>NC_137270.1:1227500-1738301 GCF_053477335.1 Acartia tonsa | reverse complement strand
AAATATAAATCCCTTTTGTGGTAATATACACCCAAGTTTATGTATCCTTATCCCTGTTCACATTCCTATACTTCTCTGGCTGAGTCAGACCTCCACTGGTAACCGCCACCATACTCCATCCTGCTGTGTTGAGGGCTAGTTGATTGTTGCAGGCCAAAGAGTGAATACGCTTCCTCCCGTCTGCACTCGGTTAGATACAAGCCTATAAGTCTAGGCTGGCGGTATCTATATCTCCCACGTGTTCAAGTACGTCGTTTCTTACCTAACTAAGAAACAGGACGTCCAAGCCTTTAATATATATATCATAATAAATATATCCTATAATAATAATCCCATTAATCTGCCTATTTCTAACCAGTTTTATATGTTTAATAAATGTGTATTTTTTAGAAATACTTTGTTAGATTATTGATTATTAAATTGTATCGGAGCTACTCTATACTCGTATTCGCAGTCTGTCTGTACATCCCCTCATACGTCATTTTGGCGCAGTCTTGTCTACCACTCATTTTTTGAGGGGGGAAGGTTTAGATAATTAGCGTACAGACAAAATTAAATTGTAAAGTAGCTTCGATTGCAAAGTGAAATTAATATTTTCCTGATAACTAAGTTTATTCACGGAAACGGTTTACAGTAACAATTTGTTACAGAATATTTATAATAATTATTTCGTGGCAAACTGCCAAATAAAGATAAAAAGGAACCCGCCTTTTATTTTCACACTAGTATTTAATTTCACACATTTTCATATTTTCTCCTTAAAACAGGAAGAAAGGGATATTCCCAAGTTCTTAAAAAGTTTCGTGGTAGACAAATCAGTGTTAACGAACACTACACTCCAGCACCATGACCGATAAGAAAAATGATGATAAACAAAAACCGCCGCCTCCGCCGGCTCCGGCCGTCTCTGGCACCTCGCAGCAGCAGCAGCAGCAGCAGCAGCAGGCTGACCCGCTTTCCCCTGAAAAAATCAAAGATCTCATATCGGAAGCGTTAAATGATAAGTTAAACGAATATTCGGCACATTATAGAGATTTAATAAAACAAGAATCCGAGATTATGCAGCTCGAATTAGAAACAAAATGGGCAGGGTTTAAGGACACAGAATCACATCGCAGATTATTAGCCGATACCGACATTTTAGACCTAAAACGCAGAGTATCAAAACTCCCAGCGGACGGAAATCTTGGCCCATTGTTTGCTGAAAAAACGCTAAACGAAAGTCTTAACATGACTCATTTTAACACCATAGGTGACGATTCAATTAATGCCACTTTTTATGACCGTATATCGGTCCAGCAAAAGATAAACGTGGTTGAATGGGTTGCCAAGGATAGGATGACAGCCCCAGGTTGTATGGCCTATTCAATTGTAGGCTTTATAGGTCCGGCGGATAATGACAATTGGATGAATGTAAGAGAAACTTCTCTAACTGAATATGAAAAAACCTTGCTAGAAAGGATTCCCTTTATCCCTGATAGGATTAAGTCGTTAGAACCCCTCCGTAAAACTACAAGGTCTGCACCCAATGTAGCAAATAGACCCTCTACAAGGAATACGCCAAACACAGGCGCAGCCGCAACGGCAACAACTAGCGCCGCCGACGATGACTTTATTAAAGAATGCTTTATTAAGGGACAAAAATGGGATTCCGATTTTGCGAGGGATGCCCCTAGGTGGGACGGTAGGGCTGACTTTGATAACTTCTTTTCTAATATGTGGAGGGTTGCAAAGACATATAGAATCTGTGACCCAATCCTTTTTAAGGATATTTTATACCAGCGAATTTATGACTCTAGAGGGGAACGATTAGGAGACTTAATTACACCTGAAAGAAATCAGGCCTTATCTGCTTTAAGTTATTACCTGATGATTAGGAGGCTGGTCACTCCTTTCTCGGATCCAGAAGTAGCCTCTCAGTACTTCTACAACCTAAAACAGGAGACTAATCAACCCCTTGACACCTATTTTGAAAACAAACTTAGGGTGTTCAAACTCATGAATCCTGGTCTCATACCTAAAAAGAAGTGGAAAGAATTCTATCTTAACGTTAGCAAAAATCTGCTGTATACCAACCTTGCCATAGACATGGCCAATTATGTTGAGAGCATGCAATTTTTGGACGATTACAACGCTTACTTAAATAAACTTATTAATCTCGGACAGAGATACGTTAACTGGGATGGGTCTGGCCATATTAGCAAGGAAAACCTTTCTGCTTGCTATTCTCAAGCTATGGAAATGTTCCTACCTAAAAATTCTGCGGAAACGAAAAAACAACCCATAATCAGTATTATCGAAGATAATATCCCCACTAACACGGCAATGTATAAAGAAAACTTAACCGAAGAACCTGACGAGGTTCCTTCTTGGGTAGACCATGAGGATGATCCTATTGCTTGGGATCAAATCGAGGGCGTTATAGGAGCCTTTAATGGGAGGAGTAAAATTATTAAATGCTGGCATTGTAATATCCCTGGCCATGTAGTGCAAAATTGCAACAAAAAGAAAGCTGGGGAGCCCCCAAATCCTGAGTCCCGCTTTGGTAAAACACGGAGTAAATTCACGCCCAGAAAAGCTCCAAGTAATAGTAATAAAATACCTGAGCAGTATGCGCGTAAAACTATCAACCAAATGGATCAGGAAGCCAGCGAAGAATCTGAAATAGATAAATATGTTCAAGCGATTGTTAAAAATCACGTCCTCTAAATATAAAAGTGAATCTATGCGATATTAATTGTCCCTATCCCAGAAAATAATATTTGCTGAATGAGTTTCATATTTTGATATGAAAGATAAACAAAATATCCCATGCCAAGCTAAGCTTGCAAATTCCTTAATATCAAATATCCCTTGCCAAGCAATGCTTTGGCGCGAAAAAATAAAACAAATTATTGTTATTAAGTCTGACTAAGCAACACAAAATAAACTCCTCCCCCTCCTTTCCCTATCCAAATGTAGCTGATACAGGAAATTGGGGGAAGTAGGGAAGTAACCTGAGGAGCATTTCACATGCACTTAATATTTCCATTTTTTAAAATCTAATAGTCTTTATCAAGAAGCTAATAAGTGAATACCTATTTTCTATTTAGTAGTATTTATTTTTAATATTGCACGACTTATCTAATATGTAAATATCGTATATGTTGAATGTATATATAGTAGAATCTAAAACATTCTAGTTTAATTTTTAACCGCTAGGGGAACTTAAACGAATTATCTGTATATAAACAATGATTTTTGAGTTGAACCCTCAGTATCGACTTTATCTGAGAGTTGCTCACTCTTAGCCTCTGATTTTTGTAGCTGAAATATCTCAGCAATTATGTATATTAACTTATCCATATGGATACATATTATTGCATTTTGTACAGTGACAATAATAGAACTATATTTAATTTATTATGTATCCGAAAGATGTCGCCTAGAATGCTACCGCGGTCCGTATAAGTAAATGATAAGGTTAAGAAGGGGGGGGGTCTATGGAAAATCTGTATAAATACAAGCAAATTTTCAAACCTAATTCAGTTGTCCTTCAGTTCTTTGTTGTTATCATTTACTCATTTTTGAGCTGCAATCAAGCAGCATTTAAAAATTAAAATCTTTAATCACTTAAGATGTGATTAATAAAATCTTAAAACATTTTGATTAAATTATTTCCCGCTAGGATTACTAGCAGAATGAAATAAAAGTTAGTTCTATTAGCTTCCGCTAGGATTACCAGTGGAATAAAAATTCTATATAAAGTGAATGCACATTATTAATCGAGGCCAGTTACTACCAAAGCAGTTACTACAAACCACATCCTATTTTTTTTAAGCTGATTTCAGCATTAATTATACTCTAGTAAATATATAAGCTTGTTCTACCCCATAGGTGGAAAAAATTAAGTATAAATACTAACAATATCAGAATAATAAACCAGTCATCATTGACCCTCTTTATTATATTAACCATATCTAATAATTTTTTGAGCTATAATTTAGCGCTAACCTTAAATTATTTGTATCGTGAATCAGATACTGACTAATGACACTATATTTTGTATAAATACAGATGTAAATCAAAAAAATAAGTCAGTCTGTTTTTAATGTCTTGTTAGTTGCAAGCTGAACACTTATTTTTAAGCTACTTTGTAGCCCTTCAATCCTTTAAAACTTTTTAGTTCAGTTATATTCCGATAGGTTTCTATCATATATCCAAGTATATAAATAAGGACCCGTATAAAAATTAAGTAGTTTCTTTAGAACTATTAACATTCTCATGCTTATTGAGACATTTCTGGAGCTGAAAAGCGCTTGATAAAAACTTAATGAAACCCAGAAAGCTATACAAAATTATTTTAACAATTAACCATATTGTTAAAACATTTTATTATTTAAAAAATTTCGACAGACAACTATACCTGGAACACAGGAAGTCTCTGTGTGAGGATTACCATCGCCTAACCGCTGAGGTGGGGATCTTGGAAAATATGCATCTTAGACTTCGACTAAAAATATAATTTATTTTATAATGCCTATCTGTGCAAAACTAAAAGTTCTTAATCCCGTGGGGGGGGAATTCCTGCAAACCGCTTTAGTGGATACAGGAAATAACTTTAGGTCCCTTATTTCTAGAGAAATTTTAGATGATAATAAAATCACATTCACCCCCGCCAATCTTAGCGCTCTGTCTGTAGATTTAAAACCAGTAAATATCATAGGACATGTAAGTTTAAAATTCAGCTTTGATGGGTCAGATAAAATATTCGAAGAAACGTTTTACATCCCTGAAACGACGTCTAAAATTATAAATCTAGGATATGAATTTCTCAAAGTTAATCGAATTAATTTATTATTAGATAAGTTCTCCTTTGAGCTCCCCAATGGCGAGCAAATCCCCATAGAAAATTCAACAATTAATATAGTTGAAGAAAGTAAAAACATACCCCTAATTCCTACAAGTAATGTTCATACGGAACAAAACTCCCTTATCCCGGGAATAAATTGGAGTAACAAGGGGGGTACTGGGACATTAAAACAAAATAAAACATGCGTAAAATTAGCAAAGAAAACAACATTCTTGCCGGGGGGGAATACAACAATTATAACAATTCCTATTCATCAGAAAAATAGGAAGCTGTATATATCCCCAAATAATTCTAAAATGACAAGCCATAACGGCTTAATGCTTATGGAGGGTATTTATAATGTAAATGAGAAAGGAGAATGTTGGGTAAATTTTGTTAATTTAGCAGGAAAAAATATTACCTTATTGGATAACGTTAAAGTTGGATATTGCTTTGAATTCGAATCAGATCCCCCAAATTCCTGCAATAAAAGTATTAATCAAATAAATGAATTATCAGGAACTACACTTCTTAAAAGAATTAAATTCATTAAAGAAAAATTAGATTTAGAAAATAGTGATCTTATCAAAAACAACCCAGGGATGAAGGAAAAGGTAATAAAATTATGCCTTGATCATTTTGATATATTTTCGGCTGATGATGCTGATATCGGTAACTGTGACCTCTTACAGTATAAAATAGACTTGATCCCCGGGGCTAAACCTATTAAGGCTAGAAACATTCAGTTAAACCCATTATACGAAGCCAAATTAAAAGAACAAATTGAAAATTGGCTAAGGGGGGGCGTCATTGAGGAGGGCTACAGCGAGTGGTCCTCCCCAATCTTTGCGGTAAAGAAAAAACCGACGGCTGGGGGGGAAGGCAAGCTTAGGTTCGTTATCGACTTTCGTGCGCTTAATAGTGTAACACGAAAAATTAATTGGCCCCTTCCCCTGATTTCTAGTAATTTAGAAAAATTAGGCACTGGTAATGTATTTACCACCCTCGATTTGACTAGCGCATTCCATGCGCTAGCCATTTCGAAGGAAAGTAAACACTTGACCGCGTTCACAGCCCTTAACAGGCAGTATCTTTTCAAGAAACTGCCGTTTGGACTGTGTAACGCGCCAAGTGTTTTCTGCCACTTGATGGATAAGGTCCTAACCCTTATCCCTGGCTTATATGAATTTATAATATCTTACCTTGATGATCTTATTATATTCTCAAAGAATGTTGATGAACATCTGAAACATCTCAGAAAACTCTTCGGAGTCCTAAAAACAGCAAAACTTAAGTTAAATCTAGCCAAATGTAAATTTTTCACATCCGAATGTACATATTTAGGTCATATAGTCAGTTCCCAAGGACTTAAAATGAACCCCGAATATTTAGAACAAATTAAAAATTGGAGCAGGCCCAGGACAGGCAAGGAACTCCAGCGTTTCCTGGGCTTCTCCAATTATTATAGGGCCTATTTCCCATCATATGCAAAAAATTCTTGCACCCTAGATGAACACAGAAATGATAAAATTATCGAATGGACTAATTCCCTATCAAAAGATTGGGAAAATTTCATAAATATGTTTTCAAATTCTATAAGTAAAGGCTACCCCCAGTGGGATAATCCTAACCCCTTTATAGTAGACGTAGATTTTTCTACGAGTTATTTCGCTGGAATTCTCAGCCAAAATCAGGGGGGGGTAGAAAGAATTATTGGAATATGTTCCAAAAAATGTAACGGGGCAGAGAAAAATTATCCAAGTTATAAAGGCGAATTAGCATGTCTAGTATTTGTTCTTAAAACCTTTCTTCATTATTTAAGATTCAGAAACTTTATTGTGCGTACAGATTCGATTTCCTTAGTTCATTACAAAAAATGGCAAAAAGGAACAATAAATGGTGTAACTGTAAGATGGATTTACTTCATCCAAAGTTTTGACTTTACAGTAATTCATCGAAAGGGTAGGGACCATTGTAATGCCGACAATTTATCTAGAGGGCAATTTTTATGCAAAGAACATAAGGAAACCGATTGTGAAAAATGTACTAGCTCATTTACCTTGGATCCTTATGAACAGGATTGCCCATACCAAGACCAGATCTTTGAGTTACATTCGGCTTCGGAAGTCGGTGTGAACAATGTTTGGCAATCTGAAACACAAAAAGATCAAGTATTATCTGAAATTCGTAGGTGGATATTCGAAAAAAAGAAGTTGTCGAGCTTTGAAAAAGCTGAACTAACCGGCCGGAAAGAGGTCCTTTTTAAGTTAATAGAACATTTATACGTTATGGAAGGACTTCTAATATTTAGACAACCTCTTAGCAATGGAACATTCATTGAAAGACCCGTCGTACCCATTGGATTATACAATAAAGTTTTCGAATTGGCACATAATAATAGTATAGGTCACAAGGGGGTTAACGAAACAACACGCAAGATAAATGAAAGATTCTTCCTTATAGGAATTAATAAATTTGTCGAATCACGCATTAAAAATTGTATTACCTGCCTAAGAAAAATAGGACAGGTACCTAAACACAAGCAACCTATCACCCATTCAGCCATTAGTCACGAGATTTTTGGCCAGGTGTCAGTAGACCTTATCGGTCCTTTAACCACTAACTATTTTCAAGGACAACATGTCCGCTACATATTTATACTGGTTGACCTATTCTCTAGGTATATTATCGCTCACCCCATCAAGGACGCCACCGTGGAAAGCACGGTGAAGGTCATCCTTGAACAGGTGGTACCCATCTACGGCTTATTTCGGTCATTGAGAAGTGACAGGGGAACAAATTTTACTGGGGAAGTTTTCAAAAAGGTTATGGATGAACTAGGTATCGAAACTAAACTTATTCCCCCAAGAAACCCTAATAGTAACCCATGTGAAAGGCATAATCAAAGCATTTATGCAGGTCTTAGATCTGATGACCGATTTGAAAGTAAAGACTGGGCAAGAAAATTAGCCTTGACCACTTTTGTAATAAACTCTAGTACGTCTAGAAGAACGGGGTATACGCCTTATTACCTCATGTTCGGCAGGCAACCAACTCTCAATCTCGATTTCTTTTCTCCAATCTTGCAGAAAAGACAGGACATTGACTGCAGGTCTTACTTGAACTACCTAAAAAATTTGGAAGAAATTATTGCACAGGTTTCCAAAAAATCTAAGATTTATTTAGAGTTTCAAAATAAATCTAGGAAGGCTTCATCTCCCCTTTTCGTTAACGACGTGGTCTTTGCATTTTTTAACCTAGTCAAAATAGGGGTCAGTAAAAAATTGCAATCTTTCTATGGAGGTCCTTTTATTGTAACAAAAAAATTCTCAGAGGCCCTTTTTGAGCTCAGTCCCTTTGGATCAAATCCAATAAAAACTAACCAAGTTGTTAGTAGAGATAAAATACGGAAAATAGATTCTAAAGTAGAATTATTCGGGGAAACACTTTCCTTTAACGTCTTTCCTATTGAGGAAATCGTCCCGTCTGAGGAAATAACCTTAGGAATAGATAATACCGGTCAAACCGAAATAAACGATAATAAAGGTTTGGAAAATGACGATTTTACCTACCTAGATAACGATGGTGACGATTTTATAGATAAAAACCCTGAAACTAGTCAGGATTTACCCCAGGGGGAGGTGGATTGTGATGGGGGAGGGGATATAATGGAAAAAAACTCACCATTTGAGTCACAGCCCAAAGACCAAGAACCCCCTGGCGCAGATCGGTCATCCGGTCCTCAAATTCACGTCGAAAATAGTTTCTTGGAAGAAACCGTCCCGTCCGAGGCTTCTTTCTTCGCGCAAAGACCCAAACAATCCAGCCCTGAAAAGGTTATTAACGTTAACAAACAAAGCATAGTACCTAAGTATATATTAGAAGAAGAAAGAAAAACTAGGTCACAAGGGGGGGATAACCGCATACATGTCCAAATCGGACTGCATAACCCAATTAAAAGGAAAAAATAAAATGTATATAAATGTAATATATAAAACCAAGGTGGCAAATGTATATAGCTTAATCTACGTATGTATAATAACGAAAATAAACAATATATGTTAAAACTAACTAATTAACATATTTCAGAGAAAAACGAGAAGCATAAAAATAAAATGCAGCATCATTTGGCAAAGGCACCAGGAGCTCGAGGTAAATTTATTTTGGGATTCTTGGGGCTTTTTATTATTTTGGCAAAATCAAATGCGTCCGAAATAATACAAATAGATGCGACTCAATGTGTAGCAAACGAAAATCCGCGTTTGAAAATCTCTGAATGCGCTGCGTTTCTTAATATTACTAAAATAGAACAAAAACAATTTCACCTGCTGCAAAAGGTTGAAAGAAAAATTATACCTGGAATTCGTTGCCACCTCCGAACCAGTACTCATTACTGGTATTGTGGCAGATATAGCCACATACACCTCGCTGCTCCAGCTCTTGTAGAGATACCGAACCTCGTAACTTATGAAGACTGTTACACCATGTCCAAAACTAAAATATTTAACTTTGAAGGAAAATCAGTCTCAGTGTATGAACACCAGATGTCATACACGCGTTTCCTGGTAAACGGGACACTTACTTACCCCAACAACATCCTTAACGGCATCGACCCCGCCTGCGAGGGGAACGGCGTAAACATTAACGGCATTTTTATCCCTGGGACATTTGAGGAAAAACAAATAGGGGTCCAGGCTGAGCCTGTTGAATTATTACAAACAAAAGCGGGCTGTTACCTGGGCAGTCACTGGGTGGGAAACAATTGTTTAGATCACAATCTGAGATTAGGCTACGATAGGATTATCTCAGATGATAAAACTGATAGCGCACAAAAATTCACTTCTCCTTGGCGAACGGTAGACATCTTTAATATTTCATTGTTTACATTTGAAGGAGAACAGGGTACCCAAAAATATCTAGTGATCGATCCCCAAATTACTCTAGCACTAGAACTTAAAGATAAAAAACATTTTGAAAGTCTAATTCCCGAATTATTTTATTACAAAACTAATATTGATAACTTAATGGTATGGTTCACAAATGCTATAAAACCATATTTCCCACTCTTAAACGCTAAGGAAAAAGATGATATGTTACCACTAGAGATTTTCTATTCCTACCAACAATATAACAAATTAATTGTCCCCGAAACTCGCTGTTTACAGAACCATTTTCTGTCTAAAAGCAATATTCAGACTCATCGTAAAAAACTAGTTAGGGCGCTCGGTGAGCTAGATTTAGTAATACAGTGCGACAGTCTTAAAATCAATGTTTCTTTGGGAGAAAATCTACCCTGTTTTGTGGATCATTTTTCGGTTTCATTTAATAATAAGACTATGGGAATATCCCCATTTTCACGCAGATTGGTCAATACCACCCATCTAACCCCGACTAAATGTGCCGAAAATCCAATTTTCTTACATTTGTACCAAGGAAAATTCCTCGGTAATCAAGGGCAGGGTATGCAAATACTAAATGTAAATCAATATCTTATGGATAAACCGATTAGCTTATTTCTATATCATTCTTGGCAAAGCCTAGAAAAAACTAATTTCTCAGAAAGTGCCGAGGAATTATACCTCAGCCAACTTGCCGCAGACTCCAATAATTTTGAAGTAAAAATAACTGATTCCTGGTTTATTCAAACGTATCATAAGGTGGTTGATTTTCTATCCAGTACTTGGTATCATATAGTGCTTGTAGTAGCAGCCATCCTTACAGGAATAGGGTCGTTATTATGCGTCGCTTTTATTATCTACATATTAGCCTGCACCAAAATTCACGCGTACAAGGAAGGAGGTACGAGTGAAACGCACGAATTGCGGGATTTTGCAAATAATGGGGAAAACTAATCCCCTCAAAAACGGACGACCTGTATCAAGCATATATACCTATAAAATTGTCGTCTCTAAAGGTCGTCTTTGTAAAAATATTTCCTTATTCGGTATAAGGAATTAATGACCCTTAATTTTAAGTTTATTATTTTTGTTTTAGGATATCCCAGGCGGAATTTTTCAAGGGGTTTTCACCACTCCCATGGGGCCGGTCACTCTTCATACCGTCGAGAATATGAAGAGGCACCCTTTTACAATGAAGAGGACTATTACTATGACAGCAATCATGGCTATCCCCAGGGCGGCCCTGAGGAAGCCTACTATGAACCTGATGAAAACAGGTATCAGCCGCGTGTAAAACCGCCGCGCAACCCTGAAAACCTCAGTGAATTGCAATGTGTCTCAAAGTCAATCCACGTTTACCGCCAAGCGAGAAAAGATGTTCCAAAGGAACTCCTAGACTTGCAAGAAAAATTGCGGCAGGCTAAAAAATTAGAAGCCAACGAATATTCTGATAAAGCCAGGTCTATGACCAGGCCTCTAATGGAACAAAATAGGGGAGGGGAACCGCAAAAAAATCGGGTGGAATCGCCGCCAAAACGTAGTGCCTCACCTGAATTGGAGGTAGTCGCCGTAAAATCTGCCCCAAAAGCGGTAGAAAAACGTCCGCCAACACCAACAGGCAGCGGCGGCCCAGTAGCCAAAAGGGCTAAGGTGGAAACTCAACCGCCTCCATTACCCCCTAAAAAGAAAGAGACATTAGCAGAAAACAAAAGTGAGCCTAAGGCTTTTTGGGTGACCGCTGAGGAATGGAAAAAAGTCCTATCCTCCACTGTAAAAGAAGCAATGGAGGAAGCTCTTCTCCCCTTCCAGAGAAGTCTGGAAACTAAAATTGCTAGCAATGCTTCATTTGTTGAGAAAGCATATATACAACATGGCAAGCGCCTTATTGAAATTTCCGCAGAATTACTGCGGAACCGCAGAACTTTACGCGACAAAATTCGCACCGTCTCTGAGGACTCGACCGTTGAGTTAAAATCAAGAATGACCACGGTTATTGAGGCCACTAGTCAACTGTTGGACCAAAACTCTGACAGGGTAATTAAATATATTAATACTCGTTGTAATGTAATGAATGTACCTGGGCAGAATGTGGCACCCATAGAGGCATCCCTTCCCGCTGGGGACGTACCCCGGCCAGATGATGATGGAGTTGAGCTGATCTCCCATTATGGCGGTTCTGAATGCTCTGATGAGTACAGGCCTACCGATAGAGAAGGCAATCCAGAGGTCCTGGATCCTGCAGAGGAAAACAGTGACACAGAGCTCGATAATCAAATCAATGAGCTCTTTCCATCTGGAATTGATCTGCCTGTTAATCCGCAGGCTGGCGCTGCCTCTGAAGATCCAGTAGCCACGGCTCCCTGTGAGGGCATGTTAGCCCTCCAGAATGCTGTCGCTCCAGAGCCTCCAGCAGCTCCAGAAAATCCTACTCCCGCTGAACCCAATCCTGTGGATATCGTAGAGAGGGCCATGGCCGCAATCGAAGAACCTGCGAGTACCACATCAACCCGCAGAAGCCGGCGTGCAGGTCAACTGTGAGGGAATATTTCATATTCCCTCAGAGGGGGCAAGTGTGGTAATATACACCCAAGTTTATGTATCCTTATCCCTGTTCACATTCCTATACTTCTCTGGCTGAGTCAGACCTCCACTGGTAACCGCCACCATACTCCATCCTGCTGTGTTGAGGGCTAGTTGATTGTTGCAGGCCAAAGAGTGAATACGCTTCCTCCCGTCTGCACTCGGTTAGATACAAGCCTATAAGTCTAGGCTGGCGGTATCTATATCTCCCACGTGTTCAAGTACGTCGTTTCTTACCTAACTAAGAAACAGGACGTCCAAGCCTTTAATATATATATCATAATAAATATATCCTATAATAATAATCCCATTAATCTGCCTATTTCTAACCAGTTTTATATGTTTAATAAATGTGTATTTTTTAGAAATACTTTGTTAGATTATTGATTATTAAATTGTATCGGAGCTACTCTATACTCGTATTCGCAGTCTGTCTGTACATCCCCTCATACGTCACTTTATTTTAATGTTAAGTTGATACCTATTAATACCGGCTACGCGCCTCAAACATATTTTTTTTTTTTTTGGGGGGGGGGTAATTTTTTAAGGGCAATATCTCTTGGGATGATGGTGGAACCTTAACCCCAAAAATAGTCATAATCCTTCTTAGGACCTATGAGAAGCTGCACAGTAAAGAAGAACCATACAGGTTAAGTGAGATTCTTTGTTACACAACACATACAGATAGACAAACCTATTTCTTTATTATAAGGATTACCTTTATTTTCTGAATATAATCAGCATGATTAATTACATCCTCATCCATTTCCAAGCATAGTCTCTTCAGCGCAGGCTTGGAGGTTTTGTCCAACTTGGCAGCAGCTATAGGTGTTTAATGATCAATGAAAAATGGGTTAAATTAAGTTATTCGTTTGTTCCAATAAAAAATTCAATGAGCAAACTTAAAAAAAAACGATTAAAAATAATAATAATACATAGGTAACATTAAAGTATAAATGATCACATATAATTTTAGTAAAATATTTTCTTGGAATAGCATAAATGTTTTTGATTGATTGATTAGCCTTAGTTTCTTAGGGTTTGGATCTAAGTAGTCATGGAGCAGGATGAGACACTTTTGAACAGCCACTAGGGCTATCAATCTCCACTTTCAAGCACATTATGACTTGGCCCGCCATCTCATGAGAGCTACTCATTATTACCTCACCCTCGCCAAGTATGGCAGGTGAACCAAATTAAGTCACCATAATGAATGACGCTCTTCGTCATTAAGAGCTAGCTATCCGTGACGGATGTACGGACGGACTTATGGACGGACCGACCCTAATTATAGAAAAGCTTTGCTTTAAAAAATTACCATTACCAATCTCATTAATTGGAACAGCATCGTGCAGCAGCTTGTGGATACTTAAGACTTCTTTAGATTCAAATCTTTTGTTGCAAACATCACATGAAATCTCATTAATTGGAACAGCATCGTGCAGCAGCTTGTTTGATCCAGGAAAGTAGCTCTTAGTACTAAATAATATATTTCAAATAATCTGAATAAAAATGAAGCTTTTCCATAATTGGAGGATGTGTGTAGCTTTTCCACTTTTCTATGATCGTTACCAGAATGTCTGTAGGTCTATTTTCAACAAGTTTATTTTTAACTTTTTAACAAAAATTTCATGTGATATAAAGGGGGGAGTTATACACTTATAGGAAACAAAAATTCAGTATCAAATTTTGGCCTGGCCGTGTCAACCTAATTCTTTTTGTAAACTCTCTTATATGATTGGATCTACCTATAAAACTTTGAAAATTTAATTTTGGGACACTAAAATTTTTAAGTTCTGAGCTTTTTTTCAAGATATTAAGCTGATTTTTTTAATGTAACCTTTTTTTAAATAAATGAATTGATTAGCCACCCCATATATCATTTTTGCACTTTACTTTTAGGGACTTATAAATTTTGTATTTGGGGGGGTTGTTTTACCCCAAAAACCCTAAAAGTATAATGCGTAAATGAAATCTGCGGTTACTACTTATTTCAGCTATGTGAAAATAGTTTCCAATAAAAAAATCAGCCATTAATTGAGCCATTAATGAGATCTTAGTAGATATCTACATACATATGTTACTTTCATTGTAAAAAATATGATTTGCCTATATGAAAATATAAAAATTAGGGAAAAATGGAAGAATTTTTAAAATTTACCTAAAATGTTTACAGCATACTTTTGAAAATTTCATAACCGGGTGCCTAAACTTTAGGTGAGTTTTCCACTTTTGTAAACGGATTTCATCCTTTGGTACGGTATGCAAGGTGGGTCCTGGATCTAGGCAGACAAGGCATGTACTTGGCATTCTGAAATTCTGAAATATAGAGAGACAGTTTAATAAATTGCATTTTCCCCCTTTAATTACCATAGTAATTTCATTTTATTTTACTATCTTTTTTTCTAAATTTAAACTCAATAAAATAAGAAAAAAATGATGTAATAATTAATGAAAAGGGAGCAAGTGATTCTAAGCACCTTCCAGCAGTGTTACTAAATATTTTTTTTTTGCAAATAAACTATGGTTGAGGTTAATATTGTTATATCAATCTAAAAAAATAAGTTTCACCATGATTTTATTGATAAGAATTGTATTTTTAGGTATTGATAACAAATTACAACTATACCAAAGTGTGGCCGCTGTGAGATGACGACAGGACTAGGAGGAATCTTCACAGCAAAACTTTAAGATAACAAATGAAGATTTTAGTCAGTTGTTAAGATATCAAGAATATATTTTTATGTTTATTTTGTGTTTATTTATTTCTTGTAAATAAGATCATATTTTTCATTACAGAGTTTATTATAATCTGGGGTTTTAATTTTACCCTTCAATTCTACCAAACCTGTTCTTTATTACAGATGGGTGTGAAATGTCTATTTGTGTGTGCTTGATTCATGTGCTTCCACAGCTGCGCTATTGACTTAGGTGACTTTTTCAATGGTAGCATCTGCTAAATAAAGATCTACAAAGCACACTGCAATCTGAGACATATAAATCACATCTCATACTTATCACTTAAAGCGTGATTCGCGATAACAGCATCTATACTAAGACGTTACAGTTGTCTGTTAAAATAGTGATTTTTTTCTAAGATATCAAAAGTGTATAGATATCAAATTGGATAACAAGGAAGATAGTGGTCTTAAAAATACAACAGGTGGAGAAGATAGTGGTCTTGAAAAAGAGGGTAGAGAGGGAGATAGTGGTCTCAATAAGGGTAAAACCCAACAAAAAGATATCAAAAAGGATAGTGGTCCCGAATATATCAAAAGAGATAGTGGTCTTATAGATATTGAAACAGATAGTGGTCTGAAAGATATCAAATCAGTTGGGAATCTAAATGATATCAAAGTAGATAGTGGTCTTAAGGATATCAAAAAGGATAGTGGTCCGACAAATAATACAGAAACCCCAGACTTAAAAATGGCTCAAGAAGGGGGTGAAAGACAGAAAAATGATTATACTAGAAATAACATACCCATTCCTTATATAGAAGACTTTCAGTGTTTTGATACATGGGTAGACACGGTAAGGGCATGGGCGGAGACGACAGACTTACCAAAAAGAAAGCAGGGTTATGCTCTGGCTTGTGAAATTCCGATAAGCTCAAAAAGATACGGCGCGTCCCTGCGAGAGGATTTATATAAAGAGGTAAAACCAAGCTCCCTCACAAACAATGAGGGAGGTCTCGAGGAAGTAATTAAGTTTTTAAAATCGCGCATTTGGCAAGATTCCGACGAAGAATTATACAAAACATACAACGATATCAAAACGATTCGCCGTAAAAAGAACCAAACGGTTAACGAGTATATTATCGAATATGACAAAATGCTACAAAAAGCAAAGCAATTGAAACTCAATAATCCCAATGATAAGGTTCTAGCGATGGATCTTATGATAACGGCCGACCTATCTAGCACAGAATTTATGCTTATTCGAACAGTAGCGGACGTTACTACGGAAGACGGCAAAAGATATGCAACAATAAAACAAAAAATGCGCGAAATTTTCGGAAAATTAGATAATACCAATAATGAAGCAGCATTACTAACACAATCCAACAAAGAAGACGACATTCAAAAACAGCAAGAAGAAATTTTCTTATCTAAAGGTTGGAAGCCGCCAAAGCATAATAAACGATACCAAAATAATGGTCAAAACCGATACCAAAACCAGAATAGAAGTGGTAACAATAGAAGTAATAACAGCGCGGCCGCTGATAACGATAACAAAACAACTTTCAAGAAAAGGCAGAACCCACTTGGACCGAATGGAAAACCGTTGAGATGCAAAAGATGTGATGCAACAACACATTTTCTACAAGATTGTCCGGACTCATATGAGAACTTGACCAAAAACAAAAACAAAAAATTCCAAGCATTATTAGTAGACAAAAACACAGATGAGAGAAAAGAAGTTTTGCTGGAATATGTGTCAAGTACTGAATCAGAGCAAGATCAAGACCAAGAAGAAAATGCTTTTTGTACAGTATACTGTGCAGACAACCAACAAGATTTAAACACATTCACAGCTGAAGCTCTAAACAAAGGAGCACTTGACACCTGTGCAACAGCAAGTGTTGCTGGAGAAAAATGGATGAAAGTTTACCTGAAAGCGATACCAAATGATATGAGAGACAAAATCTCTGGTCCATTAAAGACAACAAAACAATTCATATTTGGAAACCAAGGCAAATTGAAAGCTATTGCAAAATACATTTTACCAGTAAGAATAGGAGGAGAAGACAATACAATAGAAGTTGATATAATCACTTCTGATATTCCTTTGTTGATATCAAAAGGCGATATGAAGAAATTAGGTATAGCACTTGACATGAAGAACAAGTCTGATGAGATGCCTGTGTGGGGGAGTCAAGTTGGAGAAGACCGAGAGGAGGAGACAGTTGATAAAGAGCCAGTAAGCGACAACAAGAGTGAAGAGGATGAAAGACAAACTGAATGCATTGAAGGAAGAGTTGAAAAGGAGTCAGTAAACAACGACGAACGAGATGAGGAAGAAAGACAAGTTGAGGACATTGAGAGTGATGAAGATGAGGTATTTGAAGACGAAGAAGGAGAGAAAGAGAAAGAAAGAAAAGAAAATTCTATTGAGAGGGACAACTGTACCACCAAACTTTTGAAGCTTGCCAGAAACAAGATCAAGGATAGTGAAAGAGTTCTCTCTGTGGCCAATGAGAAACTTAAAGCATACAAGGCGGACATTAGTAAGAAGGATGAGATGCTAGCCAAGGAGAGAGGTGCGTGTCGCCACTGGAAGACCATAGCTGAGAGAGCTCAGAACAAGTATGATGATCTACTGAACCAACTTCATAAGCTCAAAGTTGAGTTAAAGGCTAAGGAGAAAGAACATAATAGAGTCGTGGTTGAATATGAATATCTTAGAGGCATTTATGAGAGTGAGAAGGATCGGCCACAAAGAATAAAGATCACAAGGCAGATTGCCAAGAATAGAGATTTTAGAAGATACAGTGAGGATAGAAAGTAATGCTATTTTGCATAAAAGATACCAAAGAGAAAAACACTAAAGATACAAAGAAAAAATAAGAATTCATATTAGTGATAAGAATTGTATTTTTAGGTATTGATAACAAATTACAACTATACCAAAGTGTGGCCGCTGTGAGATGACGACAGGACTAGGAGGAATCTTCACAGCAAAACTTTAAGATAACAAATGAAGATTTTAGTCAGTTGTTAAGATATCAAGAATATATTTTTATGTTTATTTTGTGTTTATTTATTTCTTGTAAATAAGATCATATTTTTCATTACAGAGTTTATTATAATCTGGGGTTTTAATTTTACCCTTCAATTCTACCAAACCTGTTCTTTATTACAGATGGGTGTGAAATGTCTATTTGTGTGTGCTTGATTCATGTGCTTCCACAGCTGCGCTATTGACTTAGGTGACTTTTTCATTTATATAAAAAAAAAACTTTCAAATGTTAAGCATTTTTTGGTGAAATATCATCAAATGTTTAGTTGAGTTAAAGAAAGTTCACCTTCCAACATAATATTTTAACATAATATATATATATAATATATATAAAATATATTTTTTTGCGAATAAACTATGGTTGTGGTTTCAATTTAAAAAAAAGTTTAACCATGGTTTTATATGAAAAAAAATAATTTCAAATGTTCAGCATTTTTTGGTGAAATAGGTATCATCAAATGTTTTATTAATTTAAAAACCTTCAAGATTAGAATATAATAATTCCAGTAGATAATAAGATCTTTTAGTACATACATTCAACCTTTTTACTATTAGGATGCTATTATCTTTAATATAGAAAACTAATAAACTTTTATTTCAGACAAACGGACATCCTTTATTTTAAATATTAAGATTATGCTACATATTATTTGTAATATAGAAAACTAACTTACTTTACTTTGCTAAACTCAAATCACTCGCGTTTTCCTTCTTTTTTTGATCTTAGAGACTCATTTTATTTTATATTCAGTCTGAAAATTATATAATATGATTATAATTTTACAAGAAACACAACTCTAATAATGAGATCTGATCAATTGAATATAAGAAATGAGAAATCCCCCCTCAAAATAGTTTTTTTTTGTTTGGGGGGGGGGGGTAAATAACCCCTCCTAAATAATTGTTGAGGTAAATTTTCTATGGAAGGTGAGGGGGGGGGGGGAAGTAAAAAAAACTTTTGCACCAAAGAACAGAAAAATGTATCCTAACCAGAAACAGTATCTACATGATTTAATTGAAATAAAATAGATTTTTTATCAATTGGTATTCCTCAAACTTAAGTTAGAAAAGCAAACAAAGTACCTATATAAGATACTTCATATTTGCACATTTTTATACATAATTTTTTTCTCTCAAAGAATTATGATTTTTTCTTTGAAATTGTTTTTAGAGAAGTAATCCTTTTCAAATACAAAAATAAATAAATATATAACAAAGCTCTTGCAAAAAGATGTTTACAACAAATTCCCTATTTAGGTTCATTCATTAAACAAACACTTTATTATTATCTACTTATTCAAATTCTTCACTCTCAGTTCCTTCTTCCTCCTTTATTTCCTCTTTTATAATTACTTCCACACTCTCAGCCTCCATCTTTATAGGATCCTCATCAAGAGTTTCTTCTTCTTTCTTCTCTGCTTTTGTCTCGTTGCTTAACTTTTGTCCTGGATGCAAATATTTGTGGATACTTAAGACTTCTTTAGATTCAAATCTTTTGTTGCAAACATTACATGAAAATGGTTTTTCATCAACAAAATCAGAAGTATCAGCCTCTATAGAAAGAGGATCTTTATCAAGAGTTTCCTTTTCTTCTGTCTCAAGTTTTTCATAACCTTCACTACAATCAACAAAGCTGTTAGAAGATGGATCTGCATTCTTGCTAGATTCCAACATCATGAGATGTTTGGCTGTTTTTTTGTGTAATGACATTTCTGAACTTGATTTTAGATATTTTTTGCACATTTCACAATAGTATGGCTTCTCTCCAGTATGAATCCTCTTATGAACAGTTAAATAACCATTGTTGCTAAAATATTTTTTACATGCATCACAAAAGTAACGCTTCTCTCCTGTATGAATCCGCTTATGGACAGTTAAATTATACTTTGTAAAAAAAGCCTTTTCACATGTATCACAAGAATATGGCTTCTCTCCTGTATGTATACTCTTATGGACAGTTAAATTATACTTTGAATAAAAAGACCTCTCACATGTATCACAAGAATATAACTTCTCATCTGTGTGAATCCTTTTATGTCTTTCCAAATGATGTTGTTGTGTGAATGATTTTTCACAAAGATCACATTTGAATGGCTTCTCTCCTGTATGAAGTATCATATGTCTTGTTAAATTACTCTTGAATGAGAATTGTTTGTCGCAAATATCACACGACAACATGATGACTTGTTAATTATTCTTGCACCTGCAATGAATATTGTTTAACATAATTCCTGAGTCAAAAAGTAAATACCTAATAATTTTTTGCCCAATTCTCTTATCTTTGATTATTAGCTATGCTCAATGGAGTGGCAGGATTTTCAACCTACAACATTAATTCTAAACTTGTTGCTTTCCCTTAAAGTGCCTTGGGAGCGACAAACAAAACTCACCCTCCTTTTAGAAAATAAGAGAAGTTGAAAATAGTTGGTGGAGAGTAATTTTTTTATTCCTCATTCTCCTGGAGCCCTATCCTGCAGGTCCTATTCCTGTTGTGTATTAGCCCTGTGGTGCTAATATGACCCTATATAACTCAACCTAACCTAACCTAAAATAAAACACAAACACATTATAGATTACCCCGCAATATAGAAGAAGGGGAGGGGGGGGGGGGGAGATTCAGAGCTTGACTAGGTAATTTGAGAGTAAGTAATACACTCTAAAAGTAAATAAACATACCTAGACTCTTATCAAGATTCCATCAAAAGAGAACTAAATCAAGATCATTGTTAAGTAAAGTCTTTTAATATGGATAGACAGACATTTACTTTCTTTGCTTTGCACGATTAAAACTTACCTAAGTTTTCTTATCTGTTTCTATTAAATTCATAATTTGAGTCTCTTTTTCATTTTGTATTCAATCTGAAAATAGATATAATAATTATTTTACATGTAATACAATTTTAATTATGAGAACTAGTTAAATATGAGAAAATGAGAATTATATATTGGATAACAAAAATTAAAGAAGGTATACATATTTTGGCATTCAAGGGACCTAAATAATTACATTTTTATATCAATTATAGTATTCCTCAAACTTAGGTTAGGATAATTTGGGTATGTACAAACAAAATATATAAGATACTACCTAGGTACCTATTTACACATTTTTACAAATAATATATTTTTCAAAGAATTATGATTTTTTATTTTAAATTGTTTTTGGAGAAGTAATATTATTTACACATTTACAAATCTTAAGTACAAACCTAAATAAACATAATTAAGCACTTTTTAAAAGACATTACAATAAATTCGCAATTTATGTTCATGCATTTAGCAAAAATTTTTATTTCTATCTACTTAAACAAATTCTTCACTCTCAATTCCTTCTTCCTCTTCTATTTCCTCTTTTATAATTACTTCCACACTCTCAGCCTCTATGTTTATAAAGATAGGATCCTCATCAAGAGTTTCTTCTTCTTTTATCTCAAGTTTTACATTAGCTTCACCACAATCAACAAAACTGGTAGAAGCAGAAGGTGAAACTTTATTCTTTAGTTCTAAGTTGAGCAGATGTCCAGCTGATTTATTATGTATTGCTAAGTTTGACCTATAGGAAAAAGATTTCTTGCATAAATCACATGAGTATGGCTTCTCCCCTGTATGAGTCCTCTTATGAACTGTTAACTCTGCATTTGTATGGAAAGAATTATCACATGTATCACAAGAGTATGGCTTATCTCCTGTGTGAATTCTCTTATGGACAGTTAACTCACTATTTGAATGGAAAGCTTTTTCACATGTATTACATTGGAAAGGCCTTTCGCCTGTATGGGTTCTTTTATGTAAAGTTAATATACTTGGTCTTGTGAAAGCTTTTTGACACAAATCACATTTGAATGGCTTATCTCCTGTATGAATTCTCTGCATGTGTGTTGTTAAATCACTACTTTTAGTAAATGCTTTTCCACATAATTTACATTCAAATGGCCTTTCACCTGTATGTATTCTCAAATGTATTTTTAAATAGCTCTTTTGAGAGAATTCCTTGCAGCAGATGTGACACTTGTTCATGGTGGGTTCTTAATTGTTCTTGCACCTGGAAATAAAACAAGTTATATTTTCAAAATCTGAAATGAAATTAACAGCTTAACAGCCTTGTCAACTTCTTGATAACTAAATTAACAAGATTAGTTTTCATGAAAAAAGATGACTGACTCTTCATATACAAAACACCTCAATTGAATGCCTAAACAGATTTGGATATTGCGAAGGGGGTGGGGAAGAGCGCCCACTTCTCAATTTTTTCAATAAAATTCGCTTTCTTATGCTTTCAGCCAAACAATTTATGTTGGCCAATTTACGCAAAATTTGATATTAACAGACAGATGAATATATTATTTGGCAATAAACACTCAATTACTTCATTGAATGACTGGATATCATGTAAGATTTTTTTTGCAAATAAAATTTATGCGGTAGTATTTAAAATAAAATCTTATTCACCTTATTTTTACCCCAAAATTTATCTCACAAATAGACGGATATTTCTAATTCCAGAATATCTTCACTACTAAAGATACAAACTGTACATATTTCAAGATTCCTTAAAAAGTAAAGACAAACTATTTCTAAAGTATTGATATAAGGTATTTTATTACAGACAGACATATGTCAATAAATGTCTCAGGAGAATCCACAAGATCTTTTGGCCAAATAAGATCACAAATGCTGAGCTTCTAGAGCGCAGTGATATGTCAGACATTAAACTGACAATAAAACAGAGAAAATGGAGATGGTTGGGGCACACTCTAAGGAAAGGGCATGATGATATAACCAATCAAGCCTTGACTTGGAACCCCCACATAGGAAAGAGGAAACCAGGTAGACCAAAAACAACCTGGAGGAGGGAACTCTTAAGTGAACTGAAAGCTAAGGATATTCCATCTTTCAGCAATGCCTCAAAATGTGCCGAAACAAAGGAAGATTGGAGAACCATTGTGCATGGCCTACGTTCTGCCGAGAACTAAAAGGCAATGATGATGATTACAGACAGTCAAATATAGCTGTTCTCCTAAAACATTTTTAAAGATATTGAGCTGATTTTTTTAATGAAAACTATTTTCACATATCTGAACTAAGTAGCCATTTCATTTTGGTACTTTCCTTCTAGAGGATAGTGACAGACAGACATACTTCCTCTTTACTACTAGGATATTACACAATATTTTATAGAAAACTAATTCACTTTTAAAATAAGACAGCCATTCTTTATCCTAAATATTAAGATTCTGCTACATAAAAGGGGGAGGTAGGTTGTGCTAAAATTCCGTAAGGGTTTGAGTTTTAAGGTTTAAAAACAGTAGTAGAACGATAATATTCACTAAATATTTAGTTCTTTTCAATAAGGAATACTCATATCTATTCACTACCTAACTTACTTTAATTTCCTAATCTCAAATTACTCGTGTTTTCTTTCTTTTTATAATCTTGAAGTCTCAATTCATTTTATATTCAGTCTGAAAATAAATAATTTTACAATTAACACAATTCTAATTAGGTCAGGATAATTTGGGCATGTAAAAGATATCCCTGACATATTTTTCAAAGAATTATGATTTTTTATTTTAAATTGTTTTTGGAGAAGTACCTAATATTATTTACACATTTATCAAATCTTAAATACATACATAAATATATAAACAAGCACTAAAAGACGCTTACAACAAATTCGCAATTTAGGTTCATTCATTTATCAAAGATTTTTATTTTTATCTACTTAAAGAAATTCTTCACTCTCAATTCCTTCTTCAACTTTCATTTCCTCTTTTATAATTACTTCCACACTCTCAGCCTCCATCTTTATAAATATAGGATCCTCATCAAGGGTTTTTTCCTCTTTTATCTCTAGTTTTATATCAGCTTCACCACAATCAACAAAGCTGGTAGAAGCAGAAGGTGGAACTGAATTCTTAGTAGATTCCAACTTCTTCAGATGTCCAGCTGATTTATTATGGCTATACAGTGCTGAATTATTAATAAAGGATTTCTGGCATAATTCACAAGAGTATGGCCTCACACCTGTATGGATCCTTTTATGTACAATTAAATCACTACTTGTACAGAAAGCTTTTTTACATGTATCACAAGAGTATGGCTTCTCTCCTGTATGGATCCTTTTATGTACAGTTAAATTATTTTGTTGTGAAAAAGCCACTTTACATATATCACATTTAAATGGCTTTTCTCCTGTGTGCATTCTCCTATGGTCATTTAAATGACCTTGTTGTGAGAAAGTCTTTTTACATATGTCACAAGAGTATGGTTTGTCTCCTGTGTGTATTCTTTTGTGTACTGTTAGGGCACTATTGTCTGAAAAGGTCTTTTCACAAAAATCACATTTGAATGGCTTCTCTCCTGTATGGATCCTCTTATGAACAGTTAATTCAGAATTTGTACAGAAAGCCTTTTCACATGCACCACATTTGAATGGCTTCTCTCCTGTGTGGATCTTCTTATGTACATTTAAATGACTTTGTTGTGAGTAAGCTTTTTCACACAGATGACATTTGAATGGCTTCTCACCTGTATGGATCCTAATATGAACTGTTAATCTGTTCTTTGTAGAGAATTCCTTGCAGCAGATATGACACTTGTTCATGATGGGTTCTTAATTTTCTTGCACCTGCAATAAACAATATTCAATGAAATAACAAATAGAAAATAATGATCTTTTATCTTTATCTGAGCAACTGTATCTCAATTTATGACGTTATCTGAACAACACAAATTATAGAAATGCTCGGCCAGGTTAGGGATGAAATTCTTTTATATGCAGTAAAGTGCTTTATTAAGCCATAAAAAACAATTCAACATCATCTAAAAAATAATAACAAAATTATTCAATAAAATAAACCAAAAATTACTTCTTAGCCACTTTGAATATGAAAATCAAAATTATGTTCTTTAACACTTTAACGTTGGTCGATTATAATTTAAAAAGAAAAATCTTTATTATGGCTTTTGTATAGCTAAAATTAAATCGTACAAAAAGATTTTTCTGACACATATGCGTAAACGGTGAGTATAGACTTTATCTTTGGACTGAGAGGATAGGTTATTAAAGATAAAATCATTCTTATATGATGAATTTTCCCAAGTTTAAAATCAAAACTTCTTATTTAAAGAGCTAGAGGTAAGTTTATAAAACAACATTTTTAGAAAAAAATACAAACGGCCTCCAGGTTCAGGTGCTGCAGGCCTCCAGGTGGCCTCTGGACAGGTAAAAAATCTAAATTTCTTATTTGAAGAGTTAGAGGTGAGTTTATAAAATAACATAAGACTTTCATGTTTGAAGAAAAAATTACAATGCATGTCTTGTAATTTTTTCTTTAAATGTGAAAATAACATCAAAAACTACGCCTGTGTTATTTTATAAACTTACCGCAAGCACTTTAAATAAGAAATTTTTATTTTTTACCTGTCAAGATGTCACCTGGAGGCCTGCAGCACCTGAACCTGGAGGCCGATTGTAATTTTTTCTTGAAATATGTAAATAAAATAATTAAAGAAGCTTATGTTGTCTTTTAAACTTACCTCTAACTGTTCAAATAAGAAATTTTAAATTTTTTACCTGTCCAAAGACTACCTGGAGGTCTGTAGCCTCGGAACCTGGAGGCCTATCCAAAGATCTTAAAACTTGGGAAAATTCAGCATATTATTGAATGATTTTATCTTTAATAACCTATCCTCTCAGTCCAAAGATAAAGTCTATACTCACCGTTTACGCAAATGTGTCAAAAATCCCCCCCTCTTATTTTTTAAACAAAAATAATGAAAAGCACCAAACACACATTTTTTATATCAGCAGGTTTTTTGATTTATAAAAATTAACAGTGGAAACTTGTAACCAAAAGATTCATCTACATTTCATATTTACAGTAAAATCATCCTAAATGAATAATAAAGCTGCTTTTCTGAAAATTCAGAATTGCCTATTTTTTTGGTTCGCAGTTTATTTTAAAGTCTTAAAACACACACATTTAGTAGAATTCTGCGAAAGCTACCACTTCCTTTATAGAATTTGTCTGTGAGATCAGACCTAAACACATGTTTTAACTAGGTACCTAATTGTTATCAGTTATTAGAACAAGAATTCAAATGAGTGAGGCAATTTAATTGAGGAGAAAAGGCCGAGTATTAAAGACCAAGGAGGACTCTTTTACTACATTCAGCACTCAGTGATGACAGATCAAGAATTTTATTTTTGTTAATAGATAAAAATATATAAAGTTTGTGTAATATTTTGTTTTTTTTTATTTTAAACAGATATGTTTTATGAATGTGTATAATACCAGAGTGTAAAGATATTTTAATAAAGAAAACTAACTTACCTAACTTAGCTAAATTCAAATCACACACGTTTTCTTTCATAAAATAATCTTGGAGTCTAGATTCATTTTATAATCAGTCTGAAAATGAATATAATTTTAAATGTAACACAATTCGAATTATGAGAACTAATTAAATATGAAAAAAATTAGAATTATATATTGGATAACAAAAATTAAAGAATATATACATTTTTTGGCATTCAAGAGGACAGAAAAAATTACAATTTTATATCAATTAGTATTCCTCAAACTTAGGTTAGGATAATTTGGGTATGTACAACGTAGCCCTGTAAGGGCAGGACAACACAGGTTTATGTTTAAACAATTAAGCAAACAAAATATATAAGATACTACCTATTTACACATTTTTACAAATAACATATTTTATGATTTTTTCTTTTAAATTGTTTTTGGAGAAGTAATATTATTTACACATTTACAAATCTTACGTACAAACATAAATATACATAATCAAGCACACTTTTTAGAAGACATTTACAACAAATTCGCAATCTAGGTTCATGCATTCATCAAACATTAATCTACTTAAACAAATTCCTCACTCTCAATTCCTTCTTCCTCTTTTAAAATTACTTCCACAATCTCAGCCTCTATATTTATACAGATAGGATCCTCATCAAGAGTTTCTTCTTCTTTTATCTCAAGTTTTACATCAGCTTCACCACAATCAAAAAAACTGGTAGAAGCAGAAGGTGCAACTTTATTCTTTAGTTCTAAGTTGAGCAGATGTCCAGCTGATTTCTTGTTTTGTAATTGTAATTGTATTTTTTTCTTTTAAATTGCTTTTGGAGAAGTAATATTATTTACACATATAATCAAATCTTAAATACATACATAAATATATAAACAAGCACTAAAAGATGCTTACAACAAATTCGCAATTTAGGTTCATTCATTTATCAAAGATTTTTATTTTTATCTACTTAAACAAATTCTTCACTCTCAATTCCTTCTTCCTCTTTTATAATTACTTCCACACTCTCAGCCTCCATCTTTGTAGAGAGAGGATCCTCATCAAGAGTTTCTTCCTCTTTTATCTCTAGTTTTATATCAGCTTCACCACAATCAACAAAACTGGTAGAAGCAGAAGGTGGAACTTTATTCTTAGCAGATTTTAACTTCTTCAGATGTCCAGCTGATTTATTATGGCTATACAGTGCTGAATTATTGATAAAGGATTTCTGGCATAATTCACAAGAGTATGGCCTCACACCTGTATGGATCCTTTTATGTACAATTAGATCACTACTTGTACAGAAAGCTTTTTTACATATATCACAAGAGTATGGCTTCGCTCCTGTGTGAATCCTCTTATGCACAGTTAGCTCACCACTTGTACGGAAAGCTTTTTTACATATATCACAAGAGTATGGCTTCTCTCCTGTATGGATCCTTTTATGTACAGTTAGATTATTTTTTTGTGAAAAAGCCACTTTACATGTATCACATTTAAATGGCTTTACTCCTGTGTGTATCCTCTTATGGTCATTTAAATGACGTTTTAGAGAGAAAGTCTTTTTACATGTATCACAAGAGTATGGCCTTTCTCCCATATGAATCCTTTTGTGTGAAATTAAATTACTAATAGTAGCAAATGCCTTTGTACAGGAATCACAAGAATATGGCTTCTCTCCTGTATGAATCCTCTTATGTACAATTAAATCACTACTTGTACGGAAAGTTTTTTCACATGTATCACAAGAGTATGGTTTCTCTCCTGTATGGATCCTTTTATGTACAGTTAACTTATTTTGTTGTGAAAAAGCCACTTTACATGTATCACATTTAAATGGCTTTTCTCCTGTGTGAATTCTCTTATGGTCATTTAAATGACGTTTTAGAGAGAAAGTCTTTTTACATGTATCACAAGAGTATGGCCTTTCTCCCATATGAATCCTTTTGTGTGAAATTAAATTACTAATAGTAGCAAATGCCTTTGTACAGGAATCACAAGAATATGGCTTTTCTCCTGTGTGCATTCTCTTATGGTCATTTAAATGACCTTGTTGTGAGAAAGTCTTTTTACATGTATCACAAGAGTATGGCTTTTCTCCTGTATGTATTCTTTTGTGTACAGTTAATTCAGAATTTGTACAGAAAGCTTTTTCACATGCACCACATTTGAATGGCTTCTCTCCTGTATGGATCCTAATATGAACTGTTAATTTGTTCTTTGTTGAGAATTCCTTGCAGCAGATATGACACTTGTTCATGATGGGTTCTTAATTTTCTTGCACCTGCAATAAACATTATTCAATGAAATAACAAATAGAAAATAATGATTTTTTATCTTTTTATTTTTTAAGTAACAAATCTATTCTATTGTCATGGATGCTATCTGAGCAACCGTATATTCAATTTATGACGTTATCTGAACACCACAAAGTATAGAAATGCTCGGCCAGGTTAGGGATGAAATTCTTTTGTAGGCAGTTAAGTGCTTTATTAAGCCATAAAAAAACAATTGAACATCATCTATAAAATAATAACAAAATTATTCATTAAAATAAACAAAAAATTACTTCTTAGCCACTTTGAATAAGAAAATCAAAATTATGTTCTTTGACACTTAAACGTTGGTCGCTTATAACTTAGAATCTTTAGTATGGCTTTTTTATAACTAAAATCAAATCGTACAAAAAACCTGCTGATATAAAAAATGTGTGTTTGGTGCTTTTCATTATTTTTGTTTAAAAAATAAGAGGGGGGGATTTTTGACACATTTGCGTAAACGGTGAGTATAGGCTTTATCTTTGGACTGAGAGGATAGGTTATTAAAGATAAAATCATTCTTATATGATGAATTTTCCCAAGTTTAAAATCAAAACTTCTTATTTGAAGAGCTAGAGGTAAATTTATAAAAACAACATTTTTAGAAAAAAAATACAAACGGCCTCCAGGTTCAGGTGCTGCAGGCCTCCAGGTGGCCTCTGGACAGGTAAAAAATCTAAATTTCTTATTTGAAGGACTAGAGGTGAGTTTATAAAATAACATAAGCGTATTTTAGATGTTATTTTCATGTTTGAAGAAAAAATTACAATGCATGTCTTGTAATTTTTTCTTTAAATGTGAAAATAACATCAAAAACTACGCCTGTGTTATTTTATAAACTTACCGCAAGCACTTTAAATAAGAAATTTTTATTTTTTACCTGTCAAGATGTCACCTGGAGGCCTGCAGCACCTGAACCTGAAGATTTCTGTCGCAATAACCATGACATCTGTGAGGCTGTTTTTGAGATCTTGTGCTTCATTGGTGCTGATTTATAAAAATTAACAGTGGAAACTTGTAACCAAAAGATGCATCTACGTTTCATATTTACAGTAAAATCATCCTAAATGAATAATAAAGCTGCTTTTCTGAAAATTCAGAATTGCCTATTTTTTTGGTTCGCAGTTTATTTTAAAGTCTTAAAACACACACATTTAGTAGAATTCTGCGAAAGCTACCACTTCCTTTATAGAATTTGTCTGTGAGATCAGACCTAAACACATGTTTTAACTAGGTACCTAATTGTTATCAGTTATTAGAACAAGAATTCAAATGAGTGAGGCAATTTAATTGAGGAGAAAAGGCCGAGTATTAAAGACCAAGGAGGACTCTTTTACTACATTCAGCACTCAGTGATGACAGATCAAGAATTTTATTTTTGTTAATAGATAAAAATATATAAAGTTTGTGTAATATTTTGTTTTTTTGATTTTAAACAGATATGTTTTATGAATGTGTATAATACCAGAGTGTAAAGATATTTTAATAAAGAAAACTAACTTACCTAACTTAGCTAAATTCAAATCACACACGTTTTCTTTCATAAAATAATCTTGGAGTCTAGATTCATTTTATAATCAGTCTGAAAATGAATATAATTTTAAATGTAACACAATTCTAATTATGAGAACTAATTAAATATGAAAAAAATTAGAATTATATATTGGATAACAAAAATTAAAGAATATATACATTTTTTGGCATTCAAGAGGACAGAAAAAATTACAATTTTATATCAATTAGTATTCCTCAAACTTAGGTTAGGATAATTTGGGTATGTACAACGTAGCCCTGTAAGGGCAGGACAACACAGGTTTATGTTTAAACAATCAAGCAAACAAAATATATAAGATACTACCTATTTACACATTTTTACAAATAACATATTTTATGATTTTTTCTTTTAAATTGTTTTTGGAGAAGTAATATTATTTACACATTTACAAATCTTACGTACAAACATAAATATACATAATCAAGCACACTTTTTAGAAGACATTTACAACAAATTCGCAATCTAGGTTCATGCATTCATCAAACATTAATCTACTTAAACAAATTCCTCACTCTCAATTCCTTCTTCCTCTTTTAAAATTACTTCCACAATCTCAGCCTCTATATTTATACAGATAGGATCCTCATCAAGAGTTTCTTCTTCTTTTATCTCAAGTTTTACATCAGCTTCACCACAATCAAAAAAACTGGTAGAAGCAGAAGGTGCAACTTTATTCTTTAGTTCTAAGTTGAGCAGATGTCCAGCTGATTTCTTGTTTTGTAATTGTAATTGTATTTTTTTCTTTTAAATTGCTTTTGGAGAAGTAATATTATTTACACATATAATCAAATCTTAAATACATACATAAATATATAAACAAGCACTAAAAGATGCTTACAACAAATTCGCAATTTAGGTTCATTCATTTATCAAAGATTTTTATTTTTATCTACTTAAACAAATTCTTCACTCTCAATTCCTTCTTCCTCTTTTATAATTACTTCCACACTCTCAGCCTCCATCTTTGTAGAGAGAGGATCCTCATCAAGAGTTTCTTCCTCTTTTATCTCTAGTTTTATATCAGCTTCACCACAATCAACAAAACTGGTAGAAGCAGAAGGTGGAACTTTATTCTTAGCAGATTTTAACTTCTTCAGATGTCCAGCTGATTTATTATGGCTATACAGTGCTGAATTATTGATAAAGGATTTCTGGCATAATTCACAAGAGTATGGCCTCACACCTGTATGGATCCTTTTATGTACAATTAGATCACTACTTGTACAGAAAGCTTTTTTACATATATCACAAGAGTATGGCTTCGCTCCTGTGTGAATCCTCTTATGCACAGTTAGCTCACCACTTGTACGGAAAGCTTTTTTACATATATCACAAGAGTATGGCTTCTCTCCTGTATGGATCCTTTTATGTACAGTTAGATTATTTTTTTGTGAAAAAGCCACTTTACATGTATCACATTTAAATGGCTTTACTCCTGTGTGTATCCTCTTATGGTCATTTAAATGACGTTTTAGAGAGAAAGTCTTTTTACATGTATCACAAGAGTATGGCCTTTCTCCCATATGAATCCTTTTGTGTGAAATTAAATTACTAATAGTAGCAAATGCCTTTGTACAGGAATCACAAGAATATGGCTTCTCTCCTGTATGAATCCTCTTATGTACAATTAAATCACTACTTGTACGGAAAGTTTTTTCACATGTATCACAAGAGTATGGTTTCTCTCCTGTATGGATCCTTTTATGTACAGTTAACTTATTTTGTTGTGAAAAAGCCACTTTACATGTATCACATTTAAATGGCTTTTCTCCTGTGTGAATTCTCTTATGGTCATTTAAATGACGTTTTAGAGAGAAAGTCTTTTTACATGTATCACAAGAGTATGGCCTTTCTCCCATATGAATCCTTTTGTGTGAAATTAAATTACTAATAGTAGCAAATGCCTTTGTACAGGAATCACAAGAATATGGCTTTTCTCCTGTGTGCATTCTCTTATGGTCATTTAAATGACCTTGTTGTGAGAAAGTCTTTTTACATGTATCACAAGAGTATGGCTTTTCTCCTGTATGTATTCTTTTGTGTACAGTTAATTCAGAATTTGTACAGAAAGCTTTTTCACATGCACCACATTTGAATGGCTTCTCTCCTGTATGGATCCTAATATGAACTGTTAATTTGTTCTTTGTTGAGAATTCCTTGCAGCAGATATGACACTTGTTCATGATGGGTTCTTAATTTTCTTGCACCTGCAATAAACATTATTCAATGAAATAACAAATAGAAAATAATGATTTTTTATCTTTTTATTTTTTAAGTAACAAATCTATTCTATTGTCATGGATGCTATCTGAGCAACCGTATATTCAATTTATGACGTTATCTGAACACCACAAAGTATAGAAATGCTCGGCCAGGTTAGGGATGAAATTCTTTTGTAGGCAGTTAAGTGCTTTATTAAGCCATAAAAAAACAATTGAACATCATCTATAAAATAATAACAAAATTATTCATTAAAATAAACAAAAAATTACTTCTTAGCCACTTTGAATAAGAAAATCAAAATTATGTTCTTTGACACTTAAACGTTGGTCGCTTATAACTTAGAATCTTTAGTATGGCTTTTTTATAACTAAAATCAAATCGTACAAAAAACCTGCTGATATAAAAAATGTGTGTTTGGTGCTTTTCATTATTTTTGTTTAAAAAATAAGAGGGGGGGATTTTTGACACATTTGCGTAAACGGTGAGTATAGGCTTTATCTTTGGACTGAGAGGATAGGTTATTAAAGATAAAATCATTCTTATATGATGAATTTTCCCAAGTTTAAAATCAAAACTTCTTATTTGAAGAGCTAGAGGTAAATTTATAAAAACAACATTTTTAGAAAAAAAATACAAACGGCCTCCAGGTTCAGGTGCTGCAGGCCTCCAGGTGGCCTCTGGACAGGTAAAAAATCTAAATTTCTTATTTGAAGGACTAGAGGTGAGTTTATAAAATAACATAAGCGTATTTTAGATGTTATTTTCATGTTTGAAGAAAAAATTACAATGCATGTCTTGTAATTTTTTCTTTAAATGTGAAAATAACATCAAAAACTACGCCTGTGTTATTTTATAAACTTACCGCAAGCACTTTAAATAAGAAATTTTTATTTTTTACCTGTCAAGATGTCACCTGGAGGCCTGCAGCACCTGAACCTGAAGATTTCTGTCGCAATAACCATGACATCTGTGAGGCTGTTTTTGAGATCTTGTGCTTCATTGGTGCTGATTTATAAAAATTAACAGTGGAAACTTGTAACCAAAAGATGCATCTACGTTTCATATTTACAGTAAAATCATCCTAAATGAATAATAAAGCTGCTTTTCTGAAAATTCAGAATTGCCTATTTTTTTGGTTCGCAGTTTATTTTAAAGTCTTAAAACACACACATTTAGTAGAATTCTGCGAAAGCTACCACTTCCTTTATAGAATTTGTCTGTGAGATCAGACCTAAACACATGTTTTAACTAGGTACCTAATTGTTATCAGTTATTAGAACAAGAATTCAAATGAGTGAGGCAATTTAATTGAGGAGAAAAGGCCGAGTATTAAAGACCAAGGAGGACTCTTTTACTACATTCAGCACTCAGTGATGACAGATCAAGAATTTTATTTTTGTTAATAGATAAAAATATATAAAGTTTGTGTAATATTTTGTTTTTTTGATTTTAAACAGATATGTTTTATGAATGTGTATAATACCAGAGTGTAAAGATATTTTAATAAAGAAAACTAACTTACCTAACTTAGCTAAATTCAAATCACACACGTTTTCTTTCATAAAATAATCTTGGAGTCTAGATTCATTTTATAATCAGTCTGAAAATGAATATAATTTTAAATGTAACACAATTCTAATTATGAGAACTAATTAAATATGAAAAAAATTAGAATTATATATTGGATAACAAAAATTAAAGAATATATACATTTTTTGGCATTCAAGAGGACAGAAAAAATTACAATTTTATATCAATTAGTATTCCTCAAACTTAGGTTAGGATAATTTGGGTATGTACAACGTAGCCCTGTAAGGGCAGGACAACACAGGTTTATGTTTAAACAATCAAGCAAACAAAATATATAAGATACTACCTATTTACACATTTTTACAAATAACATATTTTATGATTTTTTCTTTTAAATTGTTTTTGGAGAAGTAATATTATTTACACATTTACAAATCTTACGTACAAACATAAATATACATAATCAAGCACACTTTTTAGAAGACATTTACAACAAATTCGCAATCTAGGTTCATGCATTCATCAAACATTAATCTACTTAAACAAATTCCTCACTCTCAATTCCTTCTTCCTCTTTTAAAATTACTTCCACAATCTCAGCCTCTATATTTATACAGATAGGATCCTCATCAAGAGTTTCTTCTTCTTTTATCTCAAGTTTTACATCAGCTTCACCACAATCAAAAAAACTGGTAGAAGCAGAAGGTGCAACTTTATTCTTTAGTTCTAAGTTGAGCAGATGTCCAGCTGATTTCTTGTTTTGTAATTGTAATTGTATTTTTTTCTTTTAAATTGCTTTTGGAGAAGTAATATTATTTACACATATAATCAAATCTTAAATACATACATAAATATATAAACAAGCACTAAAAGATGCTTACAACAAATTCGCAATTTAGGTTCATTCATTTATCAAAGATTTTTATTTTTATCTACTTAAACAAATTCTTCACTCTCAATTCCTTCTTCCTCTTTTATAATTACTTCCACACTCTCAGCCTCCATCTTTGTAGAGAGAGGATCCTCATCAAGAGTTTCTTCCTCTTTTATCTCTAGTTTTATATCAGCTTCACCACAATCAACAAAACTGGTAGAAGCAGAAGGTGGAACTTTATTCTTAGCAGATTTTAACTTCTTCAGATGTCCAGCTGATTTATTATGGCTATACAGTGCTGAATTATTGATAAAGGATTTCTGGCATAATTCACAAGAGTATGGCCTCACACCTGTATGGATCCTTTTATGTACAATTAGATCACTACTTGTACAGAAAGCTTTTTTACATATATCACAAGAGTATGGCTTCGCTCCTGTGTGAATCCTCTTATGCACAGTTAGCTCACCACTTGTACGGAAAGCTTTTTTACATATATCACAAGAGTATGGCTTCTCTCCTGTATGGATCCTTTTATGTACAGTTAGATTATTTTTTTGTGAAAAAGCCACTTTACATGTATCACATTTAAATGGCTTTACTCCTGTGTGTATCCTCTTATGGTCATTTAAATGACGTTTTAGAGAGAAAGTCTTTTTACATGTATCACAAGAGTATGGCCTTTCTCCCATATGAATCCTTTTGTGTGAAATTAAATTACTAATAGTAGCAAATGCCTTTGTACAGGAATCACAAGAATATGGCTTCTCTCCTGTATGAATCCTCTTATGTACAATTAAATCACTACTTGTACGGAAAGTTTTTTCACATGTATCACAAGAGTATGGTTTCTCTCCTGTATGGATCCTTTTATGTACAGTTAACTTATTTTGTTGTGAAAAAGCCACTTTACATGTATCACATTTAAATGGCTTTTCTCCTGTGTGAATTCTCTTATGGTCATTTAAATGACGTTTTAGAGAGAAAGTCTTTTTACATGTATCACAAGAGTATGGCCTTTCTCCCATATGAATCCTTTTGTGTGAAATTAAATTACTAATAGTAGCAAATGCCTTTGTACAGGAATCACAAGAATATGGCTTTTCTCCTGTGTGCATTCTCTTATGGTCATTTAAATGACCTTGTTGTGAGAAAGTCTTTTTACATGTATCACAAGAGTATGGCTTTTCTCCTGTATGTATTCTTTTGTGTACATTTAATTCAGAATTTGTACAGAAAGCTTTTTCACATGCACCACATTTGAATGGCTTCTCTCCTGTATGGATCCTAATATGAACTGTTAATTTGTTCTTTGTTGAGAATTCCTTGCAGCAGATATGACACTTGTTCATGATGGGTTCTTAATTTTCTTGCACCTGCAATAAACATTATTCAATGAAATAACAAATAGAAAATAATGATTTTTTATCTTTTTATTTTTTAAGTAACAAATCTATTCTATTGTCATGGATGCTATCTGAGCAACCGTATATTCAATTTATGACGTTATCTGAACACCACAAAGTATAGAAATGCTCGGCCAGGTTAGGGATGAAATTCTTTTGTAGGCAGTTAAGTGCTTTATTAAGCCATAAAAAAACAATTGAACATCATCTATAAAATAATAACAAAATTATTCATTAAAATAAACAAAAAATTACTTCTTAGCCACTTTGAATAAGAAAATCAAAATTATGTTCTTTGACACTTAAACGTTGGTCGCTTATAACTTAGAATCTTTAGTATGGCTTTTTTATAACTAAAATCAAATCGTACAAAAAACCTGCTGATATAAAAAATGTGTGTTTGATGCTTTTCATTATTTTTGTTTAAAAAATAAGAGGGGGGGATTTTTGACACATTTGCGTAAACGGTGAGTATAGGCTTTATCTTTGGACTGAGAGGATAGGTTATTAAAGATAAAATCATTCTTATATGATGAATTTTCCCAAGTTTAAAATCAAAACTTCTTATTTGAAGAGCTAGAGGTAAATTTATAAAAACAACATTTTTAGAAAAAAAATACAAACGGCCTCCAGGTTCAGGTGCTGCAGGCCTCCAGGTGGCCTCTGGACAGGTAAAAAATCTAAATTTCTTATTTGAAGGACTAGAGGTGAGTTTATAAAATAACATAAGCGTATTTTAGATGTTATTTTCATGTTTGAAGAAAAAATTACAATGCATGTCTTTTAATTTTTTCTTTAAATGTGAAAATAACATCAAAAACTACGCCTGTGTTATTTTATAAACTTACCGCAAGCACTTTAAATAAGAAATTTTTATTTTTTACCTGTCAAGATGTCACCTGGAGGCCTGCAGCACCTGAACCTGAAGATTTCTGTCGCAATAACCATGACATCTGTGAGGCTGTTTTTGAGATCTTGTGCTTCATTGGTGCTGATTTATAAAAATTAACAGTGGAAACTTGTAACCAAAAGATGCATCTACGTTTCATATTTACAGTAAAATCATCCTAAATGAATAATAAAGCTGCTTTTCTGAAAATTCAGAATTGCCTATTTTTTTGGTTCGCAGTTTATTTTAAAGTCTTAAAACACACACATTTAGTAGAATTCTGCGAAAGCTACCACTTCCTTTATAGAATTTGTCTGTGAGATCAGACCTAAACACATGTTTTAACTAGGTACCTAATTGTTATCAGTTATTAGAACAAGAATTCAAATGAGTGAGGCAATTTAATTGAGGAGAAAAGGCCGAGTATTAAAGACCAAGGAGGACTCTTTTACTACATTCAGCACTCAGTGATGACAGATCAAGAATTTTATTTTTGTTAATAGATAAAAATATATAAAGTTTGTGTAATATTTTGTTTTTTTGATTTTAAACAGATATGTTTTATGAATGTGTATAATACCAGAGTGTAAAGATATTTTAATAAAGAAAACTAACTTACCTAACTTAGCTAAATTCAAATCACACACGTTTTCTTTCATAAAATAATCTTGGAGTCTAGATTCATTTTATATTCAGTCTGAAAATAAATATAATTTTACATGTAACACAATTGTAATTATGACAACTAATTAAATATGAGAAAATGAGAATTATATATTGGATAACAAAAATCAAAGCAGGTATACATACGGTGCATTATTTGCCAAGTGTACCACTTTTCTGCAATACCTCTAAAACCGGTTTTTAAGGCATAATTTGTTGAAGAGTATTTTTTTCTTATACAAATTGCCCCAACACAATAAAGAAATTAAGATATAAATTATTAATTTCTGTCAATGGCAAGTCGGTTATATTAAGCAATAGTTTTGTCCTATTAAAAAAACACCCTGTATAAGATACTACCTACATATTTACACATTTATACAAATAACATATTTTTCAAATAATTATGATTTTATTTAAAATTGTTTTTGGAGTAGAAATATTATTTACACATTTATCAAATCTTAAATACAAACAAAAATAAACATAATTAAGCACTTTTTAAAAAACATTACAACAAATTCGCAATTTAGGTTCATGAATTTAGCAAACATTTTTATTTCTATCTACTTAAACAAATTCTTCACTCTCAATTCCTTCTTCCTCTTTTATTTCCTCTTTTATAATTACTTCCACACTCTCAGCCTCTATGTTCATAAAGACAGGATCCTCATCAAGGGTTTCTTCTTCTTTTATCGCATGTTTTACATCTGCTTCACCACAATCAACAAAACTGGTAGAAGCAGAAGGTGGAACTGAATTCTTAGACCATTCTAACATCCTGAGATGTCCTACTGATTTGTTGTGCATTGACAATTCTGATCTGGAGTAATAAGATTTCTGGCATAATTCACAAGAGTATGGCTTCTCTCCTGTATGGACCCTTTTATGTAGAGTTAATAAACTTGATCGTGAGAAAGCTTTTTGACACCAATTACATTTGAATGGCTTATCTCCTGTATGAATTTTCATGTGTGTTGTTAAATCACTGCTTTTTATAAATGCTTTTCCACATAGATTACATTTAAATGGCTTTTCACCTGTATGTATTCTTAAATGTATTTTTAAATAGCTCTTTTGAGAGAATTCCTTGCAGCAGATGTGACACTTGTTCATGGTGGGTTCTTATTTGTTCTAGCACCTGGAAATAAAACAAGTTATATTTAAAAATCTGAAATTAAACAAACAGCTTACCAACCTTGTTAACTTCTCGATAACTAAATTCACGTTTAATTTTTCCCTTTTTTGAAGACACACAATAACAATGACATCTGTGATGCTGTTTTTGAGATCTTGTGCTTCATTGGTGCTGATTTATAAAAATTAACAGTGGAAACTTGTAACCAAAAGATGCATCTACATTTCATATTTACAGTAAAATCATCCTAAATGAATAATAAAGCTGCTTTTCTGAAAATTCAGATTTGCTTATTTTTTTGGTTCGCAGTGTATTTTAAAGTCTTAAAACACACACATTTAGTAGAATTCTGCGAAAGCTACCACTTCTTTTATAGAATTTGTCTGTGAGATCAGACCTAAACACATGTTTTAACTAGGTACCTAATATTATCAGTGATTATAGAACAAGAATTCAAATGAGTGAGGCAATTTAATTGAGGAGAAAAGGCCGAGTATTAAAGACCAAGGAGGACTCTTTTACTACATTCAGCACTCAGTGATCATAGATCAAGAATTTTATTTTTGTTAATAGATAAAAATATATATAAAGTTTGTGTAATGTTTTGTTTATTTGATTTTAAATAGATATGTTTTATGAATGTGTATAATACCAGAGTGTAAAGATATTTTAATAAAGAAAACTAACTTACCTTACTTAGCTAAATTCAAATCACACACGTTTTCTTTCATAAAATAATCTTGGAGTCTAGATTCATTTTATAATCAGTCTGAAAATGAATATAATTTTAAATGTAACACAATTCTAATTATGAGAACTAATTAAATATGAGAAAATGAGAATTATAAATTGGGTAACAAAAATTAAAGCAGGTATACATACGGTGCATTATTTGCCAAGTGTACCACTTTTCTGCATACCTCTAAAACCGGTTTTTAAGGCATAATTTGTTGAAAAGTATTTTTTTCTTATACAAATTGCCCCAACACAATAAAGAAATTAAGATATAAATTATTAATTTCTGTCAATGGCAAGTCGGTTATATTAAGCAATACTTTTGTCCTATTAAAAAAAACACCCTGTATAAGATACTACCTACATATTTACACATTTATACAAATAACATATTTTTCAAATAATTATGATTTTATTTAAAATTGTTTTTGGAGTAGAAATATTATTTACACATTTATCAAATCTTAAATACAAACAAAAATAAACATAATTAAGCACTTTTTAAAAAACATTACAACAAATTCGCAATTTAGGTTCATGAATTTAGCAAACATTTTTATTTCTATCTACTTAAACAAATTCTTCACTCTCAATTCCTTCTTCCTCTTTTATTTCCTCTTTTATAATTACTTCCACACTCTCAGCCTCTATGTTCATAAAGACAGGATCCTCATCAAGGGTTTCTTCTTCTTTTATCTCATGTTTTACATCTGCTTCACCACAATCAACAAAACTGGTAGAAGCAGAAGGTGGAACTGAATTCTTAGACCATTCTAACATCCTGAGATGTCCTACTGATTTGTTGTGCATTGACAATTCTGATCTGGAGTAATAAGATTTCTGGCATAATTCACAAGAGTATGGCTTCTCTCCTGTATGGACCCTTTTATGTAGAGTTAATAAACTTGATCGTGAGAAAGCTTTTTCACACAAATCACATTTAAATGGCTTATCACCTGTATGAATTCTCATGTGTATTGTTAAATCACTGCCTTTTGTAAAGGCTTTCCCACATAAATTACATTTAAATGGCTTTTCACCTGTGTGTATTCTCGTATGTACTTCTAAATATCTCTTGTTAGAGAATTCTTTGCCGCATGTATCACAAGAATATGGCTTATCTCCTGTATGGATTCTTTTGTGTATTATTAAGTAACTACTGTATGAAAATGCCATTTCACAAAAATCACATTTGAATGGCTTCTCACCTGTATGAATTCTCATATGTTTAGTTAAATTACTCTTTCTAGAGAATTCCTTGGAGCAGATATGACACTTGTTCATGATGAATTCTTGATTGTTCTAGCACCTGAAATAAATTCAGTGTGGCCACAACCAAAAAAATACTGATACTGAAGAAAAAAAAGGAAATACTGAAAATACTGAATCCTAAAATAAGAAAAAATACTGAAATACTGAACAAAAAAATACAAATACTGAATAATTATTTTTTTTATGTGATTCCTCATTTCAAAATTTCATATCATCAAAGCTTTGTTATTAGAGGGATATTTTAAAGATCTTTTAATTTTGCCTCTTAGATTTTCTTGCATCAATTAAGCAGAAAATGACTGATAAATATTTTAAATGATTACAAAACTTAAATACTTTTTAGTTGAGTTAAGAGCATAGACGTCCAACCTTTTTTTTTGGGGGGGGGGGGGACATTTTTTTAAGGGGGGGATAATTCGCTTTTGGAGGGGGTAAAATGGCGCGCGAAGCGCGCCGCAAAATTTTTTTTACCCTCCCAAAATTTTTACCCCGGGGGTAAAATTTGTTTGGGGGGGGGGTAATTACCCCCCATGAAATCTGTTGACAGTGGTAAATTTTGTTTACCCCCCCCCCAAAATTTACCCCCGGGGTAAAATTTTTGGAGGGGTAATTTAAATTTTATTAAATATTTAGTATTAGAAATGCTAAATAGGAAGTGCGCAAAAATTTTCTTTGTTAATTATAAATTATGAATAGGGGGGGTAAAATGAAAAAATTTTTGGGGGTGCCTACGGCACACTAAATTCGTTTGGGGGGAGGGGGGGGGGTAATCGCCACTTTACCGCCCCCCCCCCCTTTGACGTCTATGGTTAAGAGCATGCTAAAAAACTTTACCTTCAATAATCATGCAAAGTACTCACCTTAGATTATTCTTTCTATTAATAGACAAAAAAATACTGTATAAAAGCATCTCAAATATCTAAAAAAAAGGGGGGGGGGTTTAATGCAACCATCTCGTAATCAATGTATAAATGGCACTTAGAATTCGAATTTTGATATAAAATTCTGCATGAGTAATCCTTGGTAGGTCTATTTTCCCTAAATCGAACAAAAAAGTTGAAAAAGTACCGGCTAACGGCTTAGCCGTTTAGCCCTTTTTTGGCTATTTTTAGGGCAAATCTGTCATAAATTACGTAGGAATCAACTTTTTGAATCATATTTTTGCTTTAAATCATGTGAAATGATACAAAAACAACATTTTCAGATTTCTAGTACCAGCAACTACCGGCTAGAACCGTTTGAAAACATTTTGGAGCAAAAAATAGTATTATGTGGAGATAGGTTTCGTGATGATTTGCATTGAAAATAGCCCAAAAAATGGCTAAACTGTTGAGCCGCCAGCTGTTAGCCATTATTTTTCCAACTTTTTATTCGATTAAGGGAAAATAGACCTACCAAGGATTACTCAAGCAGAATTTTAGATCAAAATTCGAATTCTAAGTGCCATTTATACATTGATTACGAGATGGTTGCATTAAAACCCCCCCCCCCTTATATTTGAGATGAATTGAAAAAAAATGTATATTACCATAAAAAAAAAAATTAATGTACAAAGTTATAGGGTAATTTAAAGGAAAGTAAAGTGAGGCGCGAAGTGCCGAAAAAAATCTGACATCAACTACTTAAATAAACATCTTATTTAAGCAAATTTTTTTGGAATTTAAGAAATAATGAAAATACTGAATCATGAAAATTTCCAAAAACTGAAAAATACTGAATAAAATTTTCAAATACTGAATATTCAGTATTTACTGAAAATACTGAAGCCCCAATTTCCAAATACTGAAGAATACTGAAGATTTTCAGTATACTGAAGAATATGGCCACGCTGTAAATTATATTGAATGTAATACCTGTGTAGAAGTAAAAATAATAATTCTAAGCCAACTATATCTCATATAATACAGCTACTCTATATGTAGGGTGTGTCTGTCACTTTGTAGATAAAAGTATTACAGTTGTACTCTATGAAAACTCTCCTCTTAAATCTAATTCTAATCCAACTTTCCATTATATCCACTCACATGTACATGACTATAGTATTATTACCCGATCTAATTTTGATGTTTTATTCAATGTCCATTTTCAGCTTTCGTTTAAAATACATAGTATAGAAAAAAATCACCCAAAACTCCCATTTTTTTAAATAATATTTTTATTACAGAAAACTTATTCACTTCTATTACAGACAGACAGACATCCTACATCTTTAATATTGATATTCTAAAGATTCTGCAACATGATGTTTGTTACCTACTTTGCTAAACTCAAATCTCTCGTTTTTTTCCTTCTTTGTGTTTTTCTTTCTTTTTATTATCTTTAGAGTCTCAGTTCATATTATATTCAGTCTGAAAATAAATATATTTTAATTTTACATATAACACAATTCTGATAATGAATTTGATTAATTGAATTTAAGAAATATGAAATACTAAGAAATTAAAGATGGTATACAAACTTTTTACACAAAAAAACAGAATAAAGGAGTTGTAGCTTTTGTAGTATTCTGTAAAGGTGTGTGTTTTGAGACTTTAAAATAGAAGTAGATCGGTAAAATAGATACAATATAGAACTGTGAATAAACAGCGGCAAAATCGCCAGTTTATCTAAAAACAGGAATATCCTGTTAATTTTTTTTCTCTTGCTACATTACACAAATTTGTATCATTCAAGAGAAACTTATTAATTTCTAATCAAGTTGACCTTGTATTTGCTGTGTAAACATAAAATTTGGCGGTTTTCTGATGGTGCGGCGTTTCGATCACCGTTTTCTCACAAATCCATGTTATACCCCCATTAGAGCAACTGCCTAGCCAGATCTTAGAGCTCTACTCCTGTTTTAAAGTCATAAAGCACACACCTTTGCGAAAATCTGCGAAAGCTACTTCTCCCTTTATAAAAAGAAACAGTATCTACACGATTTAGTTAAAATATGTTTTACTATATCATATCAATTAGTAACTTAGGTTAGGGTAAATTCTTTATGTACAGGGTGGCCCCGCATGGTTAGGGCAACGCAGATTTATGTTTAAACAATAAACATGAAAGCAAATAAATATATAAGATACTGCCTATTTACAAATCTTTAAAATATTTTTTTTTCAAAGAATTATAATTTTAAGTAATAAAATTGTTTTTGGACAAGCAATATTATATCAAATCTTAAATACAAACATAGATATATAATAAAGCTAAAAGACATTTTCAACAAATTCGCAATTTAGCTTCTTTCATTTCTCAAACATTTTTATTTTTTAAAAATTTTTATCTAGGTACTTAAACAAATTCTTCACTCTCAATTCCTTCTTCCTCTTTTATTTCCTCTTTTATAATTACTTCCACACTCTCAGCCTCCATCTTTATAAAGATAGGATCCGCAACAAGAGTTTCTTCTTCATTCTTCTCTGCTTTTATCTCATTGTTTAATTTTTGTTCTGGATGCAAATATTTGTGGATACTTAAGACGTCTTTAGATTCAAATATTTTGTGACAAACCTCACATGAGTAAGATTGTTTATTCTTAACCTCCTCTTCTGTATGAATCCTCATATGTCTTTCCAAATGATGTTGTTGTTTGAATGCTTTTTCACAAAAATTACATTTAAATGGCTTCTCTCCTGTATGAATTAACATGTGTCTTGCTAAATTCCCCCTCGTAGAGAATTTCTTGTGGCAAACATCACATGAGAATGGTTTTTCATTCTCAATATATAGAGGATCTTCATCAAGAGTTTCCTTTTCTTCTGTCCCAAGTTTCTCATCAGCTTCACCAAAAGTATCAAAACTGGTAGAAGTAGTAGGTGAAACTATATTCTTATTAGATTCTAACTTCTTTAGATGTTTTGCAGTTTTGTTGTGCTGTGACAATTCTGAATCAGAAGAATACAATTTCTTGCATACTTTACAAGAGTATGGTGTTTCTTCTTTATGGAGAAGCTTGTGAATTGTCAAATTACTTTGTTGTGTGAATGACTTATTACACGTATCACAAGAGTAAGGCTTCTCTCCCATATGGATCCTACTGTGTTTTATTAATTCACTATTGAATTTAAATGCCTTTTCACATATATGACATTTGAGTGGCTTTTCACCTTCATGAATTCTCATGTGTTTTGTCAAATGAAATTGCATTGTGAATGTTTTTTCACATATACTACATTTATAAAGCGTTTCAGATGGGTGTGATTTTTTCATGTGATTTGTTAAATTACCTGTCTGTGTAAATGCTTGATCACATAAGTCACATTTGTATGGCTTCTCTCCAGTATGAATTTTCTTGTGTCTTATTAACTCGCTTTTGAAGGAGAATTCCTTGTGGCAAATGTCACATGACAACATGATGGATTGTAAATTGATCTTGCACCTGGAATAATAAAACAGTCTTCAGCATTATGAGAGTTGTCATCAATATTTAGCAGTTATGCCACTATATCAGTCTACTAGCAGCTACGCCCCTAGAGGCCTCTAGTGGCACTTTAAATTTAAAATATGTCTGTGTTGGGTTGACGTTTATAAAATCGAGGGTGGTGGTACCCTCCCCCAAAATAGTTATAATCCTTCCCTGGACCTATGAGAAGCTTCCCTGTTAAGGAGGTCCCGATTGGATTAGCCCGTAGCAAGATCCTTCAGTACAAACACACAGACAAACAGACATCCTGTTACTTTAGTATAAGGATAAGATTGTAAGAATAATTCTTCTAGGGCTACTAAATCTTGTAAACCTCCTCTGTTTTTAACTTACTCAAGAAGATGCATCTAGAGGATGGATGGACCAACATTAGCTACAGAGTAAATTGACCCTACTAATAAAATACCTACTTCAAGTATCATACCATAAAAATTAAACTTAAAATCAATAAAACCTACAAAAAAAAACTGTCTCTGACGGACACTTGTAGTATCCCAGATTGATTAAATAATAGTTCTTCTACTTAAAAATAAGATCTTTAATCTCTTTAAATTTTTTCCCATATTAGTAAGGCATTTATACATAACCTAATAATTTCAGGGGAAGGGGCATATCCCCCCTATACTATCATTTTAGCTCCCAGAACGCTCATTTTTTGCATCCTTTTACAAAAATACAAAAATATCTTGTTTTAGTCCAAAAATATGTTTTGCTCTATATTATTATAGCACACCTGCCCTCCCCCCCCCCCCCTTGAGGGTAAGTAAAAGCGGCCCTAAACACAAAGGTTGTTAAATAAAAGGGTAAAGGACGCAAAAGGGGGGGGGGGGAAATGTGGTGACTCGTGCCACGACATACCAGCAATTTTATTTTGGGTGCTACTCCCTTAGTTTTAGAGATAATTGGGTGAAATCTTTTGGGCTGGGTCACTTATTACCCCAAGTTTTGGTATCTTTCAAAAAAAACGGCGGCGGAACCGCCGCTCCCGCCGTTCGCCGCCATTTTCCGCCGCCGCCCAAAAAAAATTTTTAATTGCATTTCTCGCCGAATTAGGCAATTTGAGACCATGTTATTTTTTTCAAAAATTTTTCCCCTTATAACCAACCCTGCGGGGGGACTTATAAAGGTATATTTTAAATTCAGTGCCTCTCCTAAGCTTTTAAAGATATTGAAACAAAATCTTTTGAGGTAGGTCAGTAAAAAATATTTGAATAAAAAATGGCGGCGGTACCGCCGCTCCCGCCGGCTACCGCCATTTTCCGCCGCCAAAAATTTTTTTATTACATTTCTCGCCAATTTGGAATCATTTGAGACCATGTTATTTTTTTCAAAATTTTTTCCCCTTATAACCAACCCTGCGGGTTTTTTTTTTATTTTTTTATTTTTTTCAAATTCTCGTTTATTAAGGTATATCTTAAATTCAGTGCCTCTCCTAAGCTTTTAAAGATATTGAAACAAAATCTTTTGAGGTAGATCAGTATAAAATATTTGAATACAAAATGACTGCCGCTCCCGCCGTCCACCGCCGCCGCAGGATGGCTTGTAAGGGGAAAAAATTTTTGAGAAAAAAAACGTGGTCTCAAATGATTCCAAATTGCCTAATTCGGCGGAAAATGGCGGCGAACGGCGGGAGCGGCGGTTCCGCCGCCGTTTTTTTGAAAGATACCAAAACTTGGGGTAATTAGTGACCCAGCCCAAAAGATTTCACCCAATTATCTCTAAAACTAAGGGAGTAGCACCCAAAATAAAATTGCTGGTATGTCGTGGCACGAGTCACCACATTTCCCCCCCCCCCTTTTGCTTTGACTGACCTATAATCAGGAAATTTTTATAAAACAGGGGATTTGATTAAAGGGGAGGTAGGTTGTGCTAAAATTCCGTAGAGGAGTGAGTTTTAAGGCCTAAAAACAGTACCTAGTAAAATGATGTATTCACTAAATATGTGTATATATTTTTTATTGAAGTTAACATTAATTTTATCGTTCTACTACTATTTTAAAGCCTTAAAACTCACACCTTTACGGAATTTTAGCACAACCTTCCTTCCCTTTTTTATAGCCTTCAAGCTCTAATGAAAGTTGATGTAACCAATTAAGATCTGGAACCAATTGTTAAGGGTTAATTATCAGTTCTGTATAATTAATGCATTTAAAAATCACTTATTAATAGCATTTGATTTTTGCAGAGACATTATATGTTAGAAAACTGATTCTAAAGTTTTGCTTCTTTCTAGTTTATAACATCAAATATGATTAATTGTGCTATTACCATTTAAATCCAACAGGTTATTAACAAAGTAATATAAGCTGAGCAAGAAAATTTTAGAGCTTATTTGGAGAAACAAGAAAAAAATTCATATTAGTTACCTAGGTATTATCTTATTATATAAAGTTATAAGCTTTTTTTGTTTGTACCAAAGGATCTCGCTAACCCCTGAACCGATCGGGTTCTCCTTTACATGGTAGCTTCTCATAGGTCCCGGGAAGGTTTATAACTATTTTCTTTGGTGGTGAGAAAGCCCTCCCCCCCCAAAAAAAGTAAAAAATAACAGCTAGTGTATAAATAAGGTAGGTATTTAAATATAGTTACAAAATTAAGTTATAATCACATTGCATTATTTCAGTGAAAATATTTAAGTTAATTTGCAAAACTAAAGGTAAATGATTATATGCAAGTGATTAGCTGCAAATTTATAACATTTCCAATACTTAAATACTAGAAAAAAATACAAATTTTTTCCTAAATAAATTGTTTATAAATTACCTATATATATTTCCTCTCAATGATCACTGTAAACTATTGTAAATGTTGTTGTCTAGATTTTTAGTACCACATAGTATTAAACTGAAATATTAAGTAGTAATCTGAAATATTTTTAACAATTATGAAATTAAATATTTATATATCAATATTTTTTAAAAATAAACAAATAACGAAGTGAACAATAATAATATGAAAAAAAAAGATTTAATTATAGTTTAATTCTTGATACATCTCTAAAATTTAATTATGATTTACTAGTTAGTAGTAATGAAACTAAAAAACAAAATTTTGTTTTGAAAAATGCTCTGTTTATTTACTTTGTACGAATGCCGCACGAGTTTTCAATTACTAAATGTCGTCTTTTAAAATTAAAATGGTCAAAATCTACCAAAACAAATTTTCCCTAAATCCGAATATGTTTATGATGAAAAAAATAGTGTTTTTCGAAAAATAAAATTATTTAAAATTTAAAAAAATCCTATGCCTAGTATATTCTTTTGACAATGTAAAATTAAATGTGGAAGAATTTTACAGGTTTACGCTTTTTTTATTAAAAATAATTAAGGAAGTTTTTGGTAGAATTTGTTTTGTATTTAAAAACGACATTTTGAAGAATTTTACAAACGCGGCATTTGATCATTGTTTACAAACAACTTTCGCAAATTCAATTCTATTTTAAATATTTAAATTTTATTCATTTAGACTTATTTCTTATTCAAGTGATAATTATTCTAATAGTTTTAGTAAACTAAATAAGGAAATTAAAAGAGTAATGCCTATTCAAATAATCAATAAAGTAAAATTTTCTATGTTTTATAGCTCATTGACGATTTTTATAAATCAAAAAGAACTCCTTATATTCATCCTAAGCAAATTTATGATAGTTTTCCTAAATTAAGAAACAAATTTATAAAAGAATGCAGATTTTGATCTAATAATCATGTTTTAAAGTCTTAGATTACATATCTTTATGGAAAATAAGCAGTAAAAATTATCTCTTTATAATGTAAAATTTGTTAAGATATTTTAGAATAAAGCATTTATGTTAGGGGTGTCAAATCGTCGTATTCAGATTTTTACAAAAATCCGACAAAATAAGCTCTTTATAAATTGAAAAAGAATTTAATTTAGCAGGTATTTAAAAATTCTTTTTCTTTTTATCTCATATTTTCACAGTAGATTTTCTCCTACAGCAGCCATTTTTTTAACATTTACCTACCTAACATTATCTAAAAAAGCATGAGAAACTACAGTGCTACAAAAGTTACAAAAATTAACAATCCATATCTGCAATTTACATTGCGGATCTGGATTCTGGGTCCAAAAATTTAGGTGGATTTGGATTGCCACCCATAATTTAAAAATTTTAGGTACTTACCTAGGAAAGTCTGTGGCATATTTAATAATGAAAGAATTATTTGATGAATTTAAAACTTGGAGCTTGAACTGTGGCTATTCAAAATGTATTGTCCTACTCCATGAAACTACCAAGAAACTATGATTACACACATACACTGTACTTTTAGACAAGGGTTATGCAATCATAGGGTAGGTTGTATGATTGGAAACAAAATGCCAATTGGGTGCTATATACCCCAATAAAAAGACATGTGTGTTTCAATGTTAGTAGAAAGGGCTAGAATTCAAAACAACTCCTTGCCCCATACGGCCACAGTGTCCCACATTAATTCACAGTTGTAAATGATACTCTCAGCACAGGAGCTTTGTGTATTGATACTATGCTTTTGGCATCTTGGGGCTAAAAATCTGGTTTTATTATTTGTACATTTATATATCCGCGGAAAGCTGTTTATAATATGATTCAAGAAATGATATATTTATATTTATATTACAGATGAATACTGTTATGAATAAACCTTCCCGGGACCTATGAGAAGCTACCCTGTTAAGCAGAACCGGATTGGTTCAGTGGTTACCAAGATCATTTGGTACAAACAGACAGACAAAATAAGAGTTATTACTGTGCTAATTATAGTAAAGGAGCTACGTGGTAAAATGTTCCATCTTATTTAAAACTTTTGATTCTTTTCCTCACGTTTCCAACGTAGCTCCTGAACTACAAATAGCAAAAAAATGTTACCTATATTTTAATAACTATGTTTATGACGTTTAAAATGTAACATTTTCTAATATGAACACAAGCTGCATATTTTGAATTTTTAAAATGTTTGCATTTTTTGCACAACCTTTATATTGTTCATAGTAAAGCACAACTAAATAAAAATTTTAATTAATTTCAGATTTTAAAAATGTCAAAAGCTTGGTCTCCTGATCAGTACCAGAGTCTGGTACTGTGCATGAAATCAACAATAATTTGCAACGAATCCTCTACTATACAGAAAAATTTTTATGAACTCATGTGTAGCGACCCCAAGACTCGTCAAAAAAACTCTTGGCGTATAGACAGGTAAATATAATTGTTAAGATGATTCATAACATACCAAAGGGATAGTTGCCTGAAGTACATTTCAGAAAAATGATTTTTAGCAAATACCTATAATTTTGTATTACAATAAATAATATTCAATTAGACAACACTAAATTAGTCATCATGCTGTTTTTGTTAGAAAAAAAGCCAGCTATATAAATTGCATATTTTTAAAAGTACATTGTAGAAAATTTAAATGCTCTCATATTTATGCCTTACTGTTAATGTTTAAACCATTGAATAGGAAAAAATTTACAGTTCAATAAATTCAATTTTAAATCCATTTCGTACAACTACCCCTTTACAATGTATAAAATTCAGTTTCATATTTCTATTATCAGCATTGAGCGATACTGCATAATTTTAAACATAATAAATTAAAACAATTCTAACATGTATAAATTATTATTAACCTTAACAGCCTTTCATATTGGACAATTTAGGGTGGGCCCATTTCCCCCTTTTTTTAGATTTTACTGTTATCATAAGTTGTGGAAGTCATATATATGTATGATAAGCCCCATGCAAGTTTCATAAGTGACTTGGCTCTTATGGCTGCCGGCGCGCGGGGGGTATAAGAAGTGCCCACCCCCTTATAAAACCAAAAATTGAAATTCCTTCAAACACAGGCATGTTGCATATCAAAATGACCGCATTGAAATGCTGATTACGAATCTGAAAACCGTTTTGAAAAATATTGCTCCTAGTTCGAATAAGATCTCATTAAGTACCTAAAAACAGCTGATTTAGTCAAAATTGTTCATTTGGTAGGTTATTTGAAAATTATTTCAGACTGAATCAATATTGTTCAAAACGGTTTTCAGATCTGTAACCAGCATTTCAATGCGGTCATATTGATATGCAACATGCCTGTGTTTGAAGGAATTTCAATTTTTGGTTTTATAAGGGGGCAGGCACATTTTATACCCCCCACGCGCCCGTTGTTTTTGGATTAAAAAACCCGTTTCAAGTTTCACAGGGTTTTATATTGGCCCAGTAACCCTTGTCAATGTCTACTAATGTGAAATTCCAAAATCGACCCGCCCTTTTGGACATATAGGCAAATCGACCATAATTATAGAACATATTCGATTTTAAAAAGTCTAAACTGAACAAGATTATAATGCAATATATGTAGCTAGCGGCTACGCCCCTAGAGTCCTCTAGAGGTACTTTAAATTTTTGGTGTTCTAAAAGAATAATACGATACTTTGCAATGTTACGTAGGAGTCTTGAGAAGAAAAAAAATCGATTTATTGTGATTTCTCTTGGGAGGGTGGTGGTACCCTCCCCCAAAATAGTTATAAACCTTCCTGGGACCTATGAGAAGATACCCTGTTAAGGAGAACCCGATCGGTCCAGTGGTTAGCATGATCCTTTAGTACAAACATACAAACACACAGTCAAACATCCTATTACTTTATCATAAGGATTATGTATACTTTGAACACAAAGATTTGACATTACATAGTGCTCACTTTCAATTGTAATTTATGAAATTACTTTAATTATTCTTATATTAATGCAAAGTCAATTAAAAAAAATATTTTATAGCTTGTGGAAAATCGTCCTTACTAAGTTCAACAACATTAACGAAAACTCCTCTAAAAGCCTCTCCCAATTAAAAGGTAGTAGTTATGTTCATTTATATTCTAACTTTTTAAGTTTTTATATACATTTAGGGTTGGTGCGTTTGTCAGTTATTATTTTTAATTTCAAAAGGGCAAACGTGATGTTTAAAACTTACATTTTGAGCTAGGTATTTCCTTTTATTTTGAAATCCTCTTATTTCTAGCCAAATGGAAACGAGAAAATGTCAAAGTACACCAGGAACAGACAAGGGACAAGGCCGAGGTAAATTATTTTCATTTTAGATGTTAATTACATTTGTACATATTTTTAAATTCTTGCAGATCTACTTGTATGGTTATAATGCTATTTAACCTACTCAAATTTTACTTTCTGTAATAGAAAAAGCCCCATAAACAAATAAAGAATTAACAACAACATAACAAATAATAAATATATTTTATCTAATCACTTTAACTCATTTGGTATTGGTTTAACAAGGATGTATGTCTTCATAGCTTCAACTTCTCACTCTTTGATATGGGTCTATAGTGTTCCAACAGTTTGGTATAGGTAAATTCCTAAAACATGACAAATCATAATTTGTCACATTAAGTTATGTATGCCTTCAATTTAACACATGATAAAACTGCTTTAATTATGAAAAAAATTGGTTTAAATAACAATAAAAATAATATTTAAGCAGTGAAATATTAGGTACATTATTAATGTTTTTTAATTTTAGGTTAAAAAGGAGAAAGAAAGATGGTATCTCCTTAATCAAAGAAATAAAATTGGGAGAGGTAAATATGGCCTGGGACGTGAACAAGCAATCTCTTCACGCAAGGGACACCTTACCCCCTTAGCTGATCAAGTTCAAGCTAAAGTTATATGCAAGAGTCACCCGGCTCAGCCAGATTCTTCAGATGAACTGTCTGGTCCTTGTCCTTTACCTCAAGAAGAACAAGCTGACCTAGAGCTTTCTACTGATGAGTTATGCCATGACGAGGATGAATTTGCATTCACAAGCAGATCTGAGGAGGTAATTTAATATTTAAGGTTGATAAGGTGTCTAATTTATAACAATAGAAGGGCTTAGAACTGGTTTTAACCATGTGGAAAAATATAATGTATATAATTGTTCTGGTATTATCCTCTAAGGATTTTTTTCAATTTTGAAAATTTTGTTACACAACACTCCCCCCTCCCCCTTTGGCCCTGACCGCGGCGCTCGGCCCCCTAGCCCGCCTAGGATATCTATCTCTATGTGTTATGTACCAATGGATCTTGCTAACCACTGAACTGATATGGTTCTCCTTTACTGGATAGCTTCTCAGGAAGGGTTAGTACTAGTTTGGGGATGAAGCTTCAAACACCCTCCCAAGAGAAATTACCCCTAAGAAAATATCATTAAAAAAAATTGTTTAAAAATTTGTCTTTATAAAACTGCAATTGAAGAAAGTGATGGTTGGGATGGTCGACTTCCCCTCTAGAGGCCTCTAGGGGAGTAGCTGTTAACTAATATTATCTTAACATTAAAATAAAGGGATTTATCTTTAAATTCTAATTAAAGCTCTGAATGAACTTTTTCTCGTATTCATTCGAATCCGGTGGAAAGGAACCGGTTCTCATCCAGACGAAAAAACTATGTCTAGCATCGTATTATATCCAGTTTTCTACGAATATAAAAATGTACAATCATAAGATTAAAACTAGTTTTTTTAGCCCATGCCTTCGGCACCTGTTTTTAAAACGATGCGAGAAATAACTTTAATCTGACAACAAATTATTATTGAAAGAAATATAAACAAATTAAATATACTTAAGGTCAATTCAAGTGATGCAGATTTTGTTGCTGATATCTCAGAGGAGAGCGAGCCTCAGGATGATATCAATAGGAGCTCCTATAACAACCAGAAATTTGATAACTTCATTCTAGAAGCAATTAGGTAACAAAAAAAATCCTAAATTCTATTTTCTACCATTACCTTGGTTTCTTGAATGTTTTTGGCCTCTAGGGAGAAAAGGGCTGCGCCCCCTGTGTATGGAAAGAGAGCTTTATCGTCCATATGACAGAGGAAATAGGGAACAAACAGACAGACATGTTACTTTATAGAGAGGATAAACAATAAATTATTAACTTATTTTATACCTAATCTATTTAATGGTTGACAGATAATAATAATATTTATTAAATATTATATTATACAATTTTTCTAATTATTTAGATATGATATTTCTGATGAGGCTGCTGCTGCTTTAGCAAATGGATTACTTCGGGACTTAAAAATAATAATAGGCAACTCAAATCATGAAGTACTAGATGCAACCAAAGTCCGTAAAGAAAAATTAAGAATTGGCGACAAAGAAGTTAAAGAGAGAGGAAAACTGAAATTGAAATGTATTTGTACCGAATTCTCATGCGATATGTGTGAAAAGACTTTTCTTACAAATTATGAGTTAAGTCTCCATATGAGGATTCATCCAGTTGAGAAGCCTTACTCTTGTGAATTATGCAAGAAATCTTTTTCCTATGGGTCAAACTTGGCAATACATAATAAATCAGTTGGACATCTCAAGAATTTAGAATTAAAGGACAAAATTCCGCCTTCTAATTCAACCAGTTTTATTGATAGTGGTGAAGCTGACATAAACAGAGAAATAAAAGATAAAATTATTTTGACAAGTGACAATAGAATTTTTATCGGAGGGATGGAGATAACAGAAGATAAAGCAGGTGAAAAGATAATTCCTGTTGGACAAGTGGACTTAACAGAAGATAATGCAGGTGAAAAGCCATATTCTTGTGATTTATGCCAGAAATCTTATTACTCCATTTCAGAATTGTCACAGCACAACAAATCAGCTGGACATCTAAAGAAATTAGAATTAAAGGATACAGCATCACCTTCTGCTTCAACCAGCTTTATTAAAAGTGGTAAAGCTGACACAATAGACAAAATCATTTTGACAAGTGACAATAGAATTTTTATCGGAGGGATGGAGATAACAGAAGATAAAGCAGGTGAAAATCCATACTCTTGTGATTTTTGTGGAAAATTATTCTCACAGCTAACCTACCTGACTGCACACAAACTGTTTCACATAGGAGAGAAACAATTCCAGTGTAAATTGTGCCAGAAATCATTTTGCTCTAATTCAGACTTGTCTCTGCACAACAGAACTGCTACACATCTTGATATGTTACATACATATAACCAACCAGTGAACCCTTCTGCTTCTCCCAGTTTTGTTGATTGTGGTGAAGCTGATATTAAACAAGAAATAAAAGAACAAGAAAATCTTGTTGAAGATCCTCTCTCTATCAACATGGAGGCTGAAAATATTGAAGAAACAATAAAACAGGAAATAGAAGAAGAGATTCATTATAAAGATTCTTTTTCTTGTGAACAAAATTCTGATGAGGATCAAATGAACAACACTATTGACATTGTTGAACACAAGATTGAAATATGATAAACTACATGCTTTTATGAAAACAATTATTCCTAATAGATTTAATTTAGTGTTTCTGTCTCACTGCATATTTTTTTTATTTTTTATTTCTTTTCATTATTCAATGTAAATTATTTTGATCAAAGTAATTCTTGTATTTTATTTTGCTTTGGCACAATTTCTGTAAAATCTAACTTTGTATAAATACTTCTACATTATACTTATTATTTTTCAGATAAAAAAATGAAATGAAATGGTATTAAAAAAGGGTACTTCTTTAAGCCTTCAATGAAAACAACAGCTGAGTTAAAATCAGGCATATAAGATTAAAAAGAGGCTGAGAAGTTACTTTTTTACCAATTTTTTGTTCTGGTCATTTATTTACCTCCAAAAAGATGTTTGTTGGTGTGTCTTTAACATATTATCTCAGGCGAAAATTTGTTGATTATCAAACCAGAAGTTTCAAACAGACAAACTTATTATTAAGTAGCTTTTCTCATAAAAAAAAAATACATTTACCTCAGTGGCAGCTTATTAAAATGAAGGAGACATATTAGCCAGTGTAGATTTCTCTGTAGGTATTTTTCTGTCAGGAGGCAAGCACTACCTAGTCGGCCAGTATTACTATTTGTACCATCAGCCGAGAGTGCTACAATTACTTCACTACTGTCATACTTTTTGTATGGCAGTTGAAATATTTTTACTTGTAGATTTATCTTTAATTTCAGCATGATTTAGAAACTCTCCATCTTGTTGTGTAAATGTATAAAAGTCACAAATTTGTTTTAACTTTTTATTATTGTCTTTAACAAGCGCACTACTTTTTTTTCCATCAAAGCCTAAAGCTTTAACATTTTAAAAATGTATAGACTTTCTATTACAGACAGTTTTTTTTTCTATTTCTTTTACGTGCATTGTAAATTTTCATTGTTGTTATCACCAGATCTTTATTTGATTTTGTGATAAGTTTTAAATCTATCAATAATGCATTAGGGTAGTGCGGGGTTAATGCGGTCATCGGGTCAATTCCGGTCAAACCACCAACTTTTTTAAAACCGTTTTTTACCGGTGTTCTAAACGTTTGCGAGAGATCTTCAGAAAAGCAAAATTGTAGTTTATTGCCTATACTTTCATTTCTTACTTCAGCAAATTTTTATCAGATCACTCCTTCTATAATTTTTTTGCCCTCAAAAAGTTGCAAAAAATTTGCAAAAAAAAAATTTCAAAATAGGCCATGTTCAATCTAAAATTGTGAAAAAATGGTAAGTCCTATCGACCCCCGGGTTTTTGTAAAATGAAAGATATGGCATTCATTTATCGTTTGCAATTGGAGGCGTTGTTCTAACTTGATTTTTTCATAATTTTTTTTTCGTCTAAAAAAAATGGTCTATTCCGGTCACTTTTTTTACTTTTTTTTAATACTGTATTTATAACTGTATAATACCCTAATGTTTAATTTAGGTGATCTGGAAGCATAAACAACCTAAATGCATGACCTAAGCTTTAATCATTGCCTTGCCTGTTGTGTGATGTACATTACTAGTCATTTTACTGCTTGTATTATGTCATGTTTTGTTGCCTAAGCTTTTCAATTTGTAAAGACATTAAAAATTTTTCAGACACATTTTTATTGAATGGGAAGAGTATATCACCCAAAGGAACGCCTTAAATATTTGCCTGAAGATGTATCAGCTGCATTGGCTCATGTAAGAAGGGGTATGTCTATTAGAAAGACCGCTAGAAGATTTAAAATTCCATATGAAACCCTTGCATCTTTTTCGTATAAGAGGGTGTTCGCGATTTTTGCGCGGTTTGGATTTTTTATGTCAAATCGGCTAGGATTAAGCTAGAAAGGTGTTTAAGGTGTCTATAGAAAGCTCTTTGCATGTCCTAACAAAAACTCCCCAGGATATGGGTTCTATCTCCAAGATTTAGAGTACATATTCAAGATTTTGCATTTTCAGAATTCCTGTTGCATAAAATGTGTTGAAATATTAGAGTTAGACCCCATATCATTTCGAGTTAATTGTCAGGCATGTAATTTTGCATCTTTAGACACCTTAACCACCCTTGTAGGTCAATCCTAGCCAATTTGAGACAAGAAAAAATGTATCAAAAACTGCTGTCAAAACTGGCAGGATTTTTAAAATTAAAAATTTTTTGGGAAAAAATCACTTTTTTCAAGAAATTCCAAGACCTGCTAATCAGAAATTGCCTCTAATTTATGTATAAAGCTTAAAAAAACCTTATCATATAATAAAAAGTATGATTTTTTTTAAAAAAAGTTTGCATGAAAAAAATTGATGTTTTTTTTGCGATTTTACCGACTTTTTTAAAATGGGGAAAATGTTGTCAAAAAATTGTCTGATCTGCATGCGACTAGTACCGTTAGAAAGCTAATGACCTCAGCTTTCTACTCATAGTTTAAAATGTTAAAAAAAAATATTTTAAGGGGGTGTTCCACCCCCCCAAAGTCAACTGACCGAAATAGCCCCACCGGTGGGGTTATTCCGGCATAGGCCAACCGCCGCCCTTTAAACCGATTTTTGACCGACTTCTAGTTGCGAGAACCTAATGGGACCAAGACAGGCTTCTTCGTTATTGCCATATCGTTCATTTGCACTCTTAAAAACCGGAAAAAGTTTTTGGGAAGTATGTTTTTTTTTAAGTTGAAGCAAAAAATTGACCGGAATTACCCCGCACTACCCTACATATTGAAGCCACAACATTATCACTGCAGTGGTATCTATAGATACATTTTTTAAGTTTAATAAGTTTAAATTGGTTTTATTTGAAGTGAAAAGTTCTGAAATATCATTGTCTTCCATTTCATCTATATTTGTAACCAAATCACAACTAAACTTCTTCCTTTCTCTCTGTGCTTCTAATTTTTCTGTCTTCGATTTTTCCACTTCGTTTTTAGCATTCCCTTGTTGAATCATTACTAATTTAGAAATAGAAATATTGTTATTGTTTGTCTTACTGCTTTAATTTTGAAAATAATTGAAAACTGAAATCAAATATAAAATGAAATTGAAAAATAAATTATATTTCCAAATACATTATAATGCTTTATAAACATTTGGGTTAGCAATTCATATATCTCATCAACATTTTCTTTTAAATTACCAAAAAAGGTCAAAATACATATTTATGGCTCTATCATTAAATCAGTAATTTCCTTTTTTTGTTGATTTTAAGTCTACAGAACCAAATATCAAGGTATCAGAGGGGCCATTTGTACTCAACATCACTTTGAAATATTGTATTTCCCAGTCTGGTACCTAGAAAAGTTAAGTTATTTATCGCATTGTATTATAAACAGTTTTTTTTTATTTTCATAGAAAACTAGAAATAATACAATACAATACATATTAAGGGATATAAGTTAATGACATCAAAGTTCTAGGTTGTATAAAAGGAAACATTATATGATTTTGAAATTTTCTGTAAATACATTTTTTTTAGTTTTTACTTTTGAACTTAGAAAAATGCACTTTAAAACAAAAAAAATATTATTAATTTTTCATATAAAAGACAACATTTAAAAATGTATCTATTTTGATTTCTTAACCAATCAATAAGAACATTGTGTGTAACCAATCACAACTCATCACAACTCAGAAACCGTCTAGCAGACCGAAATTTTGTCAACAACAAGATTCCAGAATATTCTCAATCAAACATTTGCCGTTAAAATCTCCACAACTTTTTAAAAGTTTTTACAAATATATAGACTCAATTTCAAAGTAAAAGTGAAAGAATATACAACAATGAAGCCTAAACTTAGTAAGGAAAATACAAGTTACAACCCTATTGGTGAAAAATTACCTACAAACAGACCTCCAACTTATATGGAAATATTGAAGTATAGAAACTTATTAAAACTTGAAAATACTTCAGACAGTGATAGGGAACTAGTGATCAAATACATTTTACCAAGTGTAATGAACATTTGGAATATAATCCATGTAATGGTAAAATACAGATCTGAGTTAGCACTTGTAAATGACTTAATAGACTTTTTTAAAACAGTAGACTTGGCATCAAGAAAAAAGTTAAAAAGAAAGTCAGTGGAATTCCTGGATAAAAAACTTATACGCACATTTAACTGCTTGGCCTGTACTTGCAAACTGCCAGATACTCCTTGCAGGTATATATTATAATTCCGTTTTATAACACTTTTTTATAATTGGCTTATGATTAAAATAAATATATCTAAACTACCTACTTGAAAAGAATTTTTTTATTTCGGGGGGTGGGGGGTATTAACTTTTAGTTAAGATATTAAAGATAATTAAAATTTAACATATATTGCAACTCTCCTAAAAAAAAACATCTAGTTTAAATGAAATATATGTACTATTTTTAGTCGCCAGACTTGTGAGCAGGAAGGACCTCATAACCATCCTAGATGTTTGTGTAAGAAAGAAATTAAGGTAAGGAAAGGACACATACAATAGAATATTAGTTATTCTTACAGCCGAGTTATTTTTTATACGAAAGCCTGACTCGTCTACAGTAATTTGACATAAAAAGAAAGTTGTAGAAATAGTCATAGTTGTCAGTATTGTAAGATAGGCATAGAATTCTACAATAGTTCTTTTCGTTTAGATTTCTTTAATTTGATAAGTTATTAAATGAAGGTATTAACAAATAATTATTGAAACAGAAGGATTTCTCTAAAACAATATAAGATAGCCTTTTTTCCAGTATTGCTTTGAAACCGAGTTTTATCCGATGGATTTGAATCAGTTCTCAGCCATACTGTAAATATATGAATTGTATTGTATTATTTCTAGTTTTCTATGCACATCCTTCTTTTAGTAGGTATTTGAAAACTCTTTTTCTTTTTTTTCTCATATTTTCAAAATAGATTTTCTCCAACAGCGGCCATTTTTTTTAACATTTACTTACCTAACCTTATCTAAAAAAGCATGAGGAACTACAGTGAAAATAATTTTTTTTTAAAGTGCTACAAAAGCTTTGTGTATTGATAATATGCTTTTGTCATCTTGGGGCTAAAAAAACTGGTTTTATTATTTGTACATTTATATATCCGCGGAAAGCCGTTTATAATATGATGCAAGAAATAATATATTTGTATTACAGATGAATACTGAATTTAATGTTAAGGTGCAAAAAAAAGAAGAGAAGAAAGTCTCTTCGAAATATGCCGGTGCGCCCAGTGATCTTCACACCCGTGAACCATGTACTTTGAGAGAAATGATTCAATATTATTATTTTGTTAAAGAACACAACCCAAAATTGAATCTTTATGAAATCTCTAAAATTATAAATGGAAAAATCAAACATGTTTGGAGTCTAGTTACTGCATTGCTACCCCTACAACCAGACTTATTAGTGATTCAAAAACTAATGCGCATTATTACCAAAGTTATAAATATTAATGGAAAGAAAGGCAAAGCCTTGGCCGGGAAGAAGGATTTAGATCCCAAATTAGACAGACTTTTTGATATCAGTGCATGCGTATGTGAGCTTCCAGCAGAAAGACAATGCAATGACAGGTATTTGAATAAGCTAAAATAATATTGCTAGAACACCTCTATTTTGCAAAATATATGTTTTTCTTTGCAAAACAGTTTAGTCTGATATTAATTGCTTGCTCTTCTACTAAATAGCTCAGCCATATAACTACTTAACGAACCCGACATTTTAAAGGTGAATTGGTTAAAAATGTAACTTTTTAAATAAAATATCTAATAAAAAAAAATTGTTTTAACAAAATAAAAACTTGTTACAAACTTATTTGAATTACTTTATTTTGAGGTTGGTGAAATGCCGAAAATTAGATTGCAAAACCAAGAACAACCACATTGTTTGCCTTTGCAGTATTGAAAAAAAGGTAAAATCATAATGACAATACTAATTTGTTAGGTATTCAATTCAAGTTAGGTAATGTTAAGTTATGTAGGCTTTCAATTTAACACATGTTAAAACTGCTTTAATTATAAAAAAAAATGGTTTAAATAACAATAAAAATAATATCTAAAAAGTGAAATATTATGTACATTATTAATGTTTTTTAATTTTAGGTTAAAAAGGAGAAAGACAGATGGTATCTACTTAATCAAAGAAATAAAATTGCGAGAGGTAAATATGGCCTGGGACGTGAACAAGCAACCTCTTCACGCAAGAGACACCTTACCCCCTTAGCTGATCAAGTTCAAGCTAAAGTTATATGCAAGAGTCACCCGGCTCAGCCAGATTCTTCAGATGAACTGTCTGGTCCTTGTCCTTTACCTCAAGAAGAACAAGCTGACCTAGAGCTTTCTACTGATGAGTTATGCCATGACGAGGATGAATTTGAATTCACAAGCAGATCTGAGGAGGTAATTTAATATTTAAGGTTGATAAGGTGTCTAATTTATAACAATAGAAGGGCTTAGAACTGGTTTTAATCATGTGGAAAAATATAATGTATATAATTGTTCTGGTATTATCCTCTAAGGATTTTTTTCAATTTTGAAAATTTTGTTACACAACACTCCCCCCCCCCCCCTCCCCCTTTGGCTCTGACCGCGGCGCTCGGCCCCCTAGCCCGCCTAGGATATCTATCTGTATGTTTTATGTACCAATGGATCTTGCTAACCACTGAACTGATATGGTTCTCCTTTACTGGATAGCTTCTCAGGAAGGGTTAGTACTAGTTTGGGGATGAAGCTTCAACCACCCTCCCAAGAGAAATTACCCCTAAGAAAATATCATTTAAAAAAATTGTTAAAAAATTGTCTTTATAAAACTGCAATTGAAGAAAGTGATGGTTGGGATGGTCGACTTCCCCTCTAGAGGCCTCTAGGGGAGTAGCTGTTAACTAATATTATCTTAACATTAAAATAAAGGGATTTATCTTTAAATTCTAATTAAAGCTCTGAAAGAACTTTTTCTCGTATTCATTCGAATCCGGTGGAAAGGAACCGGTTCTCATCCAGACGAAAAAACTATGTCTAGCATCGTATTATATCCAGTTTTCTACGAATATAAAAATGTACAATCATAAGATTAAAATAGTTTTTTTAGCCCATGCCTTCGGCACCTGTTTTTAATACGATGCGAGAAATAACTTTAATTTAACAACAAATTATTATTGAAAGAAATATAAACAAATTAAATATACTTAAGGTCAATTCAAGTAATGCAGATTTTGTTGCTGATATCTCAGAGGAGAGCGAGCCTCAGGATGATGTCAATAGGAGCTCCTATAACAACCAGAAATTTGATAACTTCATTCTAGAAGCAATTAGGTAACAAAAAAACCCTAAATTCTATTTTCTACCATTACCTTGGTTTCTTGAATGTTTTTGGCCTCTAGGGAGGAAAGGGCTTCGCCCCCTGTGTCTGGAATGAGAACTTTTATTTTATAATCTATTTAATTTAAAAATAATACAATTTATCTAACTATTTAGATATGATATTTCTGATGAGGCTGCTGCTGCTTTAGCAAATGGATTACGTCGGGACTTAAAAATAATAATAGACAACTCAAATCATGAAGTACTAGATGCAGCCAAAGTCCATAAAGAAAAATTAAGAATTGGCGACAAAGAAGTTAAAGAGAGAGGGAAACTGAAATTGAAATGTATTTGTACCGAATTCTCATGCGATATGTGTGAAAAGACTTTTCATACAAATTATCAGTTAAGTCTCCATATGAGGAATCATCCAGTTGAGAAGCCTTACTCTTGTGAATTATGCAAGAAATCTTTTTCCTATAGGTCAAACTTGGCAATACATAATAAATCAGTTGGACATTTCAAGAATTTAGAATTAAAGGACAAAATTCCGCCTTCTAATTCAACCAGTTTTATTGATAGTGGTGAAGCTGACATAAACATAGAAATAAAAGATAAGATTATTTTGACAAGTGACAAGATAATTACTGTTGGACAAGTGGACTTAACAGAAGATAATGCAGGTAAAAAGCCATATGCTTGTGATTTATGCCAGAAATCTTATTACTCCATTTCAGAATTGTCACAGCACAACAAATCAGCTGGACATCTAAAGACATTAGAATTAAAGGATACAGCATCACCTTCTGCTTCAACCAGCTTTATTAAAAGTGGTGAAGCTGACACAATAGATAAAATCATTTTGACAAGTGACAATAGAATTTTTATCGGAGGGATAGAGTTAACAGAAGATAAAGCAGGTGAAAAGCCATACTCTTGTGATTTTTGTGGAAAATTATTCTCACAGCTAACCTACTTGACTGCACACAAACTGTTTCACATAGGAGAGAAACAATTCCAGTGTAAATTGTGCCAGAAATCATTTTGCTCTAATTCAGACTTGTCTCTGCACAACAGAACTGCTACACATCTTGATATGTTACATACATATAACCAAACAGTGAACCCTTCTGCTTCTCCCAGTTTTGTTGATTGTGGTGAAGCTGATATTAAACAAGAAATAAAAGAACAAGAAAATCTTGTTGAAGATCCTCTCTCTATCAACATGGAGGCTGAAAATATTGAAGAAACAATAAAACAGGAAATAGAAGAAGAGATTCATTATAAAGATTCTTTTTCTTGTGAACAAAATTCTGATGAGGATCAAATAAACAACACTATTGACATTGTTGAACACAAGATTGAAATATGATAAACTACATGCTTTTATGAAAACAATTATTCCTAATAGATTTAATTTAGTGTTTCTGTCTCACTGCATATTTTTTATATTTTTTATTACTTTTCATTATTCAATGTAAATTATTTTGATCAAAGTAATTCTTGTATTATTATTTTTCTTTGGCACAATTTCTGTAAAATCTAACTTTGTATAAATACTTCTACATTATACTTATTATTTTTCAGATAAAAAAATGAAATGAAATGGTATTAAAAAAGGATAATTCTTTGAGCCTTCATTGGAACCAACTGCTGAGTAAAAATCAGGTATATAAGATTAAAAGAGGATGAGAAGTTACATTTTTACCAATTCTATTTTTTGTTCTCGTCATTTATTTACCCCCTTATTCTTATTTACCTCCAAAAAGATGTTTTTTGTGTGTCTTTAACATATTATCTCAGGCGAAAATTTGTTGACATCAAGAGTTTTTTTTGTTTCAATCTTTTTTCATTTTTAAATATTTAGGCTTATTTTCATGGGATTTTCAATTTTTATCGCTAAAGGCATTAGAAAATAATTTCCAGTCATCGTATGCAGTCATTTTATGTCTATCTGACAAAGTTGATGCTGATAGTGACATGAAACGCACCTTTTAAGACTTCAATCAGATCACCTTGTACACATACTAACTAGCCATTGTTAATCTTTAATAATTAGAAATACATAGGCAAATAATCTAAACCTTGAATAATATATATCACACTAATATCTGCAATAAGAGAAAATTGACGTCTATGCTTTATATTGAATAAAATAAACTTAATTGATAAACAGTGTAACAATATTTATAAATATTTTATTAACAATAATGCAAGTTAAACAAATCCATATTCAGCGGACAACACAATCTAAAACAACAACATTTATTAACTTATTAGATGCTTGTGTGTCTGTCCAAATAAAAGGGATAGTTGCTTCAAGTTTATTTAATGAGTTAAGGTAGTTGAAGAGATGATTTTTAATGGTAAATATTAAAATGTGGGTTAGCAATAAATATATTTGGAAGAAGTAACTTATACTACTCAGTTTTTGAGATACACCTTAATGTGTTTAATATTCGATTGTTATGGGTATCATTATAGAAAAATCATTGCAAGCATAAATCACAATTTGTTTTAGTTTTTATACTTATTCCAGGTGCGAAAATAATTAACATCATGTTGTCTTGTAATATCTGCAACAAGGAATTCTCCTATCAAAGTGGTTTGAAAAAACATTTACGAATTCATACAGGAGAGAAGCCATTCAAATGTGATTCGTGTGAAAAAGCATTTACATGGAAAGGTGATTTAACAAAACATATGAGAATCCATACAGGTGAGAAATCATTTTCATGTGATACATGTGAAAAGGCTTTCTCACAACAAAGTGATTTAATTGTTCATAAAAGGATCCATACAAGGGAGAAGCCATACTCTTGTGAAATATGCCATAAATATTTTTACACTAGATCAAACTTAAAAAGACATAATAAATCAGCTGAACATATCAACAAGTTGGAATCTATTAAGAATACAGTTCCACCTTCTTCTACTAGTTTCGTTGATTGTGGTGAAGCTAATATTAAACTAGAAATAAAAGAAGAAGATACTCATGATAAGGATCCTCTGTCAATTTTATGATTTTATGACCTTCATGAATAATGTTAATTAAAAAAACTTTTAACCACAGATATTAATGAAATTTTTTTTACTTTTGATTATTCAGTTTATACCTATTGTAATTTATTTATATCAGTTCTTATATTTATTTTTGCTCTGAAAAGTGAACTATACAGGAACTAGAGCAAATGATGCAAAAAATTTAGTTTTATTAAGTTCAATGTGTATAAAAAAATCGCCAAAAAATCATTAGTAAATGCTTTTAAAGGTATATTAATAACACTTTAAGCTTTTTAAAAATTGCCACTCCTTAAAGTTTCTAAGCCTTTGGTGATTGTGTCAACTCCTTATAATATATTTTTATTTTTTCAAAATAGCGGGGTAGGACTTAGTTTTTTAATTTAGACTGTTCAAAAATTAAGAGACTGTTAAAATCATTTGCATTCATTCGAGCACAGTCCCCGTTCTGAAAATCTAATTTTGATCAATACTTTTTATTTTACAATTTTGTTTCTTTTCTATTGAATGTAAAATTTTATTTATCTTATATTATAACTTACATTACAAATAATTATTTTCAGATAAAGCCTTACAATGAAATGTTTCTATTGAATTAGGTTCTTTTTCACCTCTGCATTGCACCTAACAAGAATAATCAGGTAAATAGAATTTTTTTTCTCTAGATTATCAAAATGTTCAAAATTATTTTTATTTACTTAATTAAGTAAGGTAGTTGAAAGTATGTATGTATGTCTGCCATAAACTATGTAGAACAACTTTTTGAAACATATTTTTGGTTTAAATCATGTGAAATGATACAAAAAAAAACATTTTTAGATTTCTAGTACCAGCAACTAGCGGCTAGAACCGTTTGAAAACGTTTTGAAGCAGCAAAGATTATTATGTGGCGATAGGTTTCGTGATGATTTGCCTTGAAAATAGTTAAAAAATGGCTGAACGACTGAGTCGCCAGCCGTTAGCCATTACTTTTCCAACTTTTTGTTCAATTTAGGGAAAAAAGACATACCAAGGATTACTCATGCAAAATTTCAGATCAAAATTCGAATTCTAAGTGTCATTTGCTCACTGATTACGAGATGGTTGCATTACCCCCCCCCCCCCTTCCTTAAGGATACTCCTCGCATTATATCATAATTTTTTTTATTTCATGTAAACTATTACCTAGGGATTTACATTACTTTAATGTGTTAATGTGTTATAAGTTAAAAACAGTATTAGAACGATAAAAATTTATGTTAACTTAAAAAAAATTGTCTAAGAAATACACATATACAGCATGACCCTCAAAAAAGTATTTTTAAGCATCTGCAGCCCTTATTTCTCAATGAATTATTAAAAAATGCATATTTCCTTGTTCTCCATAGTATTCCACGTAAGTAGATATAAAAATATTTTTTTTACCTCCATTAACACCGGAGATTTTTAGAGCTAAAGTTTTGAAAAAGTGACTGAGAAAAAGAATTTTTTTTTGTTTCTCTTATTTTTTGGATGGTTATATTATGTTTTTCTGGCAATTGAATAATGAGACACAAAGAAAAACAAGTTAACTAAATATTTCTTTTTTATTCCACCAAAAAATATAAATTTTTAATGGCAAAAAATACTACTGAATGAATTGATTATTTGCAAATTTTAGGTTATTTATTAACCCTTATTTATAGAAAAGGATTAATTATGACAGTTGCTCCGCCTACTTTTCTGACATCTCAATTATTTAATAAGGGGTAAATTAAGCTTTTTAGACTAAAAAATCATTATGTTTTATTTTTATTTTCTTTATAACTTTTTTGTTATTAAAGTTAGGATTGTAAAACAAAAACAATTTTCCTGCTATATTCATAGAGATTTGTTTGGTTTTTTAATCTTAAACAATTTTGCCTAATAAGTAAGTTTTTCAAAATATCATTTAACTAAAAAGACTCAAAAAATATGTGTAAAAAAATGCTTTTTACTCAAAAACTAAATTTTTTATTTCATTTTTGTATAAAGTTTCTGCTAGTAACAAAAATAAAAGGATTTCTAGCTTAATTTTGCTAAAAAAGTCGTATCATGTTAAAAGTTACTTTTTCCTCAGTCACTTTTTCAAAACTTTAGCTCTAAAAATCTCCGGTGTTAATGGAGGTAAAAAAAATATTTTTATATCTACTTACGTGGAATACTATAGAGAACAAGGACATATGCATTTTTTAATAATTCATTGAGAAATAAGGGCTGCAGATGCTTAAAAATACTTTTTTGAGGGTCATGCTGTATTATCGTTCTACTACTATTTTTAAGCCTTGAAACACACACCTTTACGGATTTTACCAGAAACCTACCTCTCCCTTTATATTTTTAACCCTTTATTGTCTGTATCTAATTGTTTATTGTTATAGGCGCAACTGATAAATATGGATACTCTACATACAAGTATTGGCGTAAAGCCATACATTTGTGATACATGTAGCAAGACTTTCTCACGAAAAAGTCATTTGACTGATCATACAAGGATCCATACAGGAGAAAGACCATATTCATGTGAATTATGCCAGAAATCTTATTCCTCTAGCACAGAGTTGTCAAAGCATAAAAAATCAGCTGGACATCTGAAAATATTAGAATCAATCATGAATTTTTCACCTTCTGCTTCTAATGGTGATATACATGAAAAGGCTTTCTTCCAACATAAAGTTCATACAGTAGTTAAACCCTACTCTTGTGATATATGTAGCAAGACTTTCTCACGAAAAAGTCATTTGACTGATCATACAAGGATCCATACAGGAGAAAGACCATATTCATGTGAATTATGCCAGAAATCTTATTCCTCTAGCACAGAACTATCAAAGCATAAAAAATCTGCTGGACATCTGAAGATGCTAGAATCTACTAAGAAAACCGTTGATTGTGTTGAAGCTGATATAAAACTCGAGATAAAAGAGGAAGAACCTCTTGATGAGGATCCTTTCTATACGAAAATTGAGGGTGAGAGTGTGGAAGTAATTATAAAAGAAGAAATGGAGGAGGAAGAAACTCTTGATGAGGATCCTTTCTATACGAAAATTGAGGGTGAGAGTGTGGAAGTAATTATAAAAGAAGAAATGGAAGAGGAATTTACTAAGAAAACAGTTCCACCTACCAGTTTTGTTGATTGTGGTGAAGCTATAAGTTTTAACAGACACAAGACAACTCATGGCGTGAAGCCATACTTTTGTGATACATGTGAAAAGGCTTTCTCACGACAAAGTCATTTAACTGACCATAAAAGAATCCATTCAGGAGAAAGGCCATATTCATGTGAATTATGCCAGAAATCTTATTCGTCTAGCACAGAACTGTCAAAACATAAAAAATCTCTAGGACATCTGAAGAAGCTAGAATCTACTAAGATGACCGTTGATTGTGTTGAAGCTGATATAAAACTCGAGATAAAAGAGGAAGAACCTCTTGATGAGGATCCTATATTTATAAAGATGGAGGCTGAGAATGTGAAAGTAATTATAAAAGAGGAAGAAGGAATTGAGAGTGAGGAATTTGTTTAAGTAGATAAACATAAAAATGTATGATAAATGAATGAAACTATTTTGTGAATTTGTTGTAAATGTATTATAGCATGCAAGTGCTTTGTTATATTATATATTTATGTTTGTGTTTGAATATTACTTCTCTGAAAACAATTTTAGAGAAAAAGATTATATTTCTCTGAAAAAAGTTTTGTATAAAAATATGTAAATAGGAACTATCTTATATACCTATTTTCGTTGCTTTTTTGCTTATTGTTTAAACTAGGAATGGCAATCTGTCAAATTTTTGGACTGGTCCGGATAAGTATTCTTACAAGAATCCGTCCAAAAAAATGGCTGATTCCTGTGGATACCGGATTCTTATTTCTAGCGGATTCCGGATTCGGATTCCGGATTCTAGCAATATTTTAAAAGGCTTTTTAAGAAATTAAAAAAGTTCTACATATGTCCTAAAAATTAATGTTCTTGGTGTTCTCTATAATTCACTTCCGAGAATCGAACCAGATTTAAAAGATTTTATATATAATGATAATAATCTTTGCTTTAAAAAAGGGGGAATTGAAAGAAAAAACTCAAGACGCTTATTTTAGCCTACCAATTAAGAAACCGAATCCGCTAATAAAAAACGGATTTCGGATTCGGATTGCCAACCCTAGTTTAAACATAAATCTGCGTTACTATAACCTTGTACATACCAAATTAACCCTAACCTAAGTTGTAAGAATGCTAATTGATATGTTATTGATATTTTACTGTAAAAATTAATTATATTTTAACTAAATCGTGTAGATACTTTTTATAATTTTTTTATGTCCTTTTGTGCAAAAGTTTGTTTACCTTCTTTATTTTTTTTTATCAGATCTCATTATTAAAATTCTTTTACTTGTAAAATTATTAATATATTTATTTTCAGGCTGAATATAAAATGAATTGAGACACAAAATTATTAAACTGAATTTAATAGAAACAGATAAGAAAACGTAGGTAAGTTTTAATTGAGCAAACCAAAGTAAGTAAATGTCTGTCTGTCCATATAAAAGCACGTCGTTTACCACTGAAATTATTGAGTTATTTTTTTTGTGGAGTGTAGTATGAATCTTTAATGGGAAAAGCCACTGGAAAAATTTACAATTTCTTTTTCTTTCATTTAGGATAAGAAAGATTTCCCTCAAAGTGTATAGTTGAGCTCCACTCCCTCCCCCCCCCCCCCCTTCTATATTGCTGGGTAGTCTTTTGTGTGTTTTTGTTTTACTTTAGGTTAGGTTAGGTTATATTATATTGACTGCAGGAGAGCACGACAGGGCTATTACACCTGCAATAGAAAACTAATTGACAAAAATGACTTTCTCAATGGTATATTTTTTAGTGAGGCTGGAAGAAAAAAATTACTCAGCACCCACTGTTTTCTATTTATTTTCTAAAAATAGGTGGGGGGGAGTTGCTTATGCTTATACTCTCTAGGTATATTAAGAAAAAATAATAATGGCAAATAAGGGGGGGGGGGGGTAATGAAACCATCTCGTAATCAATGTATAAATGGCACTTAGAATTCGAGTTTTGATCTGAAATTTTGCATGAGTAATCCTTGGTAGGTATATTTTGCCTAAATCAAACAAAAGGTTGAAATAGTAACGGCTAACGGCTCAGCCGTTTAGCCGTTTTTTGGCTATTTTTTGGGCAAATCTGTCATAAATTACGTAGGAATCAACTTTTTGAAACATATTTTTGCTTTAAATCATGTGAAATGATACAAAAAGACATTTTTTAGATTTCTAGTTATAGCAACTACCGGCTATAACCGTTTGAAAACGTTTGGGAGCGGAGAAGAGTATTATGTGCAGATAGGTTTTGTGATGAATTTCCCTTGAAAATAGCCCAAAAATGGCTGAGCCGCCAGCCGTTAGCCGCTACTTATCCAACTTTTTGTTCGGTTTAGGGAAAATAGACCTACCAAGGATTACTCATGCAAAATTTCAGATCAAAATTCGAATTCTAAGTGCCATTTATACATTGATTACGAGATGGTTGCATTAAAACCCCCCTTATTATTTTGTTTCTACTCAGGAATTTTGTTAAATATTATTTATTCCAGGTGCAAGAACAATTTAAAAATTCATCATGAACAAGTGTCATATCTGTTGCAAGGAATTTTCCCAAAAGAGCAATTTAACAGTGCATATGAGAATTCATACAGGTGAAAAGCCTTTCAAATGTGATTTTTGTGAAAAGGCATTTTCAGACAGTAGTTACCTAACAAAACACAGAAGAATCCATACAGGAGAGAAGCCATACTCTTGTGATAAATGTGATAAGACTTTTCGAACAAATACTGAATTAACTGTCCATAAGAGGATCCACACTGGTGAGAGGCCATACTCTTGTGTTACATGCAAAAAAGTTTTCTGTACAAGTAGTGATTTAACAGTACATAAGAGGATACATACAGGTGAGAAACCATACTCTTGTGATATATGTAAAAAGGCTTTCTCTCAACTAACTACTTTTATGGTACATAAAAGGATTCATACAGGAGAGAAGCCACACTCTTGTGAATTATGCAAGAAATCTTTTAAATCAAAATCAGATTTGTCACAGCACAACAAAACTGTAAAACATGTAAAGAAGTTTGAATCTACCAAGAATACAGTTCCAGCTTCTATTTCTACTAATTTTGTTGATTGTGTAGAAGCTGATATAAAACTTGAGATAAAAGAAGAAACTCTTGATGAGGATCCTATCTTTATAAAGATGGAGGCTGAGAGTGTGGAAGTAATTATAAAAGAAGGAATTAAGAGAAAGAATTTGTTTAAGTAGATAAAAGTAAAAATTATTGTTCCTAAATTGCGAATTAGTTGTAAATTTAATTTATCAAGTGCTTTATTTCATATTTATTTAAGATTTGATGTAATGTGTAAAAAAAACAATTTTTAAAAGATCATTTTTTTTTGAAAATAATGTTATGAGTAAAAATGTTAAATAAGTAATGTCTTATATACATTAATTAAGATGAGTTAGCATCGGGAACCGGCCCCAGTGGGCTAGGTGGGTGACTCGCAAGGGTTTAAGTAAATTTCTTATAAAGTTTGTGTTTTTATCAAATTATAGGTTTTTTGAGTTGCTGAATCATCTCAAATAATATCATTATGATTAGACATAATGTATTCAAGGATAAAAACAAAAAAAAACCTAACAAAAAAATAAAAAAAAGTTTCTACATCAAAATAGATCAAAAAAGACCTTAAAATCCTATTTCCGCAGAGTTTTCTTACCTAACCTAAAAATAAAAATTTTCATTTAGATGTAGTACCTATTGGACTTGGCTTATGTACCAAGTTTCAAAATTTTAGCTCAAAATTCAGTCCATTTTGCTCAAGGACGGTTTATGTGCTTCCGGCACCTAGCACCTCTCCCGCCCTAAATATTACTTACCTACTAAGTTATTTTTATATTTGTTATATAGACAAGAACTTTTTGCATTCATTTTATTTTCTTACACATTTTTTAAAGTTATCTCTCTGTGTAAATCTGTATTTCTTGTTTGTTTTCTGTACATATGATTTTTATTTCTTGATTATTATTTTTATATTTTCAGAACACGAAAATGAAATTTGGTTACTTGGAATAATAAAAATATCATAAATAAAACAGGTATTTGGACACTCCATAGTTATAACTGTGATAAAATTAACATGTTTTGATGATGCCCTAATATTCTCGATATGCTCCAGTAGAATTATATAAACATAAAGATAAATATTTGTACATTATATCTGAAAAATTATCATTCAATATGTTATTGCTGCAGAAAATTATCAATTTCTTTCTGTTCAGTAATTATGTTAAATATAAATATTATTACTTTCAGCTCACTCTAAGAACAAATAATCCAAAATGAAAAAGTGTCATATCTGCTGCAAGGAATTCTCTAAAAAGAGTAATTTAACAACACATCTGAGAATTCATACAGGAGAGAGGCCATATAGGTGTAGTGTATGTGAAAAGACATTCATACAAACAGGTGTTTTATCAATACACATGAGAATTCATACTGGAGAGAAGCCATACTCTTGTGATAAATGTGAAAAATCTTTTCGTACAAATGGTGATTTAGTTGTCCATAAGAGAATTCATAAAGGAGAGAAGTCATACTCTTGTGATACATGTAAAAAGACTTTCTCAAAACAAAGTAGTTTAAATGTCCACAAGAGGATCCATTCAGGAGAAAAGCCATACTCTTGTGATACATGTAAAAAATCTTTCCGTACAAGTAGTGAGTTAAAAGTACATATGAGGATACATACAGGAGAGAAGCCATTCTCTTGTGAATTATGCCAGAAATCTTTTTCCGATAATTCAAGCCTGTCACAACATAAAAAATCAGCAGGACATCTCCAAAAGTTAAAAACTACTACAATTCCACCTTCTGCTTCTACCAGTTTTGTTGATTGTGGTGAACCTGATATTAAACTAGAAATAAAAGAAGAAGAAACTCTTGATGAAGATCCTCTCTCCATCAATATAGAGGCTGAGATTGTTTCTAAACAGGAAATAAAAGAAATACAGAATAAAGAATCTCTTTCTTTTGAACAGAATTCTGATGAGAAAATGATAGACAATATTGAAATAGTCCAACATAAAATTGAATATGATTAACTAAATGATCAAAGAAAGATCAATTTTCTGTAAATTATATAGTTGTATATAGAAAGAAAGGGGAGGGGGGGGGGGGGGGGGTTCTAACTGCCGGAAGATCGTAAACCGTGAGCAAAAAAGACTAAATATTAAGCTAGAATTTTGAAACTTGGTAAATACGCCTAGTCCAATACGTACTACATCTAAATGGAAAAAATCCAAATTTTTTTTATTTTTAGGTTAGGTATGAAAATTCCTGAAGAAATTGGGTTTTTAGGCTTTTTTGGTCTATTTTGATGTAGAAACTTACCTTTAATTGTTTTTTATTAGATTTTTCTTGAATGCACTGTGTCTATTCATAAGGACATTAGAAATTTAAGATGATTTAGCAAGTCGGGGACCGACCCCAGTGGGCTAGGTGGGTGGCTCGCAAGGTTTTAAGTAAATTTCTTCTAAAGTTTGTGTTATCATATTTCAAATTGTAGGTTTTTTGAGTTTCGGCCCCCACCTTGCTGAATCATCTTAAATAATATCATTATGATTAGACATAATGTACCTATTCAAGGATAAAAACAGAAAAAAAACCTAACAAAAAAATAAAAGTAAGTTTCTACATCAAAATAGATCAAAAAAGACCTTAAAATCCTATTTCCGCAGAGTTTTCTTACCTAACCTAAAAATAAAAATTTTCATTTAGATGTAGTACATTTTGGACTTGGCTTATGTACCAAGTTTCAAAATTTTAGCTCAAAATTCAGTCCATTTTGCTCAAGTACGGTTTATGTGCTTCCGGAACCTAGCAACCCTCCCCCCTCCCCCCCTAAATATTACTTACCTACTAAGTAATTTTTATCTTTCGTTATATAGACAAGAACTTTTTGCATTCATTTTATTTTCTTACACATTTTTGATTTAATAAGAATTTTAAAGTTATCTCTCTGTGTAAATCTGTAATTATTATTTGTTTTCTATACATATATTTTTTATATTTTTTGATTAAGTATTTTGTTTTATATTTTCAGAAGACGAAAATGAAATTTGGTTACGTGGAATGATAAAAATATCATAAATAAAACAGGTATTTAGACCAGGGTTGTCATTTTGGGCGGGCGCTTTTGGGCGGGCAGTTTTTGGCGGGCGGTTTTGGGCCGCCCAATATAAGGTCCTTTTGGGCAGTTTTGGGCTTCCCCCTTTTAGGGAGAGAGAAAAAGAGGAGGGGATTAAAAAAGAGGGGGGGCGGGTCTATTTTTTGGGTGATATCCTTATACTATACAGGATGTGTGTCTGTTTGTTTGTTTGTCTGTGTGTTTGTACCGAAGGATCTCGCTAACCGCTGAACCGATCGGGTTCTCCTTAACAGGGTAGCTTCTTATAGGTTCTGGGAAGGTTTATAACTATTTTGGGGGAGGGTACCACCACCCTCCTAAGAGAAATCGCCCCTAGAAAAAAATTACACTCCCCCCAAAACTTTTTTTAAATTTTTTTAAATCTAAAAATAAAAATGGGGGGGAGGAAACCCTACCCCCCCAAAAAAAAAAAAAAAAATTATTCCCCCCCCCAATTTTTTTTTACTTTTGATTACCAAAGGGGACTATCCACGAACAAGAGCAAGTGATTCTAAGCACCTTCCAGCATTGATCCTTGGCATTTTTTTAGCGAATATACTAGGTTCATGTTTATTATTTGGTTATCGACTAAAAAGTTAGGTTTTACCATGGTTTTATATGAAAAAACTTTGAAATGTTAAGCATAGTTTGGTGCAAATTCCTCAAATGTTTTGATGAGTTCAAACTGTTGTTTAAAAGCTTTGACACAAAAGTATATCATTTTGATTAAAAATGTAGGTTTAGAAAAAGGGTTGGTAGCTTGTAATACTTTAAACAGTTTAATTAATGTACTTTTGCAATTTACAGCATTTAATGCTTTTATTTTATTTTGTCCTTTGAACTCAACAAAGCAGTAGATGTTATTGTATCCTAAAATGCTTTACATTTTAAAGTTTTTTTCATATAAAACCATGGTGAAGCATAACTTTTAAGTCGATAAACCAAATATTTAACATAAACCTATTATATTCACTAAAAAAAATCCTACGGATCAATGTTGGAAGGTGCTTAAAATCACTTGCTCATGTTCGTGGATAGTCCTCTTTGACTCTCCCCTCCTCAAGTGCCCCTAGAGGCCTCTAGGGCCGTAGCCGCTAGTGAACTATATAAATTAGTAAGCTTTTTTTTGTATCTAGAGAAGGATTTCGCTACTGCTGAACCGATATGGTTCTCCTTTCCAGTGGAGCCTTTATAGGTCCTGAGATGGTTTTAGGCTATTTTATTTCTAATAATAAGTCTAGGTATGGTTTTAGGCTATTTTATATCCTTTTTATATGCTTTTTACGAAATTTGCCCAAAAAGGGTGCCCAAAACCACTTTTGGGCGCCCTAAACCCGCCTAAAACCCTTTTGGGCAATTGGGCCGCCCAATATCAAAAAAAGTGCCCAATTCGACAACCCTGATTTAGACACTCCATAATTATTGAGTTAGGCATTAAAGTGAGGCAATAGGTTATTAGAGGTGTATTTAAGGATGTAAACTTGTATAAATAGGAAGATGTATTTTTGTGTGCTATAAGATCTCGTTAACAGCTAAAGATATATTAATGGATTTAGAAATTACTCTTTGGCAAAATTAAATACAGCAAATATCCTGGATACTTAAATTTCATAACTCAGAAAAAAAAATTTGAATTGTATTTTTTTTTTCTGGGGGGTTTTGGGTGCCCCATATTTTCCTATATTCCCTGAAGAGTACCTAGAGAGGAATATTTTATCTTTTTTGGGGAGGTTCCACCCCCTAAGAAAATAGTCCAAAACCACCACAGGACCAGCAGGTATATTTCTTGAAGATTAGAGCCCAATCTGTTTAACGGTTATTAAGATCTAGAGCTTCAGACAGACAGTTATACATCAAGATACTTTGCATTATAGATGTGTTTTTCTCAGCTGATACAAAAGTTTGTTTTCTGAAATTGTGCCTGAAGATTCGCCAAGCAATATATTTCGCCATGGAATCGCCATCGAGCTCGTGCAATATATGTACCGAGTCTCATGCTACCTCCAATCCCCTTCGCCATGAATTACCACCTAATATTTTGGCGATAAACGTTGGAAAATCGTCTTACAAGCAAAAGGTAGCATGCGAGTTCGTCATCGATATCGTAGCAGAGTATGGGGCGAATTCTCACAATAGTAGCATAAATTAAAAGAGAGTGTGAGAGAGAGGAGAGAGAGAGAGAGAGAGAGTATAAAAATAGAAGAAGTGAGAAAAAAAAGCTCAGAGGCTTTTATACTTTAGAAAGAACCGAATAGAGAGCAGGTTTACTTTATGCTACTCTGCTACAATGTCGATGGCGAACTCGCATGCTGCCTTTTCTTGAAAGGCCGATTTTCCAACGTTTATCGCCAACGATATCGAACAACGTAGCATGCTACCTTTTTTTTAAAGTTTCTCTGGGCATTAATCACTGAACATCTGTACTGTATAACTTATTATATCCATCTGTCTATTATGCTTAGTTTTTTCTATCCATTTGCTTTGCTTGTCTTACTTTTATATCTAAGAGCTTCACTGCTTATAAATGTTGTCATCCATGTGAGCATAATAAAATAGAATAAAAATGTGAATAATTGTTGTCTTTCTTCTGTGGAATTACGTTTTAACAATATTTATTTCAGGTGGATGAATAATTAACATCATGTTTTCTTGTGATATCTGCAACAAGGAATTCTCCCTCCAGAGTAGTTTGAAAAAACATTCAAGAATACATACAGGAGAGAAGCCATTCAAATGTGATTCATGTGAAAAAGCATTTCCATGGAAAGGTGATTTAACAAAACATACAAGAATCCACACAGGAGAGAAGCCATACTCTTGTGATACATGTAAAAAGACTTTCTTTAAAAAAAGTCATTTAACTAACCATAAAAGGATCCATACAGGAGAGAAGCCATACTCTTGTGATACATGTGAAAAAGCTTTCAGTACAAATAGTGATTTGACGCGACACATGAGAATTCATACAGGTGGTAAGCCATTCAAATGTGATTTGTGTGAAAAAGCTTTCACACAACCAGGTTATTTAACTGAACATAGAAGAATCCATACAGGAGAGAAGCCATACTCTTGTGATACATGTAAAAAGACTTTCTTTAAAAAAAGTTATTTAACTAACCATAAAAGGATCCATACAGGAGAGAAGCCATACTCTTGTGATACATGTGAAAAAGCTTTCAGTACAAATAGTGATTTGACGCGACACATGAGAATTCATACAGGTGGTAAGCCATTCAAATGTGATTTGTGTAAAAAAGCTTTCTCACAACCAGGTTATTTAACTGAACATAGAAGAATCCATACAGGAGAGAGGCCATACTCTTGTGATTCATGTAAAAAAAGTTTTCGTACAACTACAACGTTAATTGTAAAGAATAGAAGTCAAACAGGAAACAAGATATACACTTGTTTTACATGTGAAAAGACATCACAACAAAATGATTTAAGCCAAAAATCAATTTTCAGTTTTGTTGATTGTGGTGAAGCTGATATAAAACTTGAGATAAAAGAGGAAAAAACCCTTGATGAGGATCCTATCTCTATAAAGATGGAGGCTGAGAGTGTGGAAGTAATTATAAAAGAGGAAATGAAAGAGGAAGAAGGAATTGAGAATGAAGAATTTCTTTAATTAGATAGAAATAAAAATCTTTTAAAAATGAATGAACCTTAATTACGAATTTGTTGTAAGTGTCTTTTAAAACTTGTTCATATATTTATGTATGTATTCAAGATTTGATGTAATGTGTAAATGATATTACTTCTCCTAAAACAATTTTAAAGAAAAAATTGCAATTCTTTGAAAAAATGTCATTTGTAAAAAGTAAATAGGTAGTATCTTATATACAGGGGTGTATATGCTGCACAAGATTATTTTTTTACCCTGCTGCAATTTTATTTATTTTTTTCCAGTAACGAAGGTGATAAAATGGAAAATTATTTTCAAAACTCTTTATTTTAATTATATTATCCCCCCTCCCACTTATTCTTTTAGTTTTTTTTTCACTAAAGAGGGGAGAAAAATGGAAAAAAATGCTTTTAGTTCTCTTAATTTTTACATTTTTTCCGCCAACCACATATTTTTTATTTTTTTACGGCCCAGAGCAAGGTCAAATTTGCAGAATATACACCCTTGCTTATTTACTTTGTTTGCTTTATTGTTTAAACATAAATCTGCGTTGCCCTAACCCTGCGGGGCTAACTTGTACATACCAAATTTACCCTAAACTAAGCTTGAGGAATACTTGATGTGAAATTAATATAAAATGTAAAAATTGATTATATTTCAAATGTTCGTGTTTATAAAATTTTTCTGAACTTTTGCGCTCAAGATTGTATACCTACTTTGATTTTAAATATTTTTCATTTTCTTATTATTAATTAGGTTTTATTATTAGAATAGTGTAATTTGTAAAATTATTACTGTATTTATTTTCAGACTGAACATAAAATGAATTGAGTGAAATTATAAAAAAAGAGAGATTTTAATTGAGCAAATTAAAGTAAGTTAGTTTTCCATATTAAAATATCATGTAGCAGAATTTTAATAATAAAGATTTAGGATATCTATCTGTCTATAATAAAAGTGAAATAGTTTTCTATAATAAAAATATTATATAACTTCTTAATAGTAAAAAGATTGAATGTATGCAAGGGAAGATCTTGGTAATGTTATCTACCGGAATATTTCTGTTCTAAGCTTGAATGTTTCTAGTTTAGATCAACCTTCTCATCATCATCATCGCCATTTATCTCTTCTTTCCAGAGCATAGGCCACGCACAATGGTTCTCCATTTATCTTTGAATTGGGCCTCAGTAGAGGCTTCACTGAAAGATGAAAAATTCTTTTTACTCAGTTCTTCAAGGAATTCCCTCCTCCAGGTTGTTTTTGGTCTACCTGGTTTCCTTTTTCCTGTGAAGGGGTCCCAAGTCAAGGCTTGATATGTTAAATCATCATGCCCTTTCCTTAGAGTGTGCCCCAACCATCTCCATTTTCTCTGTTTTATTGTCAGTTTGATGTCTGACATATCACTGCGCTCTAAAAGCTCAGCATTTGTGATCTTGTTTGGCCAAAAGATCTTGTGGATTCTCCTAAGACATTTGTTGACATATGTCTGAAGCTTGGAGACCACTGCTGTGTTTAGGAACCAAGTTTCGGCCCCATACAGCAAAACAGACAGAACATTTGACTTGAAAAGTCTTAACTTGGTCTTTATGGAGATGTTGTTGGAATTCACAATTTTGTTCAAGCTGGCAAAGGCTGTTCTAGAAGTGCCTCCAGCTTCATCAATCTTACTTCCAAGATACTCAAAGCAGTTAACATCCTCAAGAATTTGGTTTCCAATAGTTATTGGTTCTTGGGAGTTTGCATTTAATCGGAGTATTTTAGTTTTTGGAACATTTATTTCAAGTCCAACTTTCTTGGAAGTTTCAGCTATCATGTTAGTCCTTCTTTGCATTTGACTTCTATTGCTTGTTAACAAAGCAATATCATCAGCAAAGTCCAGATCTCCCAAATATTTGGGATTGCCAAATAACTGCCAGCGAATGCCATCATTGCTTTCACAGTTCTTCATGATCCAGTCAATGGCAAGGAGGAAAAGGAAGGGAGAGAGAAGGCATCCTTGTCTGACACCTGTTACAATCTCAAAAAAGGTTGATAGTTTACCTTTATACATAACATTTCCACCTCCTTTATGATAGATAGCTTTAATGATATTGATTATCTTTTCTGGAATGCCATAGTGTCGGCAGATTTTCCAGAGTGATTTCCTGTCTAAAGAATCAAATGCTTTTTTGTAGTCAATAAAGTTTACAAAAAGCTCAGAGTTCCATTCCTTGGATTGCTCTATGATGATTCTTAGAGAGGTTATCTGATCAATAGTGGAACGGTTTGGTCTAAATCCAGCCTGATTAGGTCTTAGCTTTTCATTAACCTTCTTCTTTATTCTATTAAGAAGAATCTTACTAAGGATACGGCCAGGTACTGAGAGAAGCATTATCCCTCTGTAGTTTCCACATCGGGTCAAGTCTCCTTTTTTGGCCAGTATTGAGATATGTCCATTTTTCCAGTCCTCTGGGCATAACTCATCATTCCATATCTTAGTGATCAAAGGTAGGAATGCCTCAGCAGATGTGTCTAGGTCTGCTTTCATTACCTCCGCTGGGATATTATCAGGTCCTGCGGCCTTGTTATTTTTCAAACTTTTAATGGCCTCTTTGATTTCCAATAGATTTGGCGCTCGACAGTCAATGTCAAGTGCATCTGAGGGTGGAATCTCAGTTTCTTCCTCTGGAACTGGAAGATTCAGCAGTTCAGTGAAATGTTCTGCCCATCTATTTAGAATATCCTCATCAGTTTTAAGGAGTGAACCATCCTTGTCCCTGATGTGTGATCCTGATTTGTGTACTTTGCCTGCAATGCTCTTAGTAATCTCATAGACATCTTTCATTCTATTTTGATTAGCAGCATTTTCTGCTTGCAAGGCAAGGTTTTCCAAGTGTTCTTTTTTGTCAATTCTAACACTTTTTTGGATTTCCCTGCTGAGCCTCTTATAAAGGTCTTTATCTTCTGGAGAGTTTCTAGAGAGTGTCTTTTGTCTTACCTCTCTTCTTTGATCCATGAGATCAATGGATCTTTGAGTGATCCACGGCTTTTGGTTAGCCTTTTTGAAACCTAATTTTTCTTGGCTGGTATCATTATAAACTTTTTTGATACCTTGCCAAATATCTTCCACTCCATCTTCCTCTTGAAGAGTCAGCAACTCAAATCTATTCTTTAGAGTGAGCTTAAACTCTTGCAACTTTTCAGAGTTTTGGAGGGTTGTTAAATTTCTTCCTGGGGTTAGGCTTTGTGTCCTGCTTTTTAAATCTAAGCTGAACTTTAGAAGATAGAAGATAATGGTCTGAATTAACATCAGGTCCTCTTTCAACCCTGACATCAAGGAGAGAACCTTTAAAGCGTCTAGATATACATATGTGGTCTATCTGGTTAAAGGTTCTTTGATCTGGTGATCTCCAGGTGGCAGTATGAATCTTTTTGTGTTTAAAGATGGTTCCACCAATGACAAGTTTGTTTTCAGTACAAAAACTTACAAGTCTATCACCATTGTCATTTTCCTTGCCATTACTGAAGCCTAGGCCATATCTGCCCATAACTTCTTCTAAATTCTCATTATTACTCCCCACTTGAGCATTGAAATCTCCTAGGAGCATGGTCAGATCCTTTTCTTTATGACCTTTTTTAAATACAGAGTCAAGCTGGTCATACATTCGTTTTTGACCTCTGTATTTGCTTGTTCTGTAGGAGCATATGCTACTATAATTCTCAGTTTGATGTTTTTAACTGAGGATTTGAAATAAGCCTCCATAATTCTAGGACCATGGGGTTGCCAACTGATCATGGCCTGCTCTGCTTGCTTGGTCAGCATAAGAGCCACCCCTTGATTATGGCCTAGATCCTCATTCATATGACGTGAGTATATTATTTTCAAGCCAGAATGATGTTTAAACTCTCCATTGTTTGTCCACCTTGATTCGGTGATAGCCAGGATGTCAACCTTGGCTTTTAGCATTTCTCAACCTTCTAAAGAGAACAAATTGGGGGCCCGGGGGGGGGGGGGTTAGGTTGTGCTAAAATTCCCTGAAGAGTAGAGACTAATTGGTTCAGCGATTGCTTTTTTGGGGGAGGTTGGGAGTGTTACACCCCCTAAGAGAATAGTCCAAAACCACTACAGGACCAGCAGGTATATTTCCTAAAGAGTAGAGCCCAATCAGTTTAGCGGTTATTAAGATCTTGAGCTTCAAACGGACAGACATACATTAAAATACTTTGTATTATAGAAGTGTTTTTCTCAGCTGTTATAAAAGTTAGTTTTCTGAAATTGTGCCTGAAGATTCATTAACCACTGAACATCTGTACTAAATAACTTATTATATCCATCTGTCTATTATGCTTAGTTTTTTTCTTTCCATTTGCTTTCCTTGTTAACTTTTTTATCTTTTAACAATATTTACTTCAGGTGGATGAATGATTAACATCATGTTGTCTTGTGATATCTGCCTTAAGGAATTCTCCTCGCAGAGTAGTTTGAAAAAACATTCAAGAATACATACAGGAGAGAAGCCATTCAAGTGTGATTCATGTGAAAAAGCATTTCCATGGAAAGGTGATTTAACAAAACATACAAGAATCCACACAGGAGAGAAGCCATACTCTTGTGATACATGTAAAAAGACTTTCTCAAAAAAAAGTCATTTAACTGACCATAAAAGGGTCCATTCAGGAGAAAAGCCATACTCTTGTGATACATGTGAAAAAGCTTTCAGTACAAATAGTGATTTGACGCGACATAAGAGGACTCACACTGGTGAGAAGCCATACTCTTGTGTATTATGCCAAAAATCTTTTATCGAAAGTACAAAACTGACTAAACACAAAAAATCAGCTGAACATCTCAAGAAGTTTGAATCTACTAAGAATACAGATCCAACTTCTACTTCTACCAGTTTTGTTGATTGTGGTGAAGCTAATATAAAACTTGAGATAAAAGAAGAAGAAACTCTTGATGAGGATCCTATCTTTATAAAGATTGAGGCTGAGAGTGTGGAAGTAATTATAAAAGAGGAAATAAGGGAGGAAGAAGAATTTGTTTAAGTAGACAAACATAAAAATGTTTGATAAATGAATGAACGTTGCGAATTTGTTGTAAATGTCTTTTAGCGAGTGCTTTTTTATATTTATGTTTGTAGTTAAGATTTGATTATATGTGTAAATAATTTTACTTCTCCAAAAACAGTTTCCAAGAAAAAATCATAATTATTTGAAAAAATGTTATTTGTATGAATTTTAAAAATGTGTAAATAGGTAGGGTAAGGCGGGGCGAACTCGGGTGTTTTTTCGGTTTTTTGAAAAAAAAATAGGGGTAAAATTATTTTATTTTAATTTAAGACCATTAGAAAGACCTCGGAAAAGTCTAACAGGTCCTAAAAGGACGTTATTCTAGGACTTTGGGAAGTTTGTTAAAATTGATCTCAAAAACGGCACAGACCTCGCCCCGCCTCGAGGCGAAGTCGGTATAGCATTTTCAAGCTTCAAAAAATCGATGTATTGATTTTATTACAGCATGCCCTAAAGGTAAATGTTGCTAAATGTAATAAAGAGCATGCACAAAAATTTATTTATGGAAATAGGTAAATTTTTTCTACCGAAAAAAAATAATTTTTCGAAGTACGCGAAAATTGACCTTTTTTTCGAAAATTTTTTTGATAAAAAACATAAAAATACTACAAGACAAGTTTTTCCGACCCAAAAAAAAATCTAATACAATTTTTTTCATCAGACTTTGAGACCCGATAATTACCCTAAAAATTAATCTCAAATAAATTAGATTTCATGTTTTTTTTCTGTCAGTCGATTAGAACATGGAGAAAAATGTCAGTTAATCAAGTTAAAGTGTGTCAAAAATTATCGACTTCGCCTCGACACAGAGATTGCCCCGCCTTACCCTAGTATCTTATATATACTTTGTTTGCTTTATTTTGGTTTTTGTTTATAAACATAAATCTGCGTTGCTCTAACAATTTGGGGTTCCTCGTACATACCCTAAACTAAGTTTGAGGAATAATAATTGATAAAAAATTGTAAAAATTAATTTTATTTTAACTGATTCATGTAGATGCTGTTTCTGTTCATATATTTTTTCTTTTCTTCTCTTGAATGGAAAAATGCCTTCTTTAATTTTTGTAAACCAATATATATTTATCATTTCCTCATATTTAATAAGTTCTCATAATTAAAATTGTTTTCCTTGTAAAATAATAATGTATGTTTATTTTCAGACAGAAACTAAAATGAAATAAGACAAAACGTTATAAATCTGAATTTTATTGAAACATTAAAAGGAAAAAACATAGGTATATTATATATTTTAAAATTAAAGTAAGTAAATGTCTGTCTGTCCATATGTAAGACTTTGCTAACCACTGAGAATAATTCAGTTCTGTTCTAAGAAATTTTTATATAAGTATAGGTATATTTTTTTTTATTTTTTGCTGGAGTGTATTATTTGTTTGCTTGTGTAGCCATTGTTTCTTAGTGTTTGGACCTAAGTAGTGATGGAGAAGGACGAGACACTTTAGTATATCCACTAGGGCTATTAAGCTCCACGCTCAAGTACATTATGCCTTGACCCGCTGTCTCAAGGGAGCTACTCTTTATTACCTCACCCTCGCCGAGTATGGCAGGTGTCTCAAATTAAGTCACCGTAATGAATGACGCTCTCCACAGAGGAGCTTGGGATAAGGGTTGAGCAGATATTATGTACGTGACTATTAAGTTTCTAAACCACTCAATAATCTCCCTTCTTACACAACCAGAGGAGTGTATTACAAACCTATAATGGGAAAAGGCAATTGGAAAATTTTCTAACTCTTTTTCTTCCATTTAAAAAAAGAATGACTTCCCTCAGAGTAACAAAGTACATAGTGAAGCTCAGAATTCTCTCCCCCCTCCCTCACTTGAGCACTGCTACTAGTCAAAGATGAAATAATTAAGGCAACAAATTATAATTTTCTTTCCTTCTCAGAAATCATGTTCAATATTTTTTATTCCAGGTGAAAGAACAATTTCCAATCCATCATGTTGTTTTGTGATATTTGTGAAAAGAAATTCTCCCTCAAAGACTCTTTAACAAGGCATATGAGGGTCCATACAGGAGAAAAGCCTTTCAAATGTGAAGCATGTGGTAAAGCATTTACGCAGAAATGTAATCTAATAACACATAAAATGATCCACACAGGTGAAAAGCCATACTCTTGTGATACATGTGATAAGGCTTTCTTACAACAAAGTTCATTAACTGTACACAAAAGGATTCATACAGGCGAGAAGCCATACTCTTGTGGTACATGTGGAAAAGCTTTCTGTACAAATAGTGAGTTAACTGTCCATATGAGAATCCATACAGGAGAGAAGCCATACTCTTGTGATATATGTAAAAAATCTTATAATGATAATTCAAACCTTTCAAGACATAATAAATCAACTGGACATCTCAAAAAGTTAGAATCTACCAAGAATACAGTTCCAAGTTCTGCTTCTACAAGATTTGTTGATAGTGGAGAAGCTGATATTAACCCAGAAATTAAAAAAGAAACTCTTGATGAGGATCCTATCTTTATAAAAATGGAGGCTGAGAGTGTTGAAGTAATTATAAAAGAGGAAATAAAGGAGGAAGAAGGAAATGAGAATGAAGAATTTATTTGAATAGATAAAAATAAAAATCTTTGATAAATTAACTAAAATTGCGAATTTGTTGTAATCGTCTTTTAGTGCTTTGTTAAAAATTCATGGATGTATTTAAAATTTGATAATATGTGTAAATAATATTAATTCTCCAAAAAAAAATTAAAAGAAAAATCATAATTATTTGAAGAAAATCTTATTTCTATGGATTTTAAAAATGTGTCAAAAGGTAGGTACTTTGTTTGCTTTTCTTGGTTATTTGTTTAACATAAATCTGCATTGCCCTAACCCTGCCGGGCTACCTTGTACATACCCAATTAACCCTAACCTAAGTTTGAGGAATACTAATTGATATCGTATTGTAAAAATTAATTATATTTCAACTTAATCGTTGTTGTTGTCTTGTTGTATTGGCTGCTCATAGTCCATTTTCGTGTCCAGGGTCGTCATCAGTAGGTGGGGGAGGGGAGGCTTATGGGGGGGGCTCTGGAGGGGGGCGTTGAAGAGGAGGGAGGCTGGTGAAACTTGGGTGTGATGATAGGAAGGCAGCTACAAGGGCAGGATTATGCCAGAGGTCAATGGGATTAAGGTTGGTGGGGTTGTTAGGGCAGGAAAAGAGGTGTTGTACAGTTTCAGGGGTAGGATTGTTGGGGCAGGATGGGCAGTTGGGTGAAAGAGAAGCGTTGATGGAATGCAGGTAACTTTGGAGCTTAGGACAATAATAGGATCTCAATTGGGAGAGGATGGTTCTGTAGTGCCTAGGAAGTTGGATCTCAGAGGGGTTGATGTTGGGAGGGGCGAGGTTAAGGACAGGATTAGGGGGATAGGAATTGATTGCTTGGGTAACTGCAGAGGTGTGGAGTCGGGAGATGGTGGATTTGTAATTTGCAGGGAGGAGAGTGTTCTCAGGGGTGAGAAAAGGTTGGAGGGTCGGGAGGAACATGGATTGGAGGGTGGATTTCTTGGATCTAGGACCAAAGGTAACTCCAAGGATTTTAAGGGTTTTCTCAAGGGGGAGTGTGGAGCCGTTAATTTGGACTTGAGGATGGAGGTTTGATTGGTGTTTACGGTCAGGAGTGAAAAGGGTGACAGTGGATTTGTTGGGGGCGATGGAGAGGCCATTGGTGGAGGCCCAGTCAGCGATTAAGGAGAGGTGGGAGTTGATGGATCTAACTGACTGGGGGATGTCAGGAGATGAGTGGAAGGAGTTGAGGTCGTCGGCATAGGAGGAGGTGGTGGCGGGGGGGTTGTGGGGGGCATCTGCTATGTAGAAGTTGAAAAGGACGGGGGAAATAACAGAGCCTTGGGGGACACCAGTGTGGACAATTCTGGGGGAGGAGTTGGTGTTTTGGTAGGAGCAGAAGGCCATCCTGCCATGCAGGTAGCAGGATAGCCATCTGATGATGTTTGGATGGAGGTTTGAGGAGGAGATTTTTTGGAGAAGGAGGTGGATTGGGATGCAATCAAAGGCTTTGGAAAGGTCAATGGATGCTACGGTTGTGCGGCTGGGGGGGAGGTTTTGGTTGAAACCGTTAGCAATGGAGGTGGAAAGATTAAGGAGTGAGGATGTGGTGGAGTGGAGGGGTTTGAAGCCATGTTGAGAGGGGTGGGTGGAGAGGGATTGTTTAAGGTATGGGAGAAGGAGGCGTTCAAGGACTTTAGCTGCAGGACAGAGGAGGGAGATTGGGCGGTAGGAGGTGGAAAGGTCAGGGGGTTTACCAGGTTTGAGGAGGGCAATAATTTTGGAGAGCTTCCAAATGGCAGGGATATTAGCAGCGGAAATGGAGAGGTTGAAGAGTTTGGTAAGGTAGGAGATGCCATTTGGACCAAGGTGTTTGAGGTGGAGGATGTTGAGGTGATCAGGACCAAGTGCAGATGAGTTTGAGGAATTTTTAATGGCTTCGAGGACGAGGGCTGGGGTGAAAGGTTGGAAATCTCTGTTGAGGCGGTGGCGGTGTCTAATTTTGCGGATAATTTTTCTGGAGAAAGGGTTGGAGGTGTGGCGGGAGACAGAGGTGAATTGTTTGGTAAAGGATTCAGCAATGTGGGCATGGGAGGTGTGAACTTTGTTGTTAAAGGAAATGGGTTGGTTGGAGGGAGGGGAATTATTTTTGCCAGAAAGGGATTTGAGGAGGGACCAGAATTTGGAAGGGTTGGTTCTATGGTCGGATTTGGAAAGGGTTTCTTGCCATTTTTTGTTGGAGTGTTGGTTAACTATTGAGGAAATTTGTTCATTGAGGATTTGGATTTGAGGATCATGGGGGTTAATTTCTCTTAAGGAGTCTCTTTGCTGGATAAGGGGCTTAGCAGACTGGGGGAGGGAGGGATTGGAGTTTTTGATGAAGCCAGCGGGGACTGTGTGTTTGGAGGCAGTTTGGAGGATTTGGCGGAAAGTGGCTTCACCTTGGGAGCAGGAGAAAGGATCAGGAAGATCTTCAAAGAGGGTTTCAGTTTCAAGGGTGAAGGTGTCCCAGTCTGCTTTACGGAAGTTGTGGAAGGTTTTGACAGGGCGGGGGTTTCTGTTGATTTCAGGGAGGGAGAGGAGGATGGGGAGGTGGTCAGAACGGAGGGTGGTGAGGGTGTGCCAGGAGAAGTCAAGTGCAAGGTGGGCAGAGCATAGGGAAAGGTCGGGGGAGGTAGGTTGGCCGTTGGGGGGGAGGCGAGTGGGGGAGTCCTCGTTGAGGAGGCAGAGGCTGCTCTCATTGAGAGCTTCCAGCAGAGCCTCCCCACGATTCATAGCAGATTGGTCAAGGGTTATGGAGTTCCAGGCAGGGTTGTGGGCATTGAAATCTCCGACTAGGATAAGGTCATTTGGGTTGTCAAAGAGGAGGTTAAAGTCAGGGGTGTATTGGGGGGGACAGGAGGAATGTGGAGGAAGGTAAAGGTTGATGATTTGTGTAGGAGAGCCATTGCGGGAAATTTAGATACCATCAATCTCTAGGGGGCCATTGGAAAGGTGATTGAGGTCAAGGTGGGTGAAGGGGATGTCATCGGCAATGAGGAAGGCTATTCCTCCACCAGGTCGGTCTTGACGATCCTTCCTGAGAAAGTTATAGCCAGGGAGGGGTTTGGGATTGGATTTGCTGGAGAGTTTGGTTTCTTGGAGGCAGGCGATAGGGATGTTATGGGTAGAAATAAGGTTGTGGAGTTCATCTTGGGTAGTAAGGAGGCCATTACAATTGAATTGAAGGACAAAAGGTTTACCAGGAGGTTTTCGGAGGGCAGGGGTGGGTGGGGGAGGGGGCGGGGGTGAAAGAGGAGCTGAAGGGGAAGGTGGGGGAGACGGGGAGCTAGGTGATGGGGGTGTAGGGGGTGATAAGTTAGGAGAGGGAGGGGGTGAGGTTGGGGGGGAACAGGAAGGGCAGAACCAGAAAGGAGAGTAGTGGGTGGCAGATGGGAGGAGGGAGCATTTGGGGTGGATCCATTGGAGGCAGGAGTTACATTGGAAGGAGCCAGTGGATTTTGTAACACCTAAGGAACAGACTGTGCATGGGAATTTAGGACCGCGGGGTTTGGATGGGGGTGTTGGTGGTTGGGGGGAGATAGGTGAAAAGGGAGTTGTTGAGGCAGAAATGCAGGGTGGGCAGGACCAGTTGGAATTGTAATCGGATTTGGATGGAAGGAGGGAACATTTAGGATGAACCCAAAGTTGGCAGGAGTTGCAGAGGAAGGCACCAGTGGAGCGGGTAATATTGCGGGAGCAGGTAGAACAGGGGTATTTAGGGCCAGGATTTGGATGGATGTCGCCAGAGAGGATGAGGGGAGGAGTGGGAGGGATGTTGGAGGGTTGTAGTTGAAAGGCCTCCAAGGCCTCCAGAGCTGACAGGGGCTGACTTAAAAGCCTATTAGGCCGGCCCCTTGGTGGAAACCCGGACAGGGTGAATGGTCAAGCAGGTGTGTTTGATGCAGGTTTGCCCGGGGACTTCTTCTCCATCTCCCCGGATAAGACCACTCCGGAAAAGCTTGCATCCTCGGTCCTCATAATCGTGTAGATACTGTTTCTTTTTGCATTTTTCTGTTCTTTTTTACAAAAGTTTTTCTACTTTCTTTAAGATGGGTGGGGGGGAATGACATCTGAACTTAAACAGTGAGCAAAATGGTCTAGATGTTGAGCTAGAATTTTGAAACTTGGTACATAAGCCTAGTCCAATAGGTACTACATTTAAATGAGAAAAAATCCTTTTTTATGTTTAGGTTAGGTAAGAAAACCGGAATTGGAATTTTTAGGCCTTTTTTGGTCTATTTTCATGTAGAAACTTACTTTTATTGTCTTTTCTAAAGTTTTTTTCTTTGAATACACTATGTCTATTTATAAGGACAATATTTAAGATGATTAAGCAAGTTAAACTCAAAAACCTAGCCCGTTGGGGTCGGTTCCCGACTTGCTGAATCATCTTAAATAATATTCTTAAAAATAGAAACAGTGTATTCAAGGTAACAATTAAAGGTAAGTTTTTACATCAAAAAAGACCAAAACCCCATTTCCGTATGGCTATTCTTACCTAACCTAACGTAAAAATAAAAATAAAAATTTTCGGATTTTTTTTGCAATTTAGATGTAGGTATTACCTATAAGTCTAGGGTTATGTACCAAGTTTTAACAATCTAGCTCAAGATTTTGACCGTTTTGCTCACCGTTTAAGGTCAGATGTCATTGCACATGCACACCCATCCCTTTTTGTTAATTTATTTTCTTATATTCAATTAATTAGAACTTATTATTAGAATTCTGTTAATTGTAAAAGTATAATTATTTTCAGACTGAGTATAAAAAGAATTGAGACTATTATAAAAAGGAAAAAAAACACAAAACATTAAAAAACGAGATATTTGAGGTTTGCAAAGTAAAGCAAGTTAGTTTTCTATATTACCTATATTGTTCTGACCTGCATAGTATTTCAGCTTGACTGCCCACAGGTAGAATTTTAAAGTTTGTTTCTAGCCATTCTGTGTTGACTTCTGCAAATATTTCAACTTTATTTACACACAGTTTCTTAATTTGTTCAATAGTTTCTTACATCAAAGGTGCGGTAAACCTAAAAAGAATAGACCATTAGACTAATCCAGATATCCTTTACAATAAATATATGCATTTGATTTAAAATTTAAAATGTTTAAAATTGATAAAAATAAAACTTTTGGAATGATTTTGAATTGAATATTTTTTAGTGACAGAAGGTCAAACTTTATCTGTTTTTGTAAAAGAAATTGGTTGAATTTGAATTATTGAAGAAAGAAATTAACATAAATTGGTTTACAATAATAATTAAACTTACATAGTCTTTCTCAAGCATCTTTTACTTCAACATTTCTTGGCTGTCAACATCAATAACTTCATCACTCATAGCTTCTTCATCATTACTTTCATCATCATCTTTGGTATCATCATCAACTATATCATCATCTTTGGTATCATCATCAACTATATCATCATCTTGATCAGATCATCAGCAATCAACTCTTATCTCATCCTCTAGTACTTCTTTGTCAATGGGTGCTCCTTTGTCAATTGGTGCTCCTTGTCAGCTTGTGATTGTCAGCAGCTGCAGCTCTAAAAAAGATATACTTGAGGAGCTGGAAGATGATGATAATGAATCATCAGTTATTTTAAAGACTTGACTTAAGATTCTTTTGTTCAACACTATTAAAGATGACTTAAAGGACTCAATTGCTGATATTGATGAAATTGCTAGTTTCAAGGCTCTTTAAATTTGACTCTTAAATGTATGTACCTTTTTCAAGTGGCAGTTTTGCTTGTAGGCCACTTCTTGCAGGGTTCCCTCTCTACTGGGCTGGCTCCACTCCAAGCCACTCCTAAAGATCATCAGATTAGGATTGAATGGATACATAATCATCAGACAATTTAAACTATTCAGTGCCAGATTCAATTTTAAGGGGATCAACTTTGCTTGCATGAATTTGATTGCTTTAAACATCAGATAGCATTAAATTAAACTTTACACACCTGCAAGCTTCCCAACTCAAGCTCAACCCTTGTTTGGTAGGGTGTTGGGGATTTGAGTGCCAGACATTTATCCACAGTTGACCAACTCTAGTGTTGCTTGATCCTCCTCTCTGAACTCTACCAGATCATCTCTGTCACCATCACCATCAGCAGCAACAGTCCTTAACAAGACAAGATCAGGATCAACATCAACAATGCCTCAGCCCCACCTCTCTTGGCTACTGAGCAAATTGTAAAAAAGAGTCAAAATTCTACCTTTTTAAATCTTTGGTTTCTTTCAGATTGTTTCAGACATTCATTTTAAATAAAACACTTAGGATATCTGGAAATAAAATTAATAAGGTCTATTCATAAATTATCTTTCCTGCCTATGACTGCTAATTTAAGTTAAGTTAAGGGAATTAAATGCAGCAAAAGCAAAATCAAGAAAAGAATCATTTAGACTTTTACATTTACATAAGAATCATTAATATTGGCATCCTATTTACATAAAGCCTTACTCAAGCTAAACAAGTTTAAATAATAATTTCATAACTAAATCTTCTTGATCTTTGGTGGAAATAATCATCTGGAGGATCCTCTTGACAATGGGGACTCTTCTGCCAATGATGATCTAGAAAATTCAGAAGATTAAGGTGAAATTCCATTTTGCTGCTCTAGATGTACATTCTGTACATATATCATATAGCATTATCTTTATAATCCTAATATTTGAGATAAAGGATATCTGTCTCTCCATAATAAAAGTGAATTAGTTTTCTATAATAAAAATATCATTAAATAAATGGGGGTTTTGGTTTTTTTTCTTCTATACTATGCATTTTAGATAAAAACTGAAGATGGGCATTAAATGAAACATTAAAAGTAGATAGTTTAATAATACTATAGTCATTGCAAAGTTACATATGTATGGCACACCTAAAATATAGAATAACAAGTTTAAATAAGATGTATAGAGTTAGTTTTCATAGATAGACATACAGACACACATAAATTATATATAGAGAAACTGTTATACCAAAACCAGTATTTGAAATGATTATTAAAATTTTTAAGGCTTAAAATTATTTTTTTTAGATTTTTACACAAGTATTACATTAGATATAATTTATTCCAGGTGCAAGAACAATTAAGAAACTATCTTGAACAAGTGTCATATCTGCTGCAAGGAATTCTCTACAAAGGGCAACTTAACAGTACATATGAGAATTCATACAGGTGAGAAGCCATTCAAATGTGATTTTTGTAAAAAGGCTTTTTCAAACCAAAATAATTTAACTGTCCATAAGAGGATCCATACAGGTGAGAAGCCATATGCTTTTGATACATGTAATAAGGCTTTCTCACGACAAAGTGAACTAACTCTCCATAAGAGGATTCATACAGGAGAGAAACCATACTCATGTGATACATGTGAAAAGACTTTCTCACGAAAAGATGATTTAACTGTGCATATGAGGATCCATACAGGCGAGAAGCCATACTCTTGTGATACATGTGGAAAAGCTTTCCGTACAAGCAAAGATTTAACTAAACATAAGAGGATCCATACAGGAGAGAAGCCATACTCTTGTGATACATGTAAAAAGGCTTTCACACAACAAAGTCATTTAACCCTTCATAAGAGGAGCCATACAGGAAAGAAGCCATATTCATGTGGAATGTGCCAGAAATCTTACTATACTTGTTCAGAACTGATAAGACATAAAAAATCAGCAGGACATCTTAAAAAGTTAGAATCTACTAAGAATAAAGGTCCACCTTCTGCTTCTACCAGTTTTGTTGATTGTGGTGAAGCTGATTTAAAACTTGAGATTAAAGAAGAAGAAACTCTTGATGAGGATCCTATATTTATAAAGATGGAGGCTGAGAGTGTGGAAGTAATTATAAAAGAGGAAATGAAAGAGGAAGAAGGAATTGAGAGTGAAGAATTTGTTTAAGTAGATAAAAATAAAAATGTTTGATAAATGAATGAACCTAAATTGCAAATTTGTTGTAAACGTCTTTTAGCTGTATTATGTTTGTATTTAAGATTTGATGTAATGTTTAGTAAATCAATTCTAAAGAAAAATTCATGATACATTGAAAAAATGTTATAAAAAAAATTATTTACATTTTAAAAAGGCAGTTTTGTATTTGATTATAATTTAGCATTAAAAAGGTGGTCATGTTGTTTTTGTGAAAATAATACAGGCATCTAAAAAGCAGTATTCAGTAAAATATGAATCACAATATTAAAAACTACATGGTTGAAAATTGTAATTTATTTTTTATCATAAAAATAAACCTGTGTTGTCTTAACCTTAAACTTATATTCACAAGCCAATAAAATAATTGCCCAATTACTTAAAATTACTTCACTTTAGCAAGTAGTGATTGTCCCAATTAAAAGCTACTTTTGGTATGCTATCCTTGCAATTAACGGAATAAAAGGGAGGTATATTTTTATTAAGTTAACTTATTTCACTTAACAGTACATTTTTACCCCTTCACACACTTTTATATTACTGGATATAATGCAACATTTCCTATAATAGGTGTGCTAATAAATTGGTGGAATTATCTGAAAATAAAATTATGTCTTTAATAAAGAATTTCAAATATAAAAGCTTCTGAATAAAGAAAAATTAATATAATTCTATTTTATTTAAATTACATTATATAAACTTTGATCTTAATCATTATCTCTGATTTAGGTAATCTTCACATTACAAATAATTTGCAACAAACAACCTAAACAAACATTTTAGTTATTCACAATTTTAACATAATGAAAATTCATGGAAATTTTTAATTGACACACGGCCACAAGCCAGTTAGTTCATGATATGAAACCATTGAAATATGATTTATGTGACTAAATTATGTAAATTTCCTTATTATCAGAAATAGCACCTATAGTGCCATAACTAGGTATGTGTGGCTAACCTGTTTCTAGTTTTTTTAACCTAGCCTATCCAAGTAATAAACAATTCAAAAGTTTAAATGATTATTAGTTGAGCTTATGTTTAAATACTTTTTACTATAAGACATTTTTGTATTTATTTTTGTTAATATTTATTTGATTTAGATATGATTTTAATTATGTTCAATATTATCAGTTAAAATAATCTAAAATCTTTTTTCTAATTTTACTTAGTTATTAGAGACAGATTTTCCTCATAAATTTCCTCCCTTAAATAAAATATTTCTATTTATATCTTGTTTATTAATATTTTATTATTTTCTCTTAGTTTTGTTTGATTAATTTATATCTCATTATTAGACTTTTGTTAGCTGTAAAATAATAATCATAATATATTTTCAGACAGAACATAAAATGTAATACGCCTTAAGAGTATAAGGCTGTAGTCAATAGAAACACCAAGAGAAAGAAAACTCAAGTGTAAGTTTTATTTTATTAGATTAAAGTATCTAAAAGTCTGTTGTCCATTATAAATAACTTCTCTTACCTCTGATATTTAGTTTTACTCTGCAAACTATTCTTTTTTCTCACATTTAAATAAGAACTGTTACCCTTTACAATTACATTATATATTGTTTATTCCAGATTCAAGAACAATTAATAATTCCGTCATGAACAAGTGTCATATCTGCTCCAAGGTATTCTCTCAAAAGAGCTATTTAACAGTGCATATGAGAATTCATACAGGAGAGAAGCCATTCAAATGTTATTATTGTGAAAAGGCATTTTCACAACAAAATAATTTAAATAAACATAAAAGATCCCATACAGGAGAGAAGCCATACTCTTGTGAAACATGTGAAAAGACATTTTCTGACATTTACACCTTAACAAAACACAGAAGAATCCATACAGGAGAGAAGCCATACTGTTGTGATTTATGTGAAAAGACTTTCTCACAACAAGGTCATTTAAATAAACATAAAAGGATCCATACAGGAGAGAAGCCATACTCTTGTGATACATGTAAAAAGACTTTCTCACAACAAATTACATTAACTGTCCATATGAGAATCCACACAAGAGAGAAGTCCTACTCTTGTGATACATGTGAAAAGGCTTTTTCACGAAAAGATTCATTAGCTGAACATAGGAGGATTCATACAGGAGAGAAACCATACTCTTGTGATACATGTAAGAAAGCTTTCTCACAAAAAAGTGCATTAACTCGTCATACAAGTATCCATACAGGAGAAAAGCCACACTCATGTGAATTATGCCAGAAATCTTTTTCCCTTATTTCAAACTTAACAAGACATAAAAAATCAGCTGAACATCTCAACAAGTTACAATCTACTAAGAATACAGTTCCAGCTTCTGATTCTACCAGTTTTGTTGATTGTGGTGAAGATAATATTAAATATGAAATAAAAGAAGAAGAGACTCTTAATGAAGATCCTCTCTCTATCAACATGGAGGCTGAGAATGTTGAAGAAATCATAAAACAGGAATTAAAAGAAGAAGAAGGAATTGAGAGTGATGAATTTTTTAAAGTAGATAGAAATAAAAATGTTTGAAAAATGAACGAACCTAAATTGCAATTTGTTGTAATTGTCTTTTAGCAAGTGCTTTATAATATATTTAAGTTTGTATTTAAGATTTGATTATATGTGTAAATAATATTACAAAATCAATTTTAAAGAAAAAATCATAATTCTTTGGAAAAAATCTTATTTTCACAAATTATGTGAATATCTTATATATTTTGTTTATTGTTTAAACTTGAATCTGCGTGGTCCTAACCCTGCGGGGCTAACTTGTACATACCCAATTTACCCTAACCTAAGCTTGAGGAATACTTGATGTAAAATTGATATAAAATGTAAAAATTAATTATTATTAACTAAATCGCGTAGATACTGTTGGTGTTTATACATTTTTCCTGTCCTTTAGTTCAAAAGTCTACTTTCTTTACCTAGAGTATATTAATTCTCATTTTCTCAATTAGTGGGCATGTTATTACATTTGTGTAACTTGTAAAATTATTAAAGTTTATTTTCAGACTGAATATAAAATGAATTGAGACTTTAAGATTATGAAAAGAAAGAAAACTCGGATGATTAAAGTTTACAAAGTGAGAGAGTTTTCTATAATACAACTATTATATGTAGCAGAATCTTAGTGTTAGTGATGTAGGATGTCAGTCTGTCTGTAATAAAAGTTAATTAGTTTTCTGTAATAAAAAAAATATATTTCATAAAAATGGTTGGGGTTTGGGATGGTTTTTTCTATATTGTGTAAATAAAAGCTGAAGATGGACATAGAATAAAACATCAAAATTAGATCGGGGAATAAGGCATGTACATGTAAGTGGGTAGAAGAGAAAGTGGGATAAGAATTAGATCTAAGAGTAGAGTTTTACTTTTGAAATGAAATACTTTTACATACATATTTACTGTCACACCCAACATATAGAGTAGCTATACTAATTAAGATATGAATGTAAGAACTTACGAAGAGAGTTTTCACAGAGTACATCTGGAATACTTTTACCAATACACAGTGTGTTTTTTTTATGAGAACTTTTTTGAAAGCAATTTTACCCCACTTATAGTTATCAGAATTTAATGATTAATGGCTTATTTTCTTCGTTTTTTAAGGCAATTAAAAAATATTTCAGTTTTTATTTTAAAAAACAGTAAAATCTAAAATTCAAAACTTAGGTGTCAACATCTAAAAATGGTTTCAGCGCATTTTTCTTATGCTCAAATATTCAACCTTTTGCAAGAATGGCTGCAAAACACTTCAAAGTTTAGATATAGAGCTAAAAATGTATACAGATACTATTAGGGACATGTACTAGAACATATCAAAGTTTAAAGGTCATATCTCAACCAGGGAGGGAGTACTGTCCCCCCAAAGTCGACTACAGAAAATCTAATTTTTTTCTTAGAAGATTTAGGCATAAGAAAAATGCGCTAAAACCATTTTTAGATGTTGACACCTAAGTTTTGAATTTTAGATTATAATGTACTTTTTAAATAAAAACTGAAATATTTTTTGGTGTTCTATTAATTGCCTTAAAAACGAAGAAAATAAGCCATTAATCATTAAATTCTGATAACTATAAGTGGGACAAAATTGCTTCCAAAAAAGTTCTCATAAAAAAAACACACTGTAGTTACGGTCACACCCAACATATAGAATAGCTATAGTAAATAAGATATGGATGTCAGGAGATTAGATCTCACACCTTTATAATAGATAGCTATTGCAATATAATATTTAAATTATTATTAAAAAATATGAAGGCTTGAAATTATTATTTTCAATTCTGCACAGATTTACAATCAATGTAATTTATTTCAGGTGCTAGAATAATTAAGAATCATGAACAAGTGTCATATCTGCTCCAAGGAATTCTGTACTAAGGCTAATTTAACAAGACATATGGGAATACATACAGGACAGAAGCCATTTAAATGTGATTTATGCCAAAAGACTTTTTCACAACAAGGTTATTTAAATAAACATAAAAGGATCCATACAGGAGAGAAGCCATACTCTTGTGATACATGTGAAAAGACATTTAGAGACATTGGCGCCTTAACAAAACACAAAAGTATCCACACAGGAGAGAAGCCATACTCTTGTGACACATGTGATAAGGCTTTCTTACAACAAAGTCATTTAACTGATCATAAGAGAGTCCATACAGGAGAGAAGCCATACTCTTGTAGTTTATGCCAGAAATCTTATTACTCCAGTAAAGAACTGTCAAGACATAATAAATCAGCTAAACATCTCAAGAAGTCAGAATCTACTAAGAACATATTACAACCTTCTGCTTCTAGCAATTTTGTTGATTGTGTTGAAGCTGATGTAAAACTTGAGATTAAAGAAGAAACTCTTGATGAGGATCCTCTGTCTATCAACATAGAGGCTGAGAGTGTGGAAGTAATAATTAAAGAAGAAATAAAAGATGAAGAAGGAATTGAGAGTGAAGAATGTGTTTAAGTAATTTTAAGGACAAAATCATGATACTTTAAAAATATGTTATTAGGACCTATAAAATAAGTGGTATCTTATACTTGATGTAAAATTTATGTAAAATGTAAAAATTAATTATAATTCAATCGTGCAATCGAATGCACTGATTGCGATCGGAATCCGGGATCAGGAATTCGCCCAATTTGGGGCCAATTTTGGAATCCGAATTCGGATCCGGAATCTGTTTTTTAATAGCGGATTCCGGATTCTAGCAGTATTTTTACTCAAATTTTTAATAATACCAGAGAAACAATCCACTTATATATTAAGTTCGTAAAAGAGTAAGTTTTTATTTTGTTCATGAGGTGCAAAGTTTGATTTATAACTTTACAATAGGGATGTTTTCCTTATAACAATCTACCTCCATGTCCTAGTTCAAATGTAAAAAATCAGATATATAGTTAAAAATCAGCATGTATAAAGTGGATGTAGGGACATTCTTTTAATAATGATAAAGTTGTTTTGCTTTCTAAATCGTACCTAACTGTTGAAGGAATCATTATGCTAAGTTTGAAATTATTATAGAACAATTCTTATATGCCTTAATGAAAATTGCTCTATAATTGAAACTGTCCATCTGTCTGTCAGGGGGAGAGTTAGATTCAGGATAAATAGATAAATATAACTCACTTTGTCCGTCATTCTGTATTTTATGTTCTAGAAAATATTAAAATTATTTAGAGGAAATGTATTTTTTCTCTTTTTGGTACTGCCCTTAAATTGCAATTCTCCATAAGTTTTTTTTGATTCCAGGTGCAAGAACAATTAAGAATCCATAACAATGTCCACTACGACGTTTGTTCCAATCCTGCGTTTGTCCACTCCGACGTATGGGACTCCTGCGTTTGTCCACTCCGATGTTTGGGACTCCTACGTTTGTAGTAGGACCTAGATCAAGTAATAATACTATAGTCATGTACACGTGAGTGGATAGAAGAGAAAGTGGGATAAGAATTAGATGTAAGAGGAGAGTTTTCATAGAGTTGATCTAGAATACTTTAAACCTTCGGACACGCCTTAATCTTAGAGTTTCCCGCCGAATTTTTTTGCCTTTCTCGCCATAATAGACAATTTTCAATTGTCTGAGATAAACTTTTTTTTCATCAAAATTTCCCTTATATTTTTACTTGACAATTTTTTTCTAATATTGACATGTTTGAAATATTATAAGTGTCACGTGAAAATATGAGGGAAATTTTTATGAGAAAAAATGTTTATCTCAGATAATTGAAAACTGTTAAATTTGGCGAAAACAGGCAAAAAAAAACCGGCGGGAGCGGCGGTTCCGCCGCTGTTTCTTCACAGTTTCATATTGTTCTCTACAAAGGCCACGGATGTGCAGAATTTTAGAGCTGTAACTCTTTTATGGGCTGAGATCATGCGCGTTTTGGTTTCAAAAAGTGGCACATCCACCCCACCCCCTTTTTATTATTACTTCTATGTTAAATAAAAAGAAGTGAAATGAAACAAAGTTTACCCAATTACTTTTATTAGGTTCTTGATATATTTCTCCTTGTTGTTTGTTTATTTAGATATTATCATTAAATATTTGTTTCTTGTGAAATTATGATTATATATTTACTTTCAGACAGAATATAAAATGAAATAAGACTCGAGATTGTATAACAGAACCAATAGAAACATTAATACAAAGAAAACCTAAGTTTTTTGAGTCTAGCAAATAAAAGTAAGTTTTCTATAATAAAGATATTATATAACATCCTAATATTACAGAAGATGGATGTTTGTCTCTCTGTTGTTAAAGACTTTGATATCCACTGAAATAGATTTTAACTTAAGGGGGGGGGGGGGTAATGACATCTAAACTGAAGCAGTGAGCAAAATGGTCTAAATATTGAGCTAGATTCTTAAGACTTTGTACATAAGCCTAGTCCTATAGGTACTACATCTAAATGGCAAAAAAATCCAAAAATATTTATTTTTAGGTTAGGTTAGGTAAAAAAAAACCGTGGAAATGGGGTTTTTAGGCCTTTATAGGCCCTTTTTTGGTCTATTTTGATGTAGAAACTTACCTTAAATTGTTTTTTTCTTAGGTTTTTTTTCTTGAATACACAATATTTAAGATGATTCAGCAAGTCGGGGACCGACCCCAGCGGGCTAGGAAATGCTTACAGGGGTTAAGTAAAGTTTTTCTAAAGTTTGTGTTGTTATATATCAAAATATTGGTTTTGATCCCCAACTTGCTGAATCATCTTGATAAAATTTATAGTTAAACTGATTAGCAGTTGCTACCATTCACCCACCTTGACCTCAATCACCTTTCCAATGGCCCCCTTGAGATCGATGGTATCCAAATTTCCCGCAATGGCTCTCCTACACAAATCATCAACCTTTACCTTCCTCCACATTCTTCCTGTCCCCCCCAATACACCCCTGACTTTAACCTCCTCTTTGACAACCCAAATGACCTTATCCTAGTCGGTGATTTCAATGCCCACAACCCTGCCTGGAACTCCATCACCCTTGACCAATCTGCCATGAATCGTGGGGAGGCTCTGCTGGAAGCTCTCAATGAGAGCAGCCTCTGCCTCCTCAACGAGGACTCCCCCACCCGCCTCCCCCCCAACGGCCAACCCACCTCCCCCGACCTTTCCCTTTGCTCTGCCCACCTTGCCCTTGACTTTTCCTGGCACACCCTCACCACCCTCCGTTCTGATCATCTCCCCATCCTCCTCTCCCTTCCTGAAATCAACAGAAACCCCCGCCCTGTCAAAACTTTCCACAACTTCCGTAAAGCAGATTGGGACACCTTCACCCTTGAAACTGAAACCCTCTTTGAAGATCTTCCTGAACCCTCCTCCTGCTCCCAAGGTGAAGCCACTTTCCGCCAAATCCTCCAAACTGCCTCCAAACACACAGTCCCTGCTGGCTTCATCAAAAACTCCAATCCCTCCCTCCCCCAGTCTGCTAAGCCCCTTATCCAGCAAAGAGACTCCTTAAGAGAAATTAACCCCCATGATCCTCAAATCCAAATCCTCAATGAACAAATTTCCTCAATAGTAAACCAACACTCCAACAAAAAATGGCAAGAAACCCTTTCCAAATCCGACCATAGAACCAACCCTTCCAAATTCTGGTCCCTCCTCAAATCCCTTTCTGGCAAAAACAATTCCCCTCCTTCCAACCAACCCATTTCCTTCAACAACAAAGTTCACACCTCCCACGCCCACATTGCTAAATCCTTCACCAAACAATTCACCTCTGTCTCCCGCCACACCTCCAACCCTTTCTCCAGAAAAATTATCCGCAAAATTAGACACCGCCACCGCCTCAACAGAGATTTCCAACCTTTCACACCTGCCCTTGTCCTTGAAGCTATTAAAAATTCCTCAAATTCATCTGCACTTGGCCCTGATCACCTCAACATCCTCCACCTCAAACACCTTGGTCCAAATGGCATCTCCTACCTTACCAAACTCTTCAACCTCTCCATTTCCGCTGCTAATATCCCTGCCATTTGGAAGCTCTCCAAAATTATTGCCCTCCTCAAACCTGGTAAACCCCCTGACCTTTCCACCTCCTACCGCCCAATCTCCCTCCTCTGTCCTGCAGCTAAAGTCCTTGAACGCCTCCTTCTCCCATACCTTAAACAATCCCTCTCCACCCACCCCTCTCAACATGGCTTCAAACCCCTCCACTCCACCACATCCTCACTCCTTAATCTTTCCACCTCCATTGCTAACGGTTTCAACCAAAACCTCCCCCCCAGCCGCACAACCGTAGCCTCCATTGACCTTTCCAAAGCCTTCGACTGCATCCCAATCCATCTCCTTCTCCAAAAAATCTCCTCTTCAAACCTCCATCCAAACATCATCAGATGGCTGTCCTGCTACCTGCGTGGCAGAATGGCCTTCTGCTCCTACCAAAATACCAACTCCTCCCCCAGAATTGTCCACACTGGTGTCCCCCAAGGCTCTGTTATTTCCCCCGTCCTTTTCAACTTCTACATAGCAGATGCCCCCCACATCCCCCCTGCCACCACCTCCTCCTATGCCGACGACCTCAACTCCTTCCACTCCTCTCCTGACATCCCCCAGTCAGTTGAATCCATCAACTCCCACCTCTCCTCAATCGCTGACTGGGCCTCCACCAATGGCCTCTCCATCGCCCCCAACAAATCCACTGTCACCCTTTTCACTCCTGACCGTAAGCACCAATCCAACCTCCATCCTCAAGTCCAAATTAACGGCTCCATCCTCCCCCTTGAGAAAACCCCTAAGATCCTTGGAGTTACCTTTGACACCTTTTTCAATTTCAGTTCCCATGTCTCCACCATTTCCTCTAAAATTTCCTCCCGCCTCAGAATCCTTAAATGTCTGGCTGGCACCAAATGGGGCCACCAGAAGGAGACCCTCCTCACCACTTACAACACCCTCCTCCGCCCCATCACCACCTATGCCTGTCCTGTCTGGTTTCCTAACACCTCCAAAAACAACATTGACAAACTCCAAGTCCTCCAAAACCAAGCCCTCCGCATCTGTACTGGTTCCACCAAAAAATCCCCCATTAGCCACCTCCACCAAGAAACTAAAATCCTACCAGTACGGAACCACCTCTCCCTTTTATGCTCCCAGTACCTGGCCTCCTCCCTCCGTCCTTCCCACCCATCCTTCCCCAATGTCACAACCCCTCCTGGTCCTAGATCCAAGAAATCCACCCTCCAATCCATGTTCCTCCCGAATCTCCAACCTTTTCTCACCCCTGACAACACTCTCCTCCCTGCAAATTACAAATCCACCATCTCCCGACTCCACACCTCTGCAGTTACCCAAGCCATCAACTCCTACCCCCCTAATCCTGTCCTTAATCATGCCCCTCCCAACATCAACCCCTCTGAGATCCAACTTCCTAGGCACTACAGAACCATCCTCTCCCAATTAAGATCCAATTATTGTCCTAAGCTCCAAAGTTACCTGCATTCCATCAACGCTTCTCTTTCACCCAACTGCCCATCCTGCCCCAACAATCCTACCCCTGAAACAGTCCAACACCTCTTTTCCTGCCCTAATAACCCCACCAACCTAAATCCCATTGACCTCTGGCAAAATCCCACCCTCGTAGCTGCCTTCCTATCATCACACCCCAGTTTCACCAGCCTCCCTCCTCTTCAACGCCCCCCTCCAGAGCCCCCTCCATAAGCCTCCCCTCCCCCACCTACTGATGACAACCTGGACACGAATATGGACTATGAGCAGCCAATACAACAACAACAACCATTGAAAGAACTTATAAAAGTAGCTTGACTCACCTCAAATAATGTGTGTAACCATTTATCTAGGTGGACAGCATTATTTTTTATTCCTCTCTAAAATTACAAATACTTTGTCTACGGCAATTTTAGTATATAAAATGAAACGTCCAAAATATCTGGAATGATATAAATTCATAAGAAAAAAAATATTTAAGTAGAAATTTTACACAATTTTTTTTATTAATAAAAATAAAATTCTTGATCTATGATCGCTAAGTGCTGAATGTAGAAGAAATTTTGAAAGAAGAAATAATTTAAACCATAAAAAATATGCTTTTTATGAGGTCATTCTTATAATACTCTGCTTCTTTTCCTCCATGAAGTTGTCTCACTCAATAATTGGATACTTAGTCTATAAACACTGATAACAATACCTAGTTAAAACATATGTTTTCACAGTAAATTATAAATTTGTAACTTATAACAAGTTAGCTTAACAATATTTTTTTATCCTGGATATTAATATTTTCTATTTCAGGTGTGCAAGAACAAATATTAATCCATAATGAGTAAGTGTGATCTTTGCAAGAAGAAAATCTCCTCCAAGAGTCACTTGACATTACATAGTATTGCAGGCGACAGACTATTCCTTTGTGATCTATGTGAAAAGACTTTCTCACAGGTAGATCTGTTGAAAATTCCTAAGAGTATGAACACAGATGAGAAAATATTCAAATGTGGAATATGTACAGAAACATTCCATACAAATTGTGAGATAACTCTCCATAATTCGATCCATACAGGAGCAAAGCTATACTCTTGTGATATATGTGAAAAAGATTTCCGTACAAGAAGAGAGTTAGGTGTGCATAAGAGGATCCATACAGGAGAGAAACCATACTCATGTGATACATGTAAAAAGTCTTTCTCCCAACAAGGTGTATTAACTCTTCATAAGAGGATTCATACAGAAGAGAAACCATACTCTTGTGATACATGTGAAAAGGCTTTCTCACGAAAAGGTGAATTGACTCGACATAAGAGGATACATACAGGAGAGAAGCCATACTCTTGTGATACCTGTGAAAAAGCTTTCTGTACAAATTCTGAGCTAACTGTTCATGTGAGGATCCACACTGGTGAGAAGCCATACTCTTGTGATACATGTGATAAGGCTTTCTCACAACAACATCATTTAGCTGATCATAAGAAAATCCATACAGGAGAGAAGCCATACTCTTGTAGTTTATGCCAGAAATCTTATTACTCCAGTAAAGAACTGTCAAGACATAATAAATCAGCAGGACATCTGAAGAAGTTAAAATATACTAAAAACTCAGTTCATCCTTCTGCTTCTACCAGTTTTGTTTATTGTGATGAAGCTAATTTAAGAGAAAAGCTATATTCATGTGATAGATGTAAAAAAACTTTCTCACAACAAAATAATTTAAATGTACATGAGAGGATACATACAGGAGAGAAGCTTTACTCTTGTGAATTATGCCAGATATCTTATTTAACTAGTTCAGACCTGTCAAGTCATAAAAAAACAGGTAAACAACTCAAGAAGTTAGAATCTACTAAAAATACAGTTCCACCTTCTGCTTCAGCAAGTTTTGTTGATTGTGGCGAAACTGATGTATTACCTCTTCATAAGAGGGTTCATTCAAGAGAAGAGCTATATTCATGTGATACATGTAAAAAAACTTTCTCACAACAAAATAATTTAAATGTACATGAGAGGATACATACAGGAGAGAAGCTTTACTCTTGTGAATTATGCCAGATATCTTATTTAACTAGTTCAGACCTGTCAAGTCATTACAAAACAGCTAAACATCTCAAGAAGTTAGAATCTACTAAAAATACAGTTCCACCTTCTGCTTCAGCAAGTTTTGTTGATTGTGGCGAAACTGATGTATTAACTCTTCATAAGAGGGTTCATTCAAGAGAAAAGCTATATTCATGTGATACATGTAAAAAAACTTTCTCACAGCAAAATGATTTAAGTGTACATGAGAGGATACATACAGGAGAGAAGGTATACTCTTGTGAACTATGCCAGATATCTTATTTAACTAGGTCATACATGTCAAGACATAACAAAACAGCTAAACATCTCAAGAAGTTAGAATCTACTAAAAATACAGCTCAACCTTCTGCTTTTACAAGTTTTGTTGATTGTAACGTAACTGATGTAAAACAAGAAATAAAAGAAGAAGAACCTTTAGATGAAGATCCTCTCTCTATCAACATGGAGGCTGAGAATTTTAAAGAAACTATAAAACAGGAAATAGAAGGAGAAGACATTAAAGATAAAGATTCTATTGATATCATAGTACATAAAATTGAAATATGATGAATTATTAGTTTTCTTATATGAAAACCAAATTTTGTAGATATTATTGTGATAGTAAGTTCCTTTATTCCTGATGTAATAAATGTTGTTGGATTCTTTCTGACGTCAATGTGTTCTGTATGATGTCAACATTTCTTGTATACTTGATGCTGGCAGGCCAGTTGTGATTGTTGTCTTGTGAAATAAGGTTCTACCTCCACAGGTGCAGCCCTGCCATAGAGCTAGGCTGCTGTCATAGCTGATTATTATTACTGCTTTACTTTTAACTTTAATACCTATATAACCAATAATTTCAATATTAATCTAAATAAATCCATATATAAACTTAATTGTGTATCGTTCAAATAGTGAAGTTACTCTTTATTAATGTCCGTCCGTTAAAGTCCATAAATATCACATTATATTATTTTTAATGTAAACCTTAAAGCCACTTTGCTTATACTGTCATTATTAGGCTATATATCAATGTTAGACTATAGGTTATTTGTGATAAAACTTTAATCTTTAGGTTATATTGTTTAACATTAATACCTAGCCGAAAAATCATGGAGTAAGTGAAAGTGGCAAAACTACACCCCCTTTTCCCTTCATCCCTTACTTTATTTTTATAAAATATGTATGTATTATTTTTCTACTTTTGCTGGTTATTAAGATTATTTGGTTAAGAATATTTTTTTTCTATTTTGCAAACTAAGACTTATCATTTTTGTACCTTTTGATTTTTTTCAGATAATGTATAACAATGAAATAAAAGTAGAATTCTCCCAGCCTTCATTTGAATAAATAGATAAGATAAATCAGGTAAATATGATAACTTTCATTAATTGTGCCAGAATTTGTACACAATTTCTCGCAGAATCCGAAAATTTGGAATCATTTAGGATTTTATTTCTTTTATATTTTCCTTCAATTAAACCCTGTGAGACAAGCAAGAAAGAAAGGGGGGGGGGGTGCGTAATGACATCTATTCTTAATCCGTGAGCAAAATGGTCTAAATATTGAGCTAGACCCTTCAAACTTGGTATATAAGCCTAGTTCTATAGGTATTACATCTAAATGGCAAAAGAATCCAAAATTTTTTATTTTTAGGTTAGGTTAGGTAAGAAAAACCCTGCGGAAATGGGGTTTTTAGGCTTTTTTTGGTCTATTTTGATGTGGAAACTTACCTTAAATTGTGTTTTCTTAGGGTTTTAACTTAAATACACTGTGTCTATTCATAAGGACATTATTTAAGATGATTCAGCAAGTTGGGGACCGACCCCAGGGGGCTAGGTGGGTGGCCCGCAAGGGTTAAGTGCATATTATCCAATATACATGTTGTGACACATCAAATTATAGGTTTTTTAGGTCAAGGAACTCAAATTCAGAGCTAAAATAAGCATTAGACTAATCTGAAGCTAGCCCCAGCGGGCTAGGTTGGTGGCCCGCAGGGGTTAAGTGCATTTTTTCCAATATATATCTTGTTATATATCAAAATATAGGTTTTTTAGGTCAAGGAACTCAAATTCCGAGCGAAAATTAGCATTAGACTAACCTGAAGCTAACCCCCCCGGGCTAGGTTGGTTTTCTGCAGGGCTTAGGAGCATTTACCTAACCTAACCTAGAAACTTACTTATATTTTTACAGAATTTTTTTCTTGAATAAACTGTGTCTATTAATGAGGACTTTATTTAAGATGATCCAGCAAGTCAGGGACCGACCCCAGGGGGCTAGGTGGGTGGCCCGCAGGGGTTAAGTGTATTTTTCCCAATATATATGTTGTGATACATCAAATTATAAGTTTTTTAGGTCAGTATCTCAAATTCAGAGCTAGAATTAGCATAAGACTAATCCGAAGCTAGCCCCAGCGGGCTAGGTCGGTGGCCCGCAGGGGTTCAATGCATTATTTTTCCAATATATATCTTGTTATATATCAAAATATAGGTTTTTTAGGTCAAGAAACTCAAATTCTGAGCGAAAATTAGCATTAGACTAACCTGAAGCTAACCCCCCCGGGCTAGGTTGGTTTTCTGCAGGGCTTAAGAGCATTTACCTAACCTAACCTAGAAACTTACATATATTTTTATAGGTTTTTTCTTGAATAAACTGTGTCTATTAATGAGGACTTTATCTAAAACTAGCGGCTACGCCCCTAGAGGCCTCTAGGAGCACTTGAGGAGGGGGGAGTCGAATTTTGATCATAATCATAATTTTTTTTATATAAAAAAAAGCAGTATACGTTTATTTGCACAAGATGGTGCAATGATAAAAGTAAAATCCACTTATCTAAAAATTTGTTTATTTGAAAATTCAGAATAAGATTTATTTTGTTATTTAAGTAGATTGACATTCCCCACGCCCCCCCCTTTTGGTTAAACACGGGAAATCTAGATATGTCTTTTATTTAAATAGTTTATTCAACTTTTATGATTCATCAATATAAAGGACTTCTCTAACCTTCTCTCACTTCCCTTTTGTGACCCAAATTGTAAGAACTGAATTCTAGTATTATGTAAAGTACTTATTTAGGAAAATTGGAATTTTCATTTCTAATAAAAATACACAACCCCCCTCCTTTACCCACTTCTATTTTTAGGCCTTAGAATTTTACTATAAAAAGGAAACCTCACCTTGAGTAAAGCAGTTCAATTTGAACACTAACGAGATTCACATCTCAGTCTCCTCTCAACATATAATCTAGGCAAAATATATATATAAAAAATGGAAGGTATTTTAGATTGGACCGATGCCGAACTGGCAGCCTTTTTAGAACTACCTAATGAAATTATCCCTCCCCAGGATTTGGCTCACTCTAGTGAGGGTAATTGCTTTATAGACTCGAACCTAACTAATCTATTAGTAACAGTAGATTTTATTATTTTATTTAAGTCAACAATTCGGCCTAAGGCAAGCCGGAAAACTTTCTTTGCCAAAAGATTGATAAAGGTCCAGGAAATAGTTGAAACCCAGAATAAATTTACAGGTTTTAGACCTTATTTCAGATATCTAATAACTTTATCAAAATCGGATCCTAAGATCCAAAGATTTATGCTTGACCAATGTACAGAATGCCTTTATTCTTTCTATAAAAATAAAAACCCACTATAAATCTATGTATGTTTTTTTTTCCATGTATATATAATTATAATATTTATTTAACGTTTATATGCCTTTTACCAAAATAAAAAAACTATAAATCTATTTATGTATCTAATGTATGTAACTATAATATCAATTTAATCTTTTACCTATATGTAAATAAACTATGTATATATTGTAAAAAAAAATCTTAGTTTCTTATTAACAACAAGGATGATTATTTTCATTTTAAGTAGCACCCTCACCTGTTTAGGAAGATACCAGAATTATAGGACTGAGTTTTCAACTTCTATACACTAGTCACAGTTTTTTTTCACTCTTGTGTAACTCTGGAAGGTATCTCACTTTGTAGGCCTAGAAGAAAATAGGTTTTACTATCACAAAAGAAACATTATTACTAAATAGAGATGGAAAGATCTTATTAAGTGTCCAGGGTAATCCCCCCCCCCTCCGTGGTTTTTGGAATAGCACGGATTAATAGTTGTTTAGAATATCATGCAAGTCTGTGTATGCCTTAAACCATTACAGTGACATTTCCCCCTTAAATGAACCAACGACCAAGGTATAGAGAATCACATTTGTACCTTAAGCTAGGGGGTGTGTCGCAATCATGTGGTGCAACGTCAAAATTCCTTTCTAAGCAGAAGGGGGTGCTATGTATTAAAAATGTAAATATTTGTACTTTTACTTCTGTACTCAATATACTATATAGTGCACATGTATACATATAAATATTCTAAATTGTTCTGTGTTTATAATCCTCTTAAACCACAGTGACATAAAAAAAGTGAAAATAGACATAAGAAACTTATAGTTACACAAAGTAACAGGTAATAAAATGTTATAATGAATAAATTATTTTACCAGTCAATTTGTAAAAAAAACGAATTCAGTAATATTTTATCAATCAGTATGTTTAAAAGAAAAAAAGTATAACTATTTTAGGTTAATACTAATCTAGAATAAAATACACCAAATTCCCACTGTGTGTTGAATTATTTGAGTAGAATTCATGCTGTGTTTATCCTATTATAAGCACTACTCATCAAAATATAAAAACAAATTTGAAAGTACCGAGACAAAATTATTTTGCGTTTTATAAAAACTTATATTTAAATGGCACATTAAAATCTTATCTAAGAAAATGTACATAATTTACGTATTTAACTTAAGTTATGTAAAAAAAACTAACAAATATCGCGTCTCAGCATAAAAAATTAGCGAATTATCGAAAATAAACTTAAAAAGTTTTGTTCTCACTTCTTTTAATCTAAGTATATTATTTTAAAATTCTATGTAAAAGGGACATTCTACGAAAGATAAAAAATATATACCTTATAGTTAAACAATAAACATATTTATAATCTTCTTATTCTGTGATAAAAAAAGATGAAGAAATAAAATACACCTTTACTTATATATGTAGTAAACAAAACAAATAACAATTATAAATCGTATAAATGCATGTTTATAAAAAGTCGCACTCATAGTAATACGTAAAAAAATATAATACATGTAATAAAGTAAAGATACTAGTAATTCTAATTGAAAAAATATATCAAGTCATGACTAAGTAGCAAAACCTGTGTAAAACCATTGGTGGAAATTATCTTTAGTTTTGAGGGTTAACCCAGGTTACTTTACTAATTTGTACAAAAAATTTACATTTTAATACATATATATATATATTTCTACATATAATCTAGATTACTAGATAACGTGTATCACCAAACCAAACAAACCACCAATCAATTGATAAAGCAATCAATCAATCAATCAATTAATCAATCTACAAAATATCTAACACCAAATCTTAACATTAAGACAGGTGTTCTATTTAAAAAAATAAAAATTTTGTTTCGAACAATTTTGTGTTGTATCGCAAAATTAGCACTGTTTGGCCTAACGATCGCCATTCTAATATATAATCCAGCACTTATCGACATAATCGTTAAATTAATTCAGGAAATATTTGTCACTATAAAATCGCTATTTTTACACATCAAGAATAAAGTAGCCCAACATGTTTAAGAAGGATAAAAAGGAAAAAACCGAAACGGTGAACTTAAGAGAACTATCCACGAAACTAACTGAAGAATCTCAACCTGAAACATCAGGTGAAAATCCGGATAATCATGATTACGTGGAATTTGAACGAATTACTGATAGAGCGCAAAGGTCCAAACCTACTACTCGAGAAAGCTCGAGAGACCGCTCAGGTAACCGTGGGGAACCACTACAGGATATAATTGAACGTCTCAAGGGAGATATGGCTTTCACTTCAACCATGGATAACGGTCTGGGACGTATCCTACTCAGTAACATTGCTCAACTGAAAGAATTGTCGAAGAAAGCTAATATACCCTATCTCGACAATCTGGATGAAACTATTGAAAATTTCAACGAATACAAAGACAGCGTAAACGAGCAAATACACAACAAGGTAGAATCTCAACTTGATAGACAGACCCTCAGTTTAGATGATATACTTAACCAAAAGCTGCTTGACCGAGAGCTTTCATACCATGACCAGACAGAGACTATCCGACCGCCAACCAGAATCTAAGATAACCGCAGCCAACAACTCATTCCCTACGAAAAGGAAGTTTAGTGGATCTTCCCTTCCTTCTCAACCATCCGTAGTTGAATTTCTCACCAACATGAATGCGGCTCAAAGAAAATGTAATCTTAGCGAAAGAGAGTTCACCGAGTATCTCAATCTCTGTTGCACTGGTCCAGTCTTTGATACCGTCTCCTGCATGATTGACGCAGGTAAAACACTGAATGAAATATACCAAGGTCTGCTAATGGCCTTCGATACCAGATTGAAACCTAAAGTGGCCAAGAAGGCACTTGACAAATATCAACCTCCAATTGGCGCCACGCTTAATAGCGTATCTACTGACATAATGAAACTAGGACAGAGAGCCTGTCTTGGGTACCAAAAGGGCGCTCAAGGGGCAGCGTACGATGCTCTTTGTATTAATGCGCTACTGGATAGTTTGCCTGATTCAGTACAAATACTGGCAGATAACACCTATCACGAACTGAATAGTAGGCTTAACAGGATACCTACATTCGCTGACCTGCTCAGGGCACTGGCTAAATACGGAGAAAGCATTGATAAGGAATTTCTGAAATTGAAGAGATCAAAAGATAGAAGTGATTTCAGTCCCAGGTTCAACCCCAGAGCCATCAAAAGCGCGCACATATATCAGATCAATCGAGCTCCGGGAAGAAAACCAGAACAAAAGGATATGAAATATAAAGATTTTAAGCTCCAACCGAGGAATCAACCGTATGCCCAGGAACAGGAGTCAGAAGGTGTATGTAACCACACAAGAAAACAATTACCGAAACCAAGGAGGTAATCCATACAACTCCAATAGAAACAATTACAATAATGGAGGGTCTAGAAATAATTCATATGGAGGAAACCGTTATAATGCTAGCAACCGTAACTCAAACAATAACAGTTATGGAAACGGATATCAGACTCGTAGAAATAATAACCCCACAGGACAACAAAACAAAACTGGTTTAGCAGGAAAACTCTACTGCCAACTATGTGGAAAAACTGGCAGCCACAAATCATCGGACATATGCTACGAAATCAGGGATGATAACGGATGCATTGTCGCCATGAACCCTAGCCAAGGTAAATGCGGAATTTGCAAGAGGGAGTCGGGCGAAAACCTGTTCCATCCTGAAGAATTCTGTCCCAATAGGCCTATTATGAAGAGACTCAGGGCCCAAGGACTTCTGGAGTGGCCAGATCGTGACACCCGAGAGCACCTGGCAACACTCCGAACTGGAGAATTTAAGAACCCACAATAGCAACTACAGACTATCCACGCACCTTTGTATAATATTAAATGGTTTAACGTAAAACAAGTCAACAGACACGGACAAAATGATAAGGATACTTTATTTATCAATGACATTAGTCATGATATTGGAAGGAAATTATACCTTCCTATTAATCTAAATTTAGGACATGCCAATGTACACAGAGCTGTAACACTTTTAGATAGTGGAGCAGATCTACCTATTTGCCAAAAAGACTACTTTCTAAGATTATTTTCGGAATGTAGCGAATCTTACCTCCTCTCAAAACTTGTACCTTCAAAGGCAAGATTACAATCCTATACGAAAACTCCAATTCCAATTATGGGAACCATCAAAATGAAAATCAGTCACCTTAAGGGTCAACTGAAGGTGGACATCAACATGTACATTGTTGACAGTCCAGGCCAAAGTAGTACGCCTATGATAATGCCACTTAAAATGCTGGGAGCACTAGGATTAAACATGAATTGGATAGAGATTAGCGGAGAACAAGTTCCCCAGCTAATCAATATGAAAGAAAATAACACTACTGCCCTTTCATATTACTACTCAGATGCAGAACTATCATACTGCTATGGGTATACTAACTATTTAAGACCAAAGGAAGTTAAACCCATCCAATTCATAATATCACCAGCCACAGCAGTTACACTTGATGACAAAGTTCTTCTAACAGAAGACTATATACCATACTATAGTCAGCCATCCCTTAAAATTCAACCTTCAACCTCGGTTGTATATGAAAAGGATGGAGAGCTTATAGCCATGGCACTTGTCAAGAACATAAGCAATGACTCATTCAAGGGAGCCATCCGAGCATCAGTGGAACTATGCGATAATCATACTGAAACACGAGAGGTAAAGGAGCATACAATTAGACAGTTGATTAAAGATAGATCACACATCCTTCAAGAATGTCATCTACCATTCGAAAATGAGATTTCAATTAAGGAAGTTGTATTAGACAATTTACCAAATCTAGGACCAGGTACATCTGGAGGAGTTCCTAGTAAACTATATAACATTCACGTACGCTTCCCTGAATCCCCACACTTTCCGGCGAATGGAGAAGCAATCGACAATGATGTTGACACTCTTGATAAATCCCTTACAGAAGAACGATTTCCTGTAAAAGAAACAGCACACAACAAAAGCCAAGCAGAAATTGATACATACTATGATCCCAAAGAGACCATCCAACTGGGTTTTTATGACAATCTACCATCCGTCACACATGACGATATGGTACCAGACGGACTCACCATACCAGCTCTTGTTCAAAAACCTAGCGATATTGTCAAGGAAGAAGATTACGATCCTGACATCTGGCCGTACGTTAAGGATATATTTATTGACACATATCCTAGCGTAATAGCCAGACACTCTTTAGACACAGGACGAATAAGCGATACTTTGGGATACTATACAATTCGGTTGAAGCCTAATGTCACTCTACCGAAGTATAAGAAAATTTATCACAATCCCCCAATGGAAGCGCAAATGATGCGAGATATACTGGAAGCTCTGCTCAAACAGGAGGTTATAATTAAGGCATCCTGTGCAGGTGGAGATATTCCTGACTTTGCATCTCCTGCCTTTCTTGTTAAAAGGGCAAATGAAGCAAGTTCTGCTAGACTAGTGGTTGATTTTAAATTAATCAACGAGTGTATTGCACGTGAAGCAATTAGTATACCTAACTTTGCAGAAATTCTAAACGAGCTTCGTGATTGTATTCTTTTTTCAAGTTTAGACCTTAAAAATGCATTTAACTCTATCGGGATCTCAAAAGAATCACAACCATTAACTCAGTTCGTTTGTCAATTTGGTTCATTTTACTTCACTCGTCTTCCTACGGGGATGAACGTAAGTCCCAATATCTTAGACAGGTATTGTGACAAAATGTTACAGTATACTCCATTGAAAGACAAGAATGGTAAAATTGAAACTAATGACGAAAACCTTCCAATCATGGTACCAGACACACTAAAAGGGTGTCGTACCTACTATGATGATCTTATAATGTCCTCCAAGGGTCAAAGTACATGGCAACAAACTTTAGACGAGCACTTCAAACTTTTAAAAGAAGTAGTAAAACGAGTAGCATTCCACAATGGTAAATTTGATATGTCAAAAGCAGTCATTGCCAAATCAAAAATAAACTGGCTTGGATGGATCATAAGCAATAACTTCTGCATCGCGGACCCAAAACGTGTTCAAAAGGTAAAACTTCTTAATTTTCCTGTTAATCCAAAGGGAATGAGAAAATTTATCGGAACCGTCAACTCACTGAGAATAGGTTTAGGATTCAATGTATTACAACATGTAGGTAAACTCTCACCTTTAACATCAACAAGGCTCAAGGTTTTTACAGCTACTCAGGAACAACGTGATGCTTTCGAAGCCCTAAAGCAACAACTTACTGCTGCACCACTGTATAGCCGAATTGTACTCCCAGGTGCACCTAAAATTCTGTGCACAGATGCAGCTAGTGAAAGGTCAGCTTGCTTTTCGGCCGTATTGCTTCAAGTTGTTCCTGCCAAAAATCCTAAAGAAATTATACCTAGTTTCCTATACTTTGATGACAAAACCCATAGAATCATCTTTGATGCAAAATTACCGTGCAGACCTATACGACTTATGCATGAGAACGAAACTCCTAAAGAGTATCTCTCTAATCTTGAAATGTCAGACCCGCCTGAGTTTGACTATCTTACCGATAAGAACTTTGGCTATGACGACATGGAGAACTCATTGGGTGTTTGTTTGAAAAGCATGATAGTAGCACATAGATGTTCCCAGGATTATAATCAACTCTGCATTGATGTAGCTGACAAAATAAATAAATCTATTGTCAAGCACCAACTTCTAAATGGGCAATTCCGAAATGATAAACAGCAATTAAGCAACTATATTGAGAACATCAGAAACGGACGCTTGCTCATAGATGACAAACTATACATCTTTCAAATCCTTGCGAACGTACTCCACCGCACTATGAAGGTTGTAAATTCTACTACGGTACACGATGGAAACCAAATTTTGTCATTTGAAGCAGGGAAGAAACCCCCATTTTTCTTTCTACTATACCAGGTAAAAGGAAGACTCGTAGTAAGACCAACACTTTTAGATGCATACAGTGAATACTCACTTGCTCGTCATAGAGGATCTCTTGAAATAATCCTTTATTACTCAAAAACTATTAGCGAAGATATGAGAAAGCTCAAAATTCTAGATTTGGAATTATTCTCACTACTGAACTCCTTAGCAGCGTGTAAAAAGCTTGTTGGAGGAGATGAACTTCTAGCTCTGGTTGACTCAAAACCGTTGTATTTTCTTTATCATCAAGATGTTACAGAAAGTATAACAAAACTTGTCAATTGGGGTAAGAAGATAACTGGTAGCTTTCCTCAAATAAAACTTGCCTTTATAAGTACTCTTAAAAATCCAAGTGACTTTCTTACAAGACGTTTTGATGTGCCAAAACCTCAACTAACACGACTTCAACTACCTCGATATGTGAATAATCTTCTAGATGATTACATACCTAAGGATAGGACCTTCACCATCAACGAATGGATAAATTGGGTACGAGAAAACGATCAATTTCTTGAATATTGCGTGGACAAGAAGGAACGTCAAAAACTCCCTACCCATCAAATTGCAACTATAGATGTAGCGTTAAAGTACTCAAAGCGAAACGTAACGCACATATACAACCCCATAAAGGCTTTGGAGAAGATTTTAACCTTAGAAACAATTATTCAAAAACAACAAACCGAACTAAAAGACTTGTACGATGAGTGCGCAATAGCACCAAATCACCAACTGACTAAAGATGATGTCAGTTACACATTAAACCATGGAATATTATACATACAAAAACAATCTACACATGCAAAATTAATGATCCCAGAATCATTAATTGCGGCCTACATATCAATGTCACATTTAACTTCAAATCATGCAGGATATGAACGCATGATTGCCATTTTAGAAAACTATTATCATAAAGATTTAGGACAACTCTGTAAAAAGTTTAGTAGATCATGTTTCGCATGCCAACTTTGTAACTATCAATCACGACAGAATAAACTTAAACCCTTTCCTCTAACTTCAGATGCATGTGAAGTTTTATATATGGATCTAATGGAAAATATAGGACCATCTGGACAACAATCTAAATTTCAAAATGTCCTTCTAGTTAAAGACCCAATTTCCAATTTCATGATACTCATTCCAATGAGAACCAAAACCGCAGAAGAATTTATACATGTATTTGTAACCAATGTCTATCAAATTTTTCATCCTCGTCAAATCTACTCAGATAACGGGAAACTATTCTCAAGCAAAGATACAATATCAACCTTAGCATTACTAAATGTTGAAATGATTTACTCCAGCGCTTATTCACCACAATCGCATGGAAGCATAGAAGTCATGGTTCGTGTTTTTAAACAAGCCATGCGAAAGTATCTCACCATTGAAAGTAATCTAAATTGGTCACTAATGGCACCAATAGTTTCACATCTTCACAACTCCTCTAAGATTGTGAAAAGTAAATTTTCTCCCTATGAAATTATATTCGGACAAAATACTCACCTTTCAACAGGATATCTCGATCACTTAAATCTACCAAAACTTCATCCTATTATTCAAAGTCACCAACTAGATTTAGAAAAGAAAAATATCCAACTAAAGAAAATACTTCAAGAATGTCAAGATCGAATTGTTAAAGAACGAGACAATAGAACTGAAAGACGAAACAGAACACGAGTCCTTAGAAAATTTGCTGTAGGGGACTTTGTTTTCATGAAGGATCGATCCATCACACCAGGATCAACAAAACCTTTACGCTCAAAGTTTTATAACACTCCGTTTGTCATTATATACGACAGACCAGCCACTGTTCTTCTTCAACGATTATCTGATGGAATAGTTTTGAACAGACATAAAGATGACATTAAGAAATATGTTAAATTCTCTGAAGAATTTGAACACCTACCACCAGAAGTTCTTAAAATCTGTCAGCAAGAAGTATACGAAATTACTGAACAACAACTTGAAGATCTCCTTAAGGTAGAAGATTTTAAGGTTGAGCAATTTGAAGATAATATAAAAGAAGATGAAAAACTAATAAATGAAGATTTCCTACCACCGTTACCCTTCATACCAGAAGAGGAAAACGAACTTGATATTGATGATGATGAAGATGACAATCGTGTGACAACGCGAAGTATGGCAAAAAGGGTCACCTTTGGTGACACCTCCAACGCAACATAAGTTTTTTTAAATAGAACAAATTTAGAATGTTTAAGTGTATCACATTCACTGCCATCTTACTATCCAACCTTTTACACCCAACCAACCTCTTCACCTTCTTTCACTCTGATGATACCATCAAAACATACTATAAGTATCAAGAAGAAATTATCACTGAGGTGACATTTAACATTCCTGACATTGTCACGAATACATCTGAGATTTTTACGAATGTATGGGAAAAACTCCGCAAACCCTTTAACATTTCATTTGAACAGACCATGGATGCTATGGAAAGTGTCTACATACAAGCCGGAGACTTTTTCATGCTCACATCAAAAGTAAACGATTTGCAAACAAAACATAAAGAGTTAGTTAAAACCTTAAAGACCATACCCACACATATAAATACGGAAAATAACATTACGATTGAACTTGATAAATCTTCGCTGCAACAAAAAATTAGAAACATTCAAATAACAGGAGTTCAATTAGAACTCTTGATGAAATCTAAAACCATCGACACACTTAAAGCAGATGTAGAAAAATTCTCAAAATTTTTGTCAATATATGAAGACTTAAACACCTACGCGGAACAAGTAGTTGAAACTTTAAACGATTTCTACACAGTAATACAGTTAACCTACCATAAGGTAAAAACTAATTACATTCAACAGTATTTACTGCCCGAAGAACAGAATGATGCCATCGATCTGGACTTCAACATTCTAGGAACTTATCTAGATGATAATCAAAATGTAATATGTATCATAAATCAAAATATACTCAAAAAACCCATTAAATATCGTAGATTTTATGCGATTCCTTATAATAATATGTCTTTGGAACATAACTATATTTTAAATCAAAATACAAGTAAAATAGAACAATTGTTCACACCGACACAAATTAAATTGGGTAACGTCAATACAAACGAACAATGTCTAAATAATCTTAATGAAAATTTTCCCAACTTTATAAATGCAACTAATGTTATTGAAACATGTCAATTCATACCTAATTACAAACAATTTCACAAAACAGCTAAAGGAATACTTCTTTATCGCTTATCACAAACAGATTTGGATACACTCAACAAGCAGTTCAAAAATGATACCAATGTCACGCTTTCAACCGATAACTTACCTGTCTATCTTGAATTCAATGGAACGATCACAATTAATTCCCATTATTACGATAATACATCATTTAACGATACACAAGCATTCAAATACACATTCACCAATTTGACGAAAACACAACAATATGAAATTTCACTCAAAAATCGTAACACATATGAAATTCGATACGATTTCTCGAACATTGACCAACTTCTCACTGATAACTATCCAATATTCATAATGGCAACTGCCATTTCGTTCGCATTTTTTCTAATCATTATCACTATAAGATCACTCTCCTTTAAGTGCCAAAAACATAAACCTAAAGAATTTGACCGATTTTTACGAAATAGGGCCGAGAAAAATCGTCAAAAAAATCGAAAAAAATATAAAGTTTCGCATTTTTAACAATTTGTTAACAACCTTGTATTGCAATAAAAAACTTAATTTTACTAAAAAAATTTTGTACAAAAAACCAAATTCCATAGCATAACCATCAACCTGGGTAAATAAAATATTTGTAAATACAACTATTTAATCTCATAATCCGCATCTATTGTATATTTACGGGTCCCTAACAAATACACAATTTATTAAGTACCATCTCTTACAATAATTGGTTTATACCACACTCTTGTAAATATTATTATAATTGTTAACAAACATATCTTAAATAAGCCGTCTTAACAGCTTAGACAATTAAACCATTATAAAGAGCTGTATATGGTTATCTTCTTAGTTAAAATACTACTATAAGTGTTACTGCATCAGTTTAAATTAGCCCCCTAAACAATGCTATTAACAGCTAAAACTTATCTAACGTAATCTATAATCCATGAAGGTTCATATAAAATCTTGAAGAAAAAATCAAAAAATAACATTTTATTATTGCTTTAAATTAACCATGTGTATAAGACCTCTTTCTTCTCAGGGAGGAAGGATGCTAATCCTTAATCATTACCTAATACCTTCCCCCCCCCCCTGATTTAAAAGGTTCATTACCCTTCACACATTTGTCTGTAAAGATTATAATAATCAACTATATAATATCATTACCTAAGTAACATATCTATATCTAATAAAATGCTATTATTGTTATTGCAAATGTTAAAAAAAATAGCCGTTTAACGGCCTTAAAAAAATTATTAATTAAACATTATAAAAGTATATAATTTTAATTCTATAGCAACTAAATGCTACAATTATAATGTAACATAAAATAAATGTAAATTCTGTCCTCATAAAATTTTCATGTGTAAATAAATTATATGGTATTAGCATAAGGACCTATCTATGATATAACCAAAACACTCAAAATATAAACTATTGTTACATCTCATCAATGTTTTCAATAAAATGTACCATTTTAATAACCGTCATATAAAACCGCGAAATTTCCAATTAAAACATGTTACCACTGAAATGTATCTAAAAATCGTGTCATTTCAAATACAATATATAAGTTACAAAAACAGATAATAAACAAATATCCTCGTATATACATAATATACGCATAAACCTAACTCTAATTAGACTTAAACATCCTACTACTTTTTATAATTATTGCTCATTATGGAAACTGCTCGAATGTAAAATTCCCTAATTATTAGACTAATTAAAAATTTTTTTTTGGGAAGGAAAAGTAGCAGAATATCAAATTATAAATTTCTCTATTCTTCTAAATTAGATTAAGTTAATCTAAGCAAAATTATTTTATAAACAACTTATTATTTATTGCTCTAATTTATCTCTATTCTTACCCTTCCTCAAGATAAAGGGGACATAAGTGGTTTTCTAACAATAGAATAATTTAGTTTAAAGAAAATGCCTGACAAGTACAATAATCGATATTGCCTTTTTCAAGGAATTTTAAAATTTGTTAAAATAAAAATTTAAAGGGTTTAAAAAAAATGTAGTGACAACCCTTAGTTAATATGTTATAAATCATAAGTTTATAAGTTCAACCCATAAAAAGTAGTTAACCTGTAAAGATCAGAACAAGTATCTCATTTTTTTTCTCATACCATTTTTTTCGCCACATTTTATATATCCAGAGAAATTTAGGCAGTCTTAGTCTGAAAATTATAGAACTTAAGTGACACGGAAAATTTTCGTTATAATAGCAGTTATAATTTTCTAAAGAAAATATCTCCAAATAACATAAATATAAGCCAAAAGTTAAAACAAAATACAACCTTGTAAGATAATCAAAGATTTGCTAAAATAAGCATACCTTACAAATTTTTAAAATCCGTCATTTACATTCATAATAAAAGTATGAACATATAATACTACAAAGTGTTATACTGAATATTTACAATTATAAAGATCACTGGTATAAGTTAGATTTAAGCGTATCAAGTCTACCATAATTTTAGCTAATAAATCGGAATTATCACATTGTGGAACACCTGTCATTTTCCTTGAATCTCATTAAAATAAGTTCTTATTACAAGGTATTAATGCCAACTATTTAAACACATAATATACACAAATTAATATTTCTGTCAGGTAATAAAGGAATAAACTCAACACAGAAGGTAATCCACTGTGTCTCAAAAAAATCAAAGAATAATAATAAAAATATTAAACTTAACAAGCTCCGAATATTAGCGAGTTTCTGACAAATAAGTCATATAATTTGACAAATACATAAGATTCTAAATTAGAAATAATTAACAAGTTATGACAAAATATTGCATCATATTAATTGAACTTGGAAGATCTTATTTAAAAAAAAATAGGTTTCAGGTAACACTTTACTGCAGGTATTGTTATTAAATATCACATCAATTAGAGTTATCAGGTATTTTGGTTAATCACTTATCACTCTAAATAAAGTATCTTGAATATTTCGCTTATAGCACAAAACCCAAATGGACCAGCTCATATTTATTACGAAAATAACTATTGCTTTAGAGCAATAAATTGAAATCAAACGAAAATGTAACAAAATAGCAGTAAGTTTGAGTAACAAAAATCATTTTTTTGTGCTAACACACCTTCATTAAGATTGGCGAATTTTTGAGTACTTCTCCTAGGTAATTTGCTTCGCATTCTGGAATCTGTAGGAGTTGATGTATTCCGGGGGGTATCTTTGTCACAAGCCTGCTCCAGATTTTTCAGGTTCTCTCTTAGCTTAACCAAACCCTCTGGGGTCCCCTACAACAAAAAAAAGTAAAAAGAATTAAAACAAAAACAACCAATCAGCATTATTAAACATTGATTATCAAAATGTGACAGGTAATAAAAAAAAAGACTAACCAATATAAAACCTGGTAGCACAGTCAAAGGTAAATACACTGTATGTTATTTGATATCCTTGATTAGATTAATACCTACCTAAGGTAATATTTTGATATGCTAAAATACAATACTTACTTGCAACGAATTATAGCCTTGAAAAACACTCTCTGCAGGTGATCTTGGGGTTTTAGTACTGTGCAAAAATGGATTTGAACTTTCCTCAGGTGACCTTGGAGTTTTGGTACTGTGCTGAAAAGGGTTTAGTGTAGAAGAAAATTGGGGACTTGCTACAAATGATGGAGATGGGGCACTTGGCTGCATACTAGATGATAGCTGGGGATAATTGTATGAGCCTTGGTATATCATAGTCTGATTAAAACTCTCCTCATTAAAACCACTGTCAATAGGCTTTGTGTTGTCTTTGGGTTTTACCGTATCAACAGCTACTCCGCTCCCCTCCGCCTCACCAATATCAATCAACACCTCCACATCATTACTTTTCACGCCAGCTTCTTTATTGTTAACGTGTCCACCCTTTAGTGTCTGGAGAGGGATAGGTGTTTCCTCTAGTTTCTTTTGATAATTAAGCAGACCTTTGGGCGCCACACGGATCGTTGGCTGTTTGGGGGTGTCATATATGTGATCTTCAGGCATCTAAAAAAATATATATTAAAAATATACTTGAAAAATCATGCACCCTTAAAAATGCTTAACTAGTTTTTTTTGCTCAGTTTCATCTTTTATCTATTTTTCAGTCTCCAAACTTTGATAAAAGAAAATACATATAAATGTCACAATTAATAATTCACCTTTGAAGAAGCCTGATTCACTGGAACACTTGGCGCCACCCTTCTGTTCTCTGTCGGACTTGTTACAGAGGGGGGTGGTTCTTGTGTAGCAAGCTGCTGGTGGTTAGGAGAGGAAGAAAGGCCCGTGGGGGCGCCACCAGAGTTGTTTACCACCTGCGCATCGCCAGGGGAACCCGTTAAACTTGGGTCTGCCACCGTTGAGGATTGGCCTGAAGGGCTTCGAACCCTTGACCTCCTCCTCTGACTGAAAGACAGAATTATTACAAAAAATAAAAAAAATTATCAACCCACTCCTTCTTGGTGGGAAAACAGAAGGACGCCAAAAATAGCAAAATAATTAGAAATATTCAGGCAAATAATTAACCTTATTGTAAACAATCATTTTCTTCTGTCAAAAATAGAGACACCAAGTTTAATACATGCAATTCTTATGTACACTAGTTAAACCTTTTTAACATGTCATACAAGGGGTGCTATGTAAAAAAATTAAAAAAAATACTCACATGAAATAAATGCCATACACGAATAAAGCAACCAACATACAGCCAGCAACGCCACTCCCAGCCCCCGTAAAAGCCAACTCCAAATCCCCAAATTTAATGGTAGCATTGGCAGCAGGCCTTGGAATTATTGTAGGAATAAGAACCGCGGGTGTGGGTGTTGATGATCTATTGGGTACAGCTGGGATTGGGACAATTGTACTTGAATTAAAAAACGGAGCTGCTGTTGTTTTGGGCTCATCATTATCGCTAAATTTTAGCCACCACTCCTGGTAATTTACTTTAGAACGACCACTATGCATTGTAAGATTCTCTGAAAAGCATATCAAACATTTAATAATTTGCAACACAAGTCATATATCAATCATTTTATTAAAGCTAATCAAGGATACAAAAAAACACACAAGAAATAATTTAATTATATTTAACATATCATAGAAAGACTGATTTAATCATAGAGGTAAGAAATTTTAACAGTAGATAGAAAGTAAAACTTTAAAAACATAATCAAAATACCGACTCAGTAAAAATAATAAAAAAAGTCAAAAATGAAATCTAAGAAAAATAATTAAAGTATATCATAATCATGATTCAAAAATTAAACATAAAACACTGAAGACTCTCTGTGTTGGTTTCGCTCTTGGCTGTTCTCACTCTTTTCTTTTGTAACATAGCAGCAGGCTAAAAACGAAATGCGTTATTAAATAAAACACAGTTTAAGTATTCGCTTCACATTTTTTTCAATATGGCGGCTACTATCTATCTATTCATTGTTTTGATTCAGAGCGCAGAATGCCGCGTTCAATTATGCACATATGATAAGGATTTTATTTATAAAAAAATCATATCTATAATTAAGTTTTAAAATAATTAATCGTTCTAAAAAAAAAATCAAAATTTGTTTAAATTACAAAAAACATATGTAATTATATATTTCTGTGTTTTAAAATGTTTCCCCCCTAGAAATTAATCTATAATTAAGGCTTCCCCTTTTAAAAAACGAATTTTACCCCCCCCATTTCTTTTAAAGATAAACAATCAGATAAGCTTTCTCACAAATCAAAACAATTAATATATTTGAGAGATTTAAAGCCAAATGTTAATATTTAAATCAATTAAAAATTTCTATTTGTTAAAATTTTAACTTAACTTGGCCTGTAAAAAAATATTTTATTGTCACTCACCTGTGCAAGACAGACATACTAACAGTAGCATGACCAACACAATGAACACTTGCGACAAAACAATAACCCACACAAATTGTGGGTCCACCAATATCTTTTCCAAGTTCAAGTCATTGGAATAACTAAATATATAAAGCTTTAACATATGAATTTAATCGATTTTATAAAAAAATATTCAAAATTTGTATATTGACTTCACCTTGTCTCTGTACCCAGAGATTTCAATCCCATGGCCTCTAGGGTAACTTGGGGCGCAGCCGTGCTTGTAATGACCTCAGTAATACTCTCCACAGAGCTTACCACCAGTTCTGTAGTAACTTTAGGCATAAAATCCTCATAGGGATTAAAAATTTTGTAAGACATTTTTTTCTTCCCTAAGCTAATATGTTACCCCTTAAGACTCTTACTTATAACTGAAGAAAAAATAATAATATTAACAAATTTTAAAAAATTAAAATAAAAACAGGAAAATTATATGATACCAACAGCCAAGAACTAGAAGAACTTCTACCAAACGGTAAATTAATTTTATTATTACAATATTTCCCCCTGAATTAAACTACTCATTCAAGAACGACGACATTTTAAAATGCTTATAAAATCAATCAAAATCAATGATAGGGCTATAGCATTAAATTCAAAAAATCCCTGTGTAATTATTGCTGGACAGTAAAATACTACCTATGTACCAACCAATCCACAGCTAAATCAAGCTTTTCTTTTATGTAATATAATAATATGTATCTTGTTGACGTCAATTACGGCAAAAGTAATATAGGGCAGCCTCGGAAAATAGACTTTATTTATCTCTGATTTCCCCACCCAACACAACAACACTAACCCTCTTATTTGCTTTAATCTCTTTCCTTTTTATAATATCTTGTCGACGTCAATTACGGCAAAATGTATTATAGAGCAGCCTCGAAATATTGTTTTTAATGCCCTACCCAATAAAAATAACACTAACCCTCTCTCTTGCTTTAGTCTCTGTCTTTTTTTAAATCTTGCAAAAATAATGAACACACACATTATAAGAATTTATTTATTATACAACTTTTGTTCAGATTTATTGGAGCAGTTAAATGATGAGTTGGCTATCAGGAACTTGGAGGAGGAAACAAACAGCCTGGCCATCCTTTCAATATCCAGGGAGCGATTCAGGATTACAACGCTCACCTCCGTGATGGGTCCCACAGGTGAACTCCTGGGTTTTGTCCTACCCCTCACCACACCACCAGAGAATATTCATAAACTGGATTACACCCTCCATCCAGTTCATAACAACTCAACACCGCAACAGCAGCCGGCAAATTTGTTAGAGTCAGTCATACCTCATGTGGCCGACTATCAGTACAGAGTAAAGGGATTGCTCACTGTCAGTGATTCCAGTGTCCTTAATCTAATGAGTCACCAAAAAATAGTGCCCATTGTAGCAATCGAATCTACCCGATTGACAATGAATAAACCAGCTTGGGAAATAATTCGGAAATTTTCCCTCTCTCCTTTCCAAGGAGCTGTTCATTGCCACCCTTATCTTCCTGATGATTCTCCACATCCTCAACCGCGGGCCATCAAAAATGGCAATAACGTTTACGTAAGAACAAACTACTTTTATTGCTATGGAGTTGTCCTTATTGATTTAGTGCACATCTCATCCACATTGATCGGAGGAGAAACCTGCAACCATCAAACAGCTATCTCAAGCTTTGTTCAGCCAGGCTCAAATCCTGAACAACACTACCAAACAGGTGAACTCAGTTTCATTGGCTCCTGTGAACCATCAACGACGGGATGCATGCTCCACGGACAAGTTACCTTCAGGAGCAATATGTCTTCCAGCATTGATCTACAAAATCTACTCCATCAGGACAGCATGTACTTAATTTCACCAGTAACAGAGGAAGGTTACAGAACCTACAACCACCTCACATATGTCATGGATACCGATGCATTCAGACGCATCTACACCCGCCAGCAGCTGCTCAACATCCTCAAAACCACCGCCAATTACCCCCATGAGGTGGCTGAGGAAAAATTCCAAACGATTGCGCTTGATGTCCGCACCATTTTCAGAACAGACGTTTTCCATCTTGCAATCCTCATCACTCCTGGCTATCACCGTGGGGAATCTGTTCTCCAAGCATATGCGCTAACCCCATCAAGCCTCACAACTCTCTGTCTACAGAACAAGCTGCATCAAGCGACCATCCTATAAAAAGTTACATAAAAAACATTATCGTATAACAAAATTTATAAAATCATGTTTTTTTTTTGTTTTTTTAAGCTTGGGCACAACTTCCATTTTCCAAGAAAGGGGTATTATGATCATAATCATAATTTTTTTTTATATAAAAAAAAGCAGTATACGTTTATTTGCACAAGATGTTGCAATGATAAAAGTAAAATCCACTTATCTAAAAATTTGTTTATTTGAAAATTCAGAATAAGATTTATTTTGTTATTTAAGTAGATTGACATTCCCCACGCCCCCCCCTTTTGGTTAAACACGGGAAATCTAGATATGTCTTTTATTTAAATAGTTTATTCAACTTTTATGATTCATCAATATAAAGGACTTCTCTAACCTTCTCTCACTTCCCTTTTGTGACCCAAATTGTAAGAACTGAATTCTAGTATTATGTAAAGTACTTATTTAGGAAAATTGGAATTTTCATTTCTAATAAAAATACACAACCCCCCTCCTTTACCCACTTCTATTTTTAGGCCTTAGAATTTTACTATAAAAAGGAAACCTCACCTTGAGTAAAGCAGTTCAATTTGAACACTAACGAGATTCACATCTCAGTCTCCTCTCAACATATAATCTAGGCAAAATATATATATAAAAAATGGAAGGTATTTTAGATTGGACCGATGCCGAACTGGCAGCCTTTTTAGAACTACCTAATGAAATTATCCCTCCCCAGGATTTGGCTCACTCTAGTGAGGGTAATTGCTTTATAGACTCGAACCTAACTAATCTATTAGTAACAGTAGATTTTATTATTTTATTTAAGTCAACAATTCGGCCTAAGGCAAGCCGGAAAACTTTCTTTGCCAAAAGATTGATAAAGGTCCAGGAAATAGTTGAAACCCAGAATAAATTTACAGGTTTTAGACCTTATTTCAGATATCTAATAACTTTATCAAAATCGGATCCTAAGATCCAAAGATTTATGCTTGACCAATGTACAGAATGCCTTTATTCTTTCTATAAAAATAAAAACCCACTATAAATCTATGTATGTTTTTTTTTCCATGTATATATAATTATAATATTTATTTAACGTTTATATGCCTTTTACCAAAATAAAAAAACTATAAATCTATTTATGTATCTAATGTATGTAACTATAATATCAATTTAATCTTTTACCTATATGTAAATAAACTATGTATATATTGTAAAAAAAAATCTTAGTTTCTTATTAACAACAAGGATGATTATTTTCATTTTAAGTAGCACCCTCACCTGTTTAGGAAGATACCAGAATTATAGGACTGAGTTTTCAACTTCTATACACTAGTCACAGTTTTTTTTCACTCTTGTGTAACTCTGGAAGGTATCTCACTTTGTAGGCCTAGAAGAAAATAGGTTTTACTATCACAAAAGAAACATTATTACTAAATAGAGATGGAAAGATCTTATTAAGTGTCCAGGGTAATCCCCCCCCCCTCCGTGGTTTTTGGAATAGCACGGATTAATAGTTGTTTAGAATATCATGCAAGTCTGTGTATGCCTTAAACCATTACAGTGACATTTCCCCCTTAAATGAACCAACGACCAAGGTATAGAGAATCACATTTGTACCTTAAGCTAGGGGGTGTGTCGCAATCAATTTGATGACCCAATTTTTTTATATTAGATTTTAAAAGAAAAAGTAAAAAAAAATTTTGGGTGGGTGAACATTTTTTGTTGGGGGGGGGGGGTCCCTTCCCCCTCCTTTTTTATTTTAAATAGAAAAATAAAAAATAAAAATTTGGGGGGGATTTTTATTTTTTGGGGAGTTTGGGGTGTCCCACTCCCCAAGAAAATAGTTATAAACCTTCCTGGGACCTATGAGAAGCTACCCTGTCAAGGAGAACCCGATCGGTTCAGCGGTTAGAGAGATCCTTCGGTACAAACACACAGACATCCTGTTACTTTAGTATAAGGTTAGCCTTAGGTCAGTCTAATGCTTAAAATAGCTCTGAATTTGAGTTTCTTGACTTAAAAAACCTATAATTGTATATAATTGTATGACAACACATACTTTAGAAAAAATGCACTACACCTGTGGGCCACCCACCTAGCCCGCTGGGGTTGGTCCCCAACTTGCTGGATTATCTAAAATAATGTCCTCATTAATAGACACAGTTTTTACAAGGAAAAAACAAAAAGAATAAGTAAGTTTCTAGGTTAGGTTAGGTAAAATGCACATAATCCCTGTGGAAAATCTACCTAGCCCGCGGGGGTTAGATTCAGTTAAGTCTTGTGCCAATTTTAGCTCTGAATTTGAGTTTCTTGACCTTAAAACCTATATTTTGATATATAACAAGATATATATTGGAAAAATAATGCATTGAACCCCTGCGGGCCACCGACCTAGCCCGCTGGGGCTAGCTTCAGATTAGTCTCATGCTAATTCCAGCTCTGAATTTGAGATACTAACCTAAAAAACTTATAATTTGATGTATCACAACATATATATTGGGAAAAATACACTTAACCCCTGCGGGCCACCCACCTAGCCCCCTGGGGTCGGTCCCTGACTTGCTGGATCATCTTAAATAAAGTCCTCATTAGGGTTGGGCCGGATACTTTTTTGGCCGGATACCGGATACCGGATATCCGGCTGATTTCAAATGCCGGATATCCGGTAACCGGCCGGATATCCGGCCAACGCCGGATATCCGGCAAATATCCGGTTATCCGGCCAAATTACCGGATATCCGGCCGGATAACCGGCCAAATTACCAGATATTAAAGTAGTAAAAAAAAATTTCTTTAGAAATCTTATATAAATTTACATAAAGTTAAACTTATTCAGAAAAAATGTTCTTCTAGCTTCAATAATAAGAAAATTGTAGCCATTTAAGATTTTAAAAAGCAGAGATTTTTGGTGTAAAGTATAAAAAATTATAGAGCCGGATATCCGGCCGGATAGTTTCAATATCCGGTATCCGGCCGGATATTGAAAATGGCCGGATATCCGGCCGGATATCCGGCCACACCGGATATCCGGCCCAACCCTAGTCCTCATTAATAGACACAGTTTATTCAAGAAAAAAATTCTGTAAAAATATAAGTTAGTTTCTAGGTTAGGTTAGATAAATGCTCCTAAGCCCTGCAGAAAACCAACCTAGCCCGGGGGGGTTAGCTTCAGGTTAGTCTAATGCTAATTTTCGCTCGGAATTTGAGTTCCTTGACCTAAAAAACCTATATTTTGATATATAACAAGATATATATTGGAAAAAATGCACTTAACCCCTGCGGGCCACCAACCTAGCCTGCTGGGGCTAGCTTCAGATTAGTCTAATGCTTATTTTAGCTCTGAATTTGAGTTCCTTGACCTAAAAAACCTATAATTTGATGTGTCACAACATGTATATTGGATAATATAATAATATAATTTATTTGGAATTCAACAAGTAGATACATTATTGCATTGGTTAATAGCCCACTGGCTATGCGGAAATGGTCGACAACTGTTACGTTGTTGGCCCTTTCCGTATTACAATAATACTAGTTACAATATTTAATACAGGATATAAAATAATTATGTTGTATGATTGTATCCAACGCTATATCTAGACTTCTTGATCCCTTACAGGGGTGTCGTGGGTGTGAAATAATCATACCCAATCACTATTGTGATTATAGTCTAAAAGACCGACGAGCTGCTTCGTTAGTTCACATGTCAATGCTGTCCTTATCCTGGGCCTGGCCCGTGAGCCAGGTTCAAGCATCAAAGAGCATGACATGACCGAGAACCACGTTGACGACCCTCGGGAGATTGGGTTTGGGAGGGACTATTGGAGAGGGAGATATAAGTTAAAATGTTAAGTTAAGTATTGGGATTACTCATGATTAATTAATGTATAATATTTGAATGATTGATATAATTTATTGTGATGTGGAGTGTAGTTTGTTTGTAAGAGCATTTAAACAATGGATTAAAAATAAAGAAAAATGAAAAAAATAATTTTAAAGGAATTTGAGACAGTTAAAAAGAAATTTGAAATTTGAAATTTGAGACAAGTAGCATGCAGCAAGCAATTGAGTAATAAATAATTAATTAATTAATTAATTAATTAGCAAATAATTAATAAGTACATTAATAAGTACTAAGTAATGAATCTAGGACCTATTTAATTTTGATTTTTGATTAAATGAAAGTGTGAGCTTGAAATGAAATAAGATTTAATTTCTAAGACTAAAATTATTATGATAAACTGGTAAAGATTAAACGAAAATTGAATTAAGTTAACGAAAATTAAATTAAACGAATCTGAGAAATTCTTTACTTCATTTGTTACTTAATTTCCCTAATTGACGTAGTAAATGTCAGACTAATTATTATTAACCATAGGCAGCGTGCATTTGGACTCATATTATCCTTGTTATTTGCTTTAAAATTCTGTTCATTTACTTAATGTATGATGACCCTACTTATTTGGCATGCCGACAAAGTTTCCCGACAAAAGTTTGCCGACAAAGTTTACCGACAAAAAGTTTACTAATAAACGTGTTAGACAGATAAACGAACAAACAGTTATGTAGTTTAGGCGTATACTTTAATCAGACGATAAGACACACACGTGTAACATTTCATCATCTTTAATTGTTTCAGGAGTGTAAGTTAATATTCTAAGTATGTATGTGCGTTTGAGTGCATGTGTGTTCGCGTGTGTCTGTTCGTGTTAGGGGTTGTGTGATGTCAGGTTGGGGTGGTTGGGGTGGTTATTTATATACGATAATGGGGGGGGTTGAGATTGATGACCTTAGGGGAAACGTCCCTTTGCGCAAATGTCCTCACGTGACCAATTGTTTACTAAGTGAAAAAAGGGGTAGTTATTAAAATTGCGCAAAGAAAAAAGATGCATTTTATTGGGGGTGGGGGATTTCTATTATTTTATTGGCTTAATATGTTGCTAAGAAATTCTACCGACAAAGGTATTGCATTTTCGTTTAATTGTTCACTGACCGTTGCTAAACCCACATCCTTAAGTTAAGTCAATCTGCTCCACCTGTGTTAATTTTACACATAAGTTTTACACCTGCTTTACTACTTAAATACCGGTGATGTCTGGTAATATCCATCAGTTATTAGCCGCGGTCGAGGCAATGGATGAGGACCCGCATCCTGTGGAGGGTGCCGACATGAACGCCAACAACGTCGCCCCTGCCAACGCCATCGACGCAAACAACCTGGTTCAGGTCGGCCCCCAGGCCATGGGGTTCTTAGCGCAGCAACCCGCTTTGAACCCCGACTTGATGCCGGGCTGGTACAGGAGTAGTCAGGTTCTGCATAGATTCTTTAAAGAAATATGCAAACTTGTGTACCGGTCCGGTTTTCAGTCAGTCATAAACAACGACGCCATTCGTTTGTTTAATGACGGGGTCGGCCTGTTCCGGGTGTTGCAGGACTCCTTGCCATCCTCACAGCGTTTGCAGGAGGAAAACGAGGAACAACTGGAGCTGCTCGAGGCCAGGTGCAATGGCTACAAGGAAAGCGTCCTAGTGGCGCTGGCCGAGTACGACATTGCACTCAACCTCGAGCGCACTGTTGACCTCAGCGACGAGGATGAGCCTGCCGCCAACCAGGAGAATGCTCCAGAGTGGTATGATCCTGAGTGGTCCCTGGACACAAACTTATCCTCCGGCGGCGACGGCGATCTGGCCGACCTGGGAGACCTGGACGAGTTCTCCGGTGCTGATCAAGAGGAGGGGGAAGAAGGAGAAGAAGAGGGAGAAGAAGAGGAGGAGGGGGAAGCCTCCTCCGTTATTACCGTCGACTCCGACTCGGACGTTGAGGTCGCCATCGAGGGGGCACATAACCTAAGTGTTGAAATCCTCAACTAGATGTCCAGTTACATACCATCATTCAACAAATGCCATCAATCTACCTCTAGTTAAACATCATTATATAGTCAAAAGTGTCAAAATATCCTACCAAAATCATCGTAAATTTATCGTAAAATCTATCTTAAATTATCGTAAATTTCTCGTCATAAGTGCAAATATATATATAAATAACAAAATATTCTTTATTGATTATATTTATTGTTGTTGTATTGCAACGCTACTCTATTCTTTGGTAAAGTTTGTTCGTTCTTAATGAGGTATAAATAAATTGATTGCTGGGTAACAGTTTACGTATAAATAGATATTTTAATTGAATCCTAGGTACTTATTCCTGTTAATAACAGATTTGTGTAAATATTGAAAAAAACTTAATGGTACTAAAAGGCGTAAAATAGCGTACTTACGTAAATTACGTAAATATAATTACATGTGAATGCGCGACGCTTCTCTATGACTCGTTAAGTGTTTGTTTAGGTTTATCGGTTAGCTAGCAAGTAATAGAATTAAAAGTAGATATCGTGAGTACGTAGCAAAACTGAGAGGCATGAGATAGCGTGAACTTACTAATGTAAAATTCGCCTATATACTTATTCATTCAAGATCTTGTTTGTTTAAATGAAAAGAATGCGTATTGATCTGTAATAAACTGATTCTATAAAAGCTCCTAGGTACTTATTTTATATTGATGATAAATTTCGTGTGAATAAAAGTAGGAGTAGGACGTGCGAGTTTAAGAAGAATTAAGTTAACGTGGGCTAATGTAAAGCTTTAAGACTTAAAGTAGCGTAAACTAACGGAAATATGTTTTGTGAGAAGTTGCGACGCTTCTCTATAATTCGTTCAAGTCTGTTTATCGAATAATTGAAGTAAAGAATCAGTAAAAATAATAATAAGAATAAGCTGCGAATCGGCTGCGAATCGATTTGTAGATAAGTTAAGAAAACCATTAACAATTAACAAATCACGACTAACAATAGGTCCGCTAAAGGCAGAAGTAATGTTAAAATGTACGAAAAATTTAAAATACTCAAGACTTGGTTGGGATTATTCTGAAAGTAAAAGGTGTAAAAAGAGTTTTCTGTTAAAGAGATTCTTATCCTGCAGAGACTTGATATCTGCTGGTAGTCTATTCCATACGCTAGGAAAAGAAAAAAGTGGGAGGGATTTGATATACTGCTTATTTGTAAATTGAATGCTGTAATCGTTGTCGTTCCTTAGCCCTCTAGTTCGCACGTCCCTGTTTAATTTCCATGTATTGTCAAATGTTGCGGGTACTTTTTTATTCCTATAAAGATACATGAATCTGGCCGTGTTATATATTACTAGTTTTTTAAATGGGAGGATACCTAGGTCGATAAAAAGATCCCTTGTATGCGCTCTATTGTCGGTTCTGCTGATTATCCTAACTGCTTTCTTTTGTAAATTCATTATTGGTTTGATACGTGCATTAGGTAAATCAACAAATAAGGGGCTACAGTAGTCCAGCAGACTCTTCAAATAGGAATTATATATTAATATGAGATGCCGTTTGTGTAAAAGGTTTTTCATCATTTTCATTGTGAATATAATTTTACTTATTCTAATTCTTAAGTTATCAAAATGAAATTTATATGAGAGTTTGTTGTCAATGAGAACGCCTAAGTGCCTACAGAATTTTTCATTATCGTTGGGGGTAAGAGTTAATTTTGTTATTTTACTTGGGTCATTCTGTCCTTCATCATTCATGTCAAAATATACTGGAAAATCTCTTAGTAGACCGAGGTTGATATTATCTAAAAAGCGTTCGTTTCTTTGTAATCCGAAAATAAGAACTTTCGTTTTCTTCGGATGCAATAACAATTTATTACTACTGTACCACGCTAACAGTTTTGGCAGTTCAGTGTTTGCTAGATTAATGAGATTGGCAAGCGTGTCGCTTTCAAGAAACGCGCAGTTATCATCCGCAAATAAATAGCTTAATAGAGTGTCTGAGCATGAATCTATATCATTAATATAAATAAGGAAGAGTAAGACACCTAATATCGATCCTTGAAGCACCCCCCAGTCTATCAACTCTGTTCTGCTTGAATTAATTCCTTTGTAAAAAACTCTTTGACGTCTGTCTTTAAAATAACTCTTAAACCACTTAAGTGCATGACCTCTTACCCCTAAATTCTCTAGTTTTTTCAATAAGATAGACCTATCTAACATGTCAAAGCATTTCCTTACATCTAGCAGAACAACCATTGCTATTCTGCCAGATGCAAGGCATGCAGTGATCTTGTTGACTAGGTGTAATATTGCATGAAAGGTTGATCTGCCGGGTCAAAACCCATATTGAAGTTTGTTAAAGTATCTTTGATGTTGCAAAAACTCCATTAGTTGTATGTAAAGGCATTTCTCTTGTATTTTAGAAAAACTATTAATAAGAGATACTCCTCGATAATTATCTAAAAGATAGAATGGTCCGCTTTTATGGATTAAGATAGTCCTTGTTATTTTCTGTCCATCTGGCATTGTCCCCGTTGCAAAACTTAGATTTATTATGTGTAGTAAAGGCTTTATTATTGCTATCCTCACAAAATTGACTAAATATAAACTTATTTCATTGTCATCACAGCTTTTCTTATGTTTCATGTTGCCTAATACTTCTAGTAAAAATCTTTCAGTTATTGGTCTTAAGAAAAATGTACTTTCTGCCGGGGGGGGGGAGATAATGATGAAATGTACTACTGTTGATTTTAGGTAAAAGTGGTGTTAGACTCCTGCCTATGTTAGCTATTTCTGTGTCATCGTATATTTTTTCGTCGCCTACTTCTATATATTCTATCCGTGTGTCTTTCTTGGAGGTTCCCATAGTGTCTTTCAAAATGTCCCAAAGTTTTTTAGAGTTTCCCCCAGCATCTAATATTCTCTCTCTGTAGTGAAGTTTTTTGGTTGCTCTATTCGCCTTATTAAAATTGTTTCTAAAAATCCTGTAACTCTCTGCTGCTTCCGGTGAGTCTTTACGTGCTAAATACAATTGTTTCTTTTTAAGTCTACTCTTCTTAAGTTCTTTGGTTAAATGTTGGTTAATAGGTGTAGATCTCTCTTTATTGTTAACTAATTTATTAGGTATGTTCTGGTCGAGTATCTTCAAAAACTTCCCAATAAAAATTGCGTACGCTTTATTTACATCTACCTTTTCATTCATTACTTCTCTCCAGTCCGTAATCGCTAGCGCTGTCCTAAATTTCTCTAAATTTTCATTATTGAAAGATCTTTTATACGTTGGTTTTGCCTTATGTCTATTGTTAGGTGGGTTTTTTATTTGTATTAGGTTGACTAACATATGATGGTCCGATATGTTTGTGGGTATTATGCCACATAAGTCAACTTTACCAATTATGTTCTTACATGCCATGTTGTCAATCAAAGAGTATGTGTTGTCTGTAGTTCTTGTGGCCCTACTTATTGTGGGTACGTACGCATTCGAAATTAGACTGTTGAATAACGAGTTTGCTTCAGAATTAGGTTGGTTCATCTTGAAAAGGTTAATATTGAAGTCCGAGAATAAGATCACTGGTGTATTATGTCTGTCCAAGAAATCGAGGTGTGCTTCAAGTATCGATAAAAATTCATTAACCGCTGCGCTCCTAGTCATGTTAGGGGTCGTTGGGGGGTGGTAAACGTTTAGTAGAGTAAACTTTTGATTACTTATTGTAATACTAATTGTAAGACATTCATAAATCCTATCTCTAAAAAATTCATCATCATTTAATCTTGTTACTGCTATTCCTTTGCTGACTAAAAAACCTACACCTCCGCCGTTCCCTGCCCTCCTATTATTCTTTATATACTGGTATCCGTTAAAGGTAAGATCAAATGAGTGCCAAATTTCCTGCATGGCTAATATATTCAGTTTCGAGTTACCCGAGTTTATATTATCTATGAATAGTGTGACGTCATTAAATTTACTCAAGATAGACTGCACGTTTATAGAGAAAATGGATAAATATTTTGTATTTGTCGCGTTAATAAAGTTTTTAATGTCTTCTTCGCTATAATATTTACAGGTGGGTAAATTGAGATCGTTTATAAAATCTGTATAGTTGGTGCCGTATAGTACCTGGCAGTTAAGGTTAAGGCGAATATCATTATTGAGCTCATCTATACTATTGTTTATGAGGTTATGGATATTGGCAACGTCATTATCTGCTATATTAATTACTCTGTTTGCTACGTTTGCTGCTTCTCTCAACGTCTCTATATTATCATCATTTTCGTTTGGGTCAAGCTCGACCATTTATATGAAATTTCCTAATGAGGAACTTTTTTAATTTGCTCATACTAATACTACACTCCGTAAAAGATTTTAATTCCTTAATAGTCCCGATATATCTACTGTGATCTCTACTCCCTTGTCCCCCATTCCCCTCCCTCCCTGAGGTCGTTTCAGTTGGTTCAATGGTGATGGGTAGCATTCTAGCCTCCCGACATTTGCGTTCCCCAACCCCCCCCCCCTCCCTGGAACGCCATAAGTTGTGAATATAATTAAATTCAGATTGAGTTGAACTAAATTAAATAGTTAATAATTAATAATTAATAATTAAGTCGTTGATTTCGAGTTGGATACACTCAAGAATACATTCAAAAATAAGTAAATAAATAATACAAAAAAGAAATAACTGTTGGTACTCAAATTTATATTATTATTAAACCCTTAATAGCTAACGTTCCTTAAATCTAACATAAAAGACAAAAAAAGTAAAAATAAAAATAAAAAAAATAAAGAGAATACAAAAAATATGTTTATACTGTAAACGATTTTAAATTTTTCAAAACGATTACTGGTAGACAAAAATTTGGGTTTTAATTTAAAATAATTACATGACATTTACTGGTTTAATATAAGTAAGAAAAATAAGAATGTGCATAATTAATGTTAGGTTTATTTTTGTATGTTTGACTTTAGTTTGGCGTTTAATATTGCAAAAAAAGAAAAGAAAAATGAAAGTGAAAGAAATATTGGGATTTGCTAGTAATTTTTTAATAATTTAGCGTAATGAAAAAAATATCCATAGTTGTGTTAAAGAAAAATAAGATTTTTTAAGAAAAATTTGTAAGAAAAATTTACTGAAATTTACTATTTTATTATATTATACTGAGCAAAAGTAACTATGAAAGAATAAATAAGTAGGAAAGGAGTGAATAAGTTTATTAAAAATAACTATTTTAGCCGTATTACTTGATTTAAGTTAAGTTTACTGTAGGTTAATCCATCGCTGCCATGAGTGGCGGTAACTGCCGCAGGTGGCCAAATGTTATGTAGAATAAGTTAAGTTATGTTAACTGCCGCAGGTGGCCAAATGTTTAAATAAATGGAAATTGTAAAAAAATTATATTACGATAGCCGCAGGTGGCTGTAACTGCCGCAGGTGGCCAAAATGTTTATGTAAAAGTATTATATATTTTTGCACCTGCAGTAACTAAATTTCTGCCGCAAGTGGCACTTCCGCCGCAGGTGGCTCGTTATTTAGTATTATTGTTAAAAGAAATTTAACCTGTTATGCTGGTACTCGTGCTGGTTAAAGTGCCGCAGGTGGCCAAAGTCAGTGGTGATTGTTTATGACACCTGCCGTAATATCATAGTTTGATATTTAGTAATTAAGCCGCAGGTGGCTAATGTTACACTGCTGTTTCCGCAGGTGGAAATAATAAGCCGCAGGTGGCTAATTATAGTAGCGTGGCACACTGCTGTTTCCGCAGGTGGAATTAATAAGCCGCAGGTGGCTAATTATGATGGCGTGATCTGCACACTGCTGTACCGCAGGTGGATTAACCTAGCCGCAGGTGGCTGGCCGCAGTTGATTGCTGAACCCCTGCTAACCGCAGGTGGTTATTGGAGTGACTCCTCCCGGCGGATAATAAACCGCAGGTGGTTGATTAATCAGATGATCAGTTGTTGGTGGCTGGTTGTCCGCTACGTGTGGACTGTGAGCTGCGGGTTGGTTGTTTCCTCTGCTTTTTGGGTATGCACCCTTTGGATTGCTGGGTGTTAGGTGTATCTTCCTCACTCAACATCGATGCGTCTCGTACTGATACATCCCTGGAAACATCCCTTGATACATCCCTGGATACATCCCTGGATACGTCTCTGGAGGATACTTCTCGAGATGAAGATACGTCTCTTGAGGTTGGTGCGTCTCTGGTATCCTGCGTTGATTCCTGCTGGTCCTTCGGTTTTGCTAGAATGCCAGCTACTTCATTCTCAATAAGTGATAGTGCAATTTCTCTGACTGTTGATTTTTTGGAAATCTGGTCGTTAATATTATTCGCGTCTTCGGAAATCTCTTCCCTGGTGGCCGACGTCCGCTGGTGGAGGCTGTCCGGTGGAATTTGGCGCTGCAGCTGGTCCTTGGCGTCTAGGGATATTTCAGGTGCTAGTCCCGCGAATCTGTTGTGGATGGGTGTATTGAACTTCAGCTGCTTCATGGCCGGGCTCCTGTTGCTTTCGTTGAAGAGTTTAAGTGGTGTGAAGTCATGCTTCCTCTTCTTGTTGGTCTTCGGAGCTGCAGATTCGTTTGCTGACTCGATCTGAATGATTCCATCGTCCCCCTCTTCATCTTCCAGGTCAACTAGGAGTGGATTAATCTTGGTCGGGTTGTTCATGTCCATTAGGTGGCCTTCGTTGAGGTGGCCGTTAACAAATGCCGGCTGAGCAAATGGACTCTGCTTGTTCCTGTTTCTTATCCACTGCTTCTCATCGATCGGTGGTGAGATTAATTCCTTTAGCGAGCGGCCGTACGGGTTCTGGACGGTGAAAAATTGGAATGGTTTGCTCTCCAGGCTGAAAACCATGCGTTGTCCGCGTAGGTATGCTCTATGGACCTCCGGGTGGCGGCATAGCCATGAGAGCACGTCTCTGTCAAGTGCAGTCGTGTCGATACCCACCCTGCATGGGTAGAGCTTCCCGGAGCGAACGGATTCCGCGTAAGATTTGCTGGTGGCCTTGTTCCGTTCATTTAGGCTGTCGACGTGCGTCTTCTTAAACTTGAGGATCGCATCCAGGTAATATCTGGAACGTAGACGGATGATGTAATTCCTGGGAGCTGCCACATCCCTGTCTCTCATGCTGCCGAGTGGATGTCCGTATTCGATGCACTGCATCCAGGAGCTGGGTACTTCATCTAGATCTCCACTGGTGAAAGCGTCCTCGAGGCATGGTTTAAGGAGTTTTTCGAAGATATTCGACATCTGAGGTTGGCCGGTTGACGTGTAGTCTGCGTAGTTGTGTATTTTTATTGAAAATGAACGGTCTCTTCTTTCCCGGTTGTTCAGTTGGGAGTATTTGAAGAGTAGAGAGCTGCTCCAATTTGCCAATCCTGTTATCATAATGGATTATCATCTCATCCATTTTATTCTTGAGGTCCAGATCCACCTTCTTGATGGAGTTTTTCAGGTTGTCAATACTGTCCTGAATGCCCTGAATCGTCGTCTCGCTGCTGCCTCCTCTCTGTTTGATTGTCGCCAGGTCCTTCTCCAGTTTTTCAATTCTCATCAGCTGATCTGCCGAGTCGAAGTTGTTCTCTCCTTTCATTACCTTGGAGAGGATGTTTATCAGGGCTGTGGCGCCGATGCTGCCATTGGAGCGGTTCGCATATTGAAAAACAATATCCTTGATATTGTCGCTGCCTTCGTTGTCGGCCATTTCGCTGTGTCTGAAAGAGGGAGGGCGAGTAATTCACTGTGTCGATTTTAAAATGTTAATATATAAGCTGGGTGGTTGATGAATCGAAAAAAATCACTAGTTCGAAATTAGTAGTAAGAAATTGCGAAAATCACTGAGTAGTCGAAAATAGTAATGTATTTGAGTGGATTTTGATATATTTATTTATTTAGGCAGGTATTATTATAGATGGCAGATATAAGAGGATATACACATATTAATTCACATTTAGTATTTGGTGAGAAAAAACGTGCTCACTACAGCTGATTTTTGTTTATGTTTCCCACAGCCAATCACTGTCTGATTTAGTCATGTGATCCTTTGAGTCACTGTCATTGGTGGGATTCCTGCCAATGGTATCCTTGTTTGTTTTGTCACGTGAGAAATTCTCAATTCCTATTGGTTGTCAAATTGCTAGCGTGATCTAACAAGATTTGTACGGCAATTTGAGGCCAAAAAAGGTGACCTCAAAAGGTGGCCCCGAAAAAGGGGTGAGTTGCCGTCCAATTCGGTTGGGGGTGATGGGGAAGAGTGCAAATTTACGTGGACACCAAAATGTGAGTGACCATCACCGACGGGATACTGAACTGAACTGAGTATTTGACATATCCAACCTAAAAAACATACAATAAATAATAAATTATATGTATAAAAGGCCAGATTTAATTATTCCAATCTCGGGTAAAGAAATTTAGGATTAGAATAGTTAAATAAATCAATCAATCAATTGCTGGGTTTACAGCAGTAATAAATCCAATAATTTGCTGGGGTTTACAGCACTATATAAATCCAATCAATTTGCTGGGGTTTACAGCAATGTACAATCAATCAATAAATCAAGTAATGAAGATTAGTGTACTAAAAAATATACAAATTAATTTATTATAACTTCTATTGGGACAACTGATCCTACTATTTGAAGCTATGATAAATCAATACATTCAGAAACTTTTACACTTTTAATCTCTAGGGAAATCTTCTATCAATTAGTAATTCTGATAAAAAATAAGTGTAGTATCCAATTACTAAAGCATAGGTCAATAAGTTTACTTTAGTTTAATCCAATCTAATTACTCTATGGATTTGAGTAATAAAAATAATAAATCAATTTAGAATGGGACTTACCACTCTGGATAGGTTTGTTCTTGGTAGCTGGCCTTCTTGGACTCGAAAGGACTTAATCTTTAGTAGCTCTCTCTTTGACTACTGGTTCAGACTACTTATGCACTTAACCCTTGCGGGCCACCCACCTAGCCCCCTGGGGTCGGTCCCCAACTTGCTGAATCATCTTAAATAATGTCCTTATGAATAGACACAGTGTATTTAAGTTAAAACCCTAAGAAAACACAATTTAAGGTAAGTTTCCACATCAAAATAGACCAAAAAAAGCCTAAAAACCCCATTTCCGCAGGGTTTTTCTTACCTAACCTAACCTAAAAATAAAAAATTTTGGATTTTTTTGCCATTTAGATGTAATACCCACAGAACTAGGCTTATATACCAAGTTTGAAGGGTCTAGCTCAATATTTAGACCATTTTGCTCACGGATTAAGAATAGATGTCATTACGCAACCCCCCCCCCCCCCTTTGTACAAAATTTCTTTCTTTGCTGAATCAGTATTTCTATTCTATAAGCAACATTTTAAAAGTACCCACAGGAGTTAGATAAATAGATTGAATTCAAAAGTAAGTAAGTTTTTAACATTTACAAGGATAATTTTATCCATAACATTAAATAAAACAGCACAGCATATTTAGAATACGTTTACTTACATATTGACGGACACACCCCACACATAGAGTAGCTGTACTAGATAAGATATGGATGTAAGGAGAGAGTTTTCATAGAGTACATTCTGAATACTTTTACCTATATAGTGTCGGACACACCCTACATGTAGAGTAGTTTTTCTAAATAAAATATGGATGGATGGAGATAGATTGTTAAAAATCTATCAAGAATACTTGTATCTACGTATTGATAGACGTACAGACACACCTTAGGTATGGAGTAGGTGTTATATTAAAGACATTATAATGAAATCCTGTTATATAAAGTAGTAAGATTTTTTTGTCTCACTAACCGATAAACCGAAATAGTTATCCTTAAAGTGAAGATTTTACTAGGTCCAGGGAAGGTTACCCCCCCCCCCCCCCTCCACCACTCGTAACTTGAGTGCCCCTAGAGTCTTCTAGGGGCGTAGCAGCCAGTTATTGATAAAGTAATAAACGCAAATAATTATTCATTGCAATTCTTCACAAGTTTTTTTTTATTGCAGGTGCAAGAACAATTTAGAATTCATCATGAACAAGTGTTCTATCTGCTGCAAGGAATTATCTACAAAGAGTAGTTTAACCAGACACCTGAGAATTCATACAGGAGAGAAGCCATTCAAATGTGGTTTTTGTGAAAAAGTATTTACACTACAACAACATTTGGTAGGTCATATGAGGATCCATACAGGTGAGAAGCCATACTCTTGTGATAAATGTGAAAAAGCTTTCTCAGGCACAAGTGCTTTATATGTCCACAAGAGGATCCATACAGGAGAGAAGCCTTTCAAATGTGATTTTTGCAAAAAGACATTTTCAGACTGTCGAGGTCTAAAAGTTCACAGAAGAATCCATACAGGAGAAAAGCCATACTCTTGTGATATATGTGAAAAGACTTTCTCACAACAACGTCATTTAAACGACCATAAGATGATCCACACAGGAGAAAAGCCATTTAAATGTGATACATGTAAAGTGGCTTTTATACAACAAAATCAATTAAATCGTCATAAGATAATCCACACAGGAGAAAGGCCTTACTCATGTAATACATGTGAAAAATCTTTCTTTACAACTGGTGATTTGACAAGGCATAAGAAGATTCATACAGGTAAGAAGTCATTCAAATGTGATATGTGTGAAAAAGCTTTCTTACAACAAAATCATTTAACTGTGCATAAGAGGATCCACACAAGAGAGAAGCCATACTCATGTGATACATGTAAAAAGACTTTTGCACAACAGAATGCATTGAATAAACATAAGAGGATCCATACAGGGGAGAAGCTATACTCTTGTGAATCATGCCAGAAATCTTATAAATTTAGATCACAACTCTCAAGACATAACAAAACAGCTGGACATCTAAAAAAGTTAGAATCAACTAAGAATACAGTTTCACAATATGCTTCTACCAGTTTTGTTGATTGTGGTGAAGCTGATGTTAAAACAGAAATAAAAGAAGAAGAAACTCTTGATGAGGATCCTCTCTTTATCAACATGGAGGCTGAGAATGTTGTAGAATCCTAAAAGAGGCGGAAGAGACAATTCAGAATCCTAATGAGGATTAAGATATATACTATTCATATTATTGAATATGAATAATTGTTTTGTGATATTCAATAAAAACTAAAATAATTTATTTTTTCACATTTTTCCATATCCTGAATTTTTATATTTTTTTCAGATACCTATACAAAATGAAAACACAATGAAATGCGTGATGGTAGCTAATTGTATATCATAATATTACAAATATTTAGGTAATTCTTAAATATTTTTCCATCAGAAAAATATGCTAAGACCAAATAGCTACAATGATATATTGCCCCTGAAGACATTAGTTACACTATTGTTTTCTTTCTCAATATTTATGTATAATTAAAAGGTATATGTTTGTAGCTAAAGATCTTGCTGGACATTTCCCCTTTACAGTGAAGCTTTTTGTAGAATAAGGGAATGTTTATAACTATTTTGGCGAAAGGTAAATTAACACTCCCAAAATAAATCACCCCTGGAAAAAATTTACTTTTTTACTTTTCTTTTTAAAAATAAAATGGAGGGGGAACTTAACACCTCCCCCCTCCCCCTCTCTCTTAGGTGCCCTAAGAAATTCCAAACATTTAAAGTTGGTGCAAGCTTTATATAGAGTTATTCCTTCCCTAAACAAATTTTATTATTCTAGTTTGGAATGTTATATTTTCAAGGAATGTTTAAACATTTAACAACCATCCACCACCTTTCAAAATTAGGATAAGTAAAAGCCGCTCGTTATGTATAGAGTAAGATTAGAATTTTATTGTTCTAGCTTTAATAAATTTGCCACTATTTTTTTTTACTTGTAGAAAGTTTTAAAATTAATCTATAATTTTTGCATTTTAGGCGCCAAAACAATGAACAAGTGCCGTATCTTCCATAGAAAATTATCTTACATGAGACATTTAACTAAGACATATTAGGCTTGAAACTGGCGATAAACCATTTAAATGTGATTTATGGAAAAAATATTTTTAGATACTAGTGCTTTGAAAGGTCATAAAAGATAAGAGAAGTCTTACTTTTGTAAAACAAGTGAAAAAGCTTTTACGCAACAAAGTACATAAAAGTGAAAAGCCATACTCTTGCAATGTATGTTTTAAACACTTTTCATTCAATTGCGAGGACCTATACAGGAGTGAGGCCACATACTCTTGTGATACATGTGAAAAAGAAGTATTTAGACATTAGGAATTTAATGAGACACATTGAGAATTATACTGATTAGAAGATATGTTCCTGTGAATTGTGCCAAAAATATTATAACTACACTTCAAGCCTGACTATACTTTTTAGATTTCGTTATTTTCAAAGAAATATTTTAACATATTATATTCTTTTATTTGTTATAACAACTGAGCATAAGCTATTTAACTCACTTTGTTCGTTTGCCTATCAGTGCTTATGTTATTCGTAACTTATAGATGATATCAAGCTTGTTTAAAATCTGTTAATAAAAACATAAATCTTAATTTTCCTTTGACATATTATATATTTATGAGTAGACACAAGCACTAATTTTGTTGTAGGAATAAATTAGGTTTACTTGTGGTTTAAAAATTAGCAGCTGAGGTATAATAATCACCAGCCCCTTCGCTGGTATGGACAGTTGAGAGATATTTTTTTCCAGAAAGAATAGTAAAAGATCTTCTTTTTCATAATTAGGGTCGTTAAATGATAGCTCTTAGGCATGTTAGAGTCTTTCTATCAATTTCAAACTTTGTATCATAATTCCAGTAATAGTTATTTAAAATTTTAAAATCATATTTCCCCCAAAGCATCAAACCAAAGACAGCCTGACGAAGAGTCAAAATCTATTATAGAGTAGCTGTGCTATAATATGGACCATTTTAAAAAATAATACTTAAGTCTATGTAATTTCTTTTTTTTACATTTAGAGGTAGGTCCGTCTATTTTAAAGATGCTTATTATTTTAGCCATTTTAGAAAATAATTTTGTTACATTATTATTTTATTGAATTAAAATTCCCAGAACATTGGTGCGAATCATCTTTATAATCAAGTCTAGAAATATTATTATGTCCCTATTCTGCATTTAACTTTTTTTGGAAGATTTTCTAACAGAAAATTAGTTTCTACTTTTGAATTATATTGAATACTAAATAATTTGATATTCTCTATATTTGTTTTACGGATAGATCTTTAGAGATTTACTTTTATCAGGAAGGAAGAAGCCATTGAACTAAAAATTAAACTGGTGCCCAAAGTTTTAGAAACATGCTCTTTGAATGGATAAGTGAGACAGTTTATATATCGGCTCAAAATAATAAAACTTTTGAATAAAAACCTACTGTTATTCTTGGGAATGAAGTTAATTTATAAATAACTAGCAAAGTCCTATTTAGTTATACACTATAGGATTTACTAGCTAGGTAATCAACAGAGTGGGGCATGAACATCATAACGAGCTTCGAGTCTATTTATTAGAGCTCGTTGTATATATATTTATTGATCATAGCTTTAACCAGTTATAAACTATATTAATATACCTAACCTAATCTGATTTAGACATAGATATTGTTGAAATACAGTAAGTGAACATTCAAAGTGTTTGTTATTTATATTAAGTATTGTTACTCTTTAACTAATTATTTACCGTCAGTCCTCCGTGGTATAAATATCTTTTTTTTAATGCTTTTAAATATTTTTTTGCCATTAGCCTTTTTGGGGCTTCGCTTTAGGAGAAGGAAGGATTCACAATCTTTATGAATTTGAAAAGTTTAAAAGATGAAAAGAAATTTACAAAAGAAAAATATTTAAAAGTATAAAAATTTATAAAATCATTATAAATAGAAAGAAAAGAAAAATTGTGGGGGGGGGGGGTGTTCCACTCCCCAAGAAAATAGCTTAAAACAACCACAGGACCATCCAGCATTATAAATCAGCCGGATATCCCTATCCGTCCAAAAAAAAGTATCCGGCCCAAATTTGATAAAGAATAAAAATTTTGCTCTTGTAGCCTAGCTATTTAAGTTAAAATTGTCTTAGCCAACACAATTCACAATTAATTTCATGGACTTACCATAGAATATAAAGTAGCCAAGCTGAAAACATATTTAAAATCATAAAAAAAAACTTTATAATACAGATTAGTATATTAAAAAAAAAGATGAATAATATATTGAAAAACAAGGGGGGGGGGGGGAAGTTTGTACAGTTATAGGAAATGAAATTCAGTACCAAATTTTGCCCTGGCCGTTTGGGCTTGTTTTTATAGTTATCAACCTAATTCTTTTTGTAAGCGCTCTTATATGATTGGATCTACCTGTAAAACTTTAAAAATTGAATTTTGGGACTTTCCCTTAAAGGGGCTAGTGGAGCAAAAGACCCCCAAACACTAAAATTTTAAGTTCTGAGCCTATTTTCAGAGATATTGAGATGATTTTTTTTATGAAAACTTTTTTCATAAAACCGAACTAAATAGCCATTACAAATTTCATTTTGGGACTTTCCCTTAAAGGGGCTAGTGGAGTAAAAGACTCCCCTAACACTAAAATTTTAAGTTCTGAGCCTATTTTCAGAGATATTGAGACGATTTTTTTAATGAAAACACTTTTTAACAAAACCGAACTAAGTAGCCAATACAAATTTTATTTTGGGACTTTCCTTCTAGGGGCTAGTGGAGCAAAAGGCCCCCCAAACACTAAAATTTTAAGTTCTGAGCTTATTTTTAGAGATATTGAGATGATTTTTTTATGAAAACATTTTTCACAAAACCGAACTAAGTAGCCAATACAAATTTCATTTTGGGACTTTCCTTCCAGGGACTAGTGGAGCAAAAGACCCCCAAACACTAAAATTTTAAGTTCTGAGCCTATTTTTAGAGATATTGAGACGATTTTTTTAATAAAAGCATTTTTAACAAAACCGAACTAAGTAGCCCTTACAAATTTCATTTTGGGACTTTCCTTCTAGGGAATAGTGGAGCAAAACACCCCAAAACACTAAAATTTTAAGTTCTGAGCCTACTTTCAGAGATATTGAGATGATTTTTTTAATGAAAACATTTTTAACCGAACTAAGTAGCCAATACAAATTTCATTTTGGGACTTTCCTTCCAGGGACTAGTGGAGCAAAAGACCCCCAAACACTAAAATTTTAAGTTCTGAGTCTTTTTTTAGAGATATTGAGACGATTTTTTTAATAAAAACATTTTTAACAAAACCGAACTAAGTAGCCATTACAAATTTCATTTTGGGACTTTCCTTCTATGGGCTAGTTGAGCAAAAGACCCCCCAAACACTGAAATTTTAAGTTCTGAGCCTATTTTTAGAGATATTGAGACGATTTTTTTTAATAAAAGCATTTTTAACAAAACCGAACTAAGTAGTTATTACAAATTTCATTTTGGGACTTTCCTTCTAGGGAATAGTGGAGCAAAAGACCCCAAAACACTAAAATTTTAAGTTCTGAGCCTACTTTCAGAGATATTGAGATGATTTTTTTAATGAAAACATTTTTAACCGAACTAAGTAGCCAATACAAATTTCATTTTGGAACTTTCCTTCCAGGGGCTAGTGGAGCAAAAGACCCCCAAACACTAAAATTTTTTTCTTCTGATTATTTATTTCAGTTATTTGAAAAAAAATTTCATTAAAAAAATCAGCCATAATATCTTTCAAAATAAGCTCAGAACTTAAAATTTTAGTGTTTGGGGGTCTTTTGCTCCACTAGTCCCTAGAAGGAAAGTCCCAAAATGAAATATGCAATGGCTACTTAGTTCGGTTTTGTTAAAAATATTTTCATTTAAAAAAATCATCTCAACATCTCTGAAAATAGGCTCAGAACTTAAAATTTTAGTGTTTGGGGGTCTTTTGCTCCACTAGTCCCTAGAAGGAAAGTCCCAAAATGAAATTTGTAATGGCTACTTAGTTTAATTTCTTTAAAAATATTTTTATTAAAAAAATCGTCTCAATATCTCTAAAAATAGGCTTAGAACTTAAAATTTCAGTGTTTGGGGGGCCTTTTGCTCCACTAGTCCCTAGAAGGAAAGTCCCAAAATGAAATCTGTAATGGTTCCTTAATTCGGTTTTGTTAAAAATGTTTTCATTAAAAAAATCATCTCATATCTCAAAAATAGGCTCAGAACTTAAAATTTTAGTGTTTGGGGGGTCTTTTGCTCAACTAGCCCCTAGAAGGAAAGTCCCAAAATGAAATTTGTAATGGCTAATTAGTTCGGTTTTGTTAAAAATATTTTCATTTTAAAAAATCATCTCAATATCTCTAAAAATAGGCTCAGAACTTAAAATTTTAGTGTTTGGGGGTCTTTTGCTCCACTAGCCCCTTTAAGGGAAAGTCCCAAAATGAAATTTGTAATGGCTACTTAGTTCGGTTTTGTGAAAAAAGTTTTCATAAAAAAAATCATCTCAATATCTCTGAAAATAGGCTCAGAACTTAAAATTTTAGTGTTAGGGGATCTTTTGCTCCACTAGCCCCTTTAAGGGAAAGTCCCAAAATTCAATTTTTAAAGTTTTACAGGTAGATCCAATCATAAAGGAGCGCTTACAAAAAGAATTAGGTTGATAACTATAAAAACAAGCCCAAACGGCCAGGGCAAAATTTGGTACTGAATTTCATTTCCTATAACTGTACAAACTTCCCCCCCCCCCCCTTAATTCACAAAATTATAGAAATTAATTGTGGCATTAGGCAATCTCAAATTCCTTTTCAGTCCAGATGAAATAATTTTATAACCAAATCTATAATTTATCATCAACATAATTAAGAGAAAAAAACAGTGATGGTTGTTGTTGGAGAAGTAGTTGTTATTGCGGAAGTTGCAGTGGTGGATGCTGCTGGAGAAATAGATGTTACCAGGGGTTCAAGGGTTTCTAAAGTAGTAAGGAACAATTTATTCAAAACTTTACCCTTCCAATTATCTAAGTCTTATTTGAGCTATGACCCAAAATATATGAGAGGTGATTGGAAATTTACATAAATACACAACAAACCAGACTCTACAGAATCATGTAAGGTTTTTTTAAATTAAAGAGGAAATAAATTATTTTGATTTTTGGGCAAGGGGGAAAAAAGCTCCCACAATTTTTAATCCTGTAAAAAGTATAAATCATACATTTTTGTAGGGAATAAGAATTGGGAAAGAGAGGGATAAATTTTTTATTATTACAAAGAAAATTTTGTAATGGAGGTTAAAAACCCCTCCTTGAAAATGGTCCTTCTTAGTTGTTTACATTTGTGACATGTTTTTACCTTTGTGTTAATAGGTTTTTCCCTCAGAGTGCTAAGCAAGCACAATAAATCCTTACTTCTCTATTTTAAAATTTAATTTTAAAAGTGAAACAAGAAATTTTTTTTCTGTTGATCCAACCCCTGCAGTGCTTGTAAGTGTAGTTTCTTTCAATATTCAATTTAACCTGACCAAAAATTAAACATATTTGAATTTTAATTTAATTCAAAATAATAGGGTTGGAAATTTCTGTGCCAGCTAGAAACTTTAAGGAAAACCAGAGGCTATGACCCGAGAGGCCTATAAATGTTTTTTTTTATTTTAGATATCTACTTTCAAAAATAATTTTTCTTTACTAAGATCAGATATTTTTTATTTATGTTTATATGACACTGGCACCACCCTGCAGGAACTTTACAATTTTTTTTTGTATTTTTCGGCTATTTTTCTTGGAAGGTAACGGTATCTTCCTCCCTAATAGTTATAAACCTTTGAAGGACCTATGAGAAGCTACCCTTTAAAGGAGGACTATATCAGTTCATCGGTTAGCAAAAAAAATAGAACAAACAATTTTTGACCTTTGTTATTTCTTTTCATAATTTTACCATTTAAAATTGTTTTTTCTTTTTGCAGATTTATTTCTATACTTTGGATTTTTATTTTATTTTACCGTGAACTAAGAAGAATCCATAGAGCTCCAACAACTCCAACCAGAGTTTGGTACATAGGCTATAATAGAAAATAGAAAAATTACTAATACTTCAAAATTCAAAAGAGGGCGTCTTAACTTTTTATTTAGAATAGCTAGCCGGTGCTTTTGGTAAGTAATAGATGTAAAATTTTCCGGAGAATTCAGATATGCAATCGGTTTTTTTGTAGACCTCTTATTTTTGAAGTAATTTAAGTTTTTTAAAAAAATAATTAAGTCGGTTTTAAGGTACTAAAACGCAACAAAATAAAAGAAGAAAATTGCCAGTATGAACAAAAATGGTATAATAATAGAAAAGTGGAATGATACATTTAAAAAATCAAGAGAGGCAAAATTGGAATCGTAGATTACAAAATTCATATCGGCGTTGATGATATCATCACCAAGAGAGGGGAAAGTGGAATTGTATATTACGTTTTTTAGAGGGTCAAAAAAGTAATCATAGATTAAACCCCGAACAAACATAATATGCAAATCTGAATTTTCAAAATAGCAGCTTTATTATTCATTTAGGATGATTTTACAATAAATATGAAATGTAGATGCCTCCTTTGGTTACAAAATTCCACTGTTATTTTTTTTATTAATCAGCACCAATAAAGCACAAGATCTCAAAAACAGCATTTGGGGGAAATACTGGTGAACAAACATATTATGCAAATCCAAAACAAAGCAATAAAAAAAAGGTTTTTGGGCACTTTTCTCTTCTTTTAAAGATTGATTATTATAAAATAATATTTTTAAAGGGATTTATGCATTAATTATTATGAAATATGGTATAAGGTAGAAATTAATGATTTTTCTAAATAAGAAATGTTTGAAAAAAATGAATTCGATCCCTATCACTTTAGAGGACAGCTGCTGACCCCCAGTCTTTTGGATGAACCTAAATACATGTTAAAGATAAAAATTACCCTGAAAATTATACAAAAAAGTTTTTTGGTGTCTTGAAAAAATCTATTTTAAAATCTTGATTTTGAGGATGATGACCTTTAAGATGCCCCTATTGGTGGTGATGGTGAGCCAAATGTTATCAAAGTGCATGTCCATGATGACAACTTATATATTAAACTATGATCCAATTTTTGTAGTTATTGCATCCTCCAGTCCAGCATTATTAAAAAAGAAAAGAATTGCAATTTTATTTACTTCAATTCATAAGGTGAATACTGTAGTTTTTAGAAGATGGATATATTTTTTGTTGGAAGGCTCCATTGGAGGCTGCTATGACTACAAAAAATGGTACATAGGTTAATAGACAAGTTGTTGTAATGGACATGTACTTAGATAACATTTGGCTCACCATCACCACCAACAGAAGCATCTGAAAGGTCATCATCCCCAAAATCAAGATTTTAAAATGAATTTTTTAACACATAAAAAAAACATTTTTGTATACTTTTCAGGGTAATTTTTATCTTTAACATGTATTTAGGTTCATCCATAAGACTGGGGGTCAGCAGCTGTCCTCTAAAGTGATAGGGATCGAATTCATTTTTTCAAACATTTCTTATTTAGAAAAATCATTAATTTCTACCTTATACTATATTTCATAATAATTAATGCATAAATCCCTTAAAAAATTATTATTTTATCATAATCAATCTTTAAAAGAGGAGAAAAGTGCTAAAAAAACTTTTTTTTGCTTTGTTTTGGATTTGCATAATATGTTTGTTCACCAGTATTTCCCCCAAATGCTGTTTTTGAGATCTTGTGCTTTATTGGTGCCGATTAATTAAAAAATAGCAGTGGAATTTTGTAACCAAAAGAGGCATCTACATTTCATATTTATTGTAAAATCATCCTAAATGAATAATAAAGCTGCTATTTTGAAAATTCAGATTTGCATATTATGTTTGTTCGGGGTTTATATTTCTGCTTCTATAAAAATGGATTCAACTCCCTAACTGGGTTATGATTAGCACTTTTGGGAAAACCAACATTTAATGTTTATTTTTTATTTATGTATCTATGGGCAAAGGCAAGCACATGGGATATTAGGCAGTTATTTGAGAAAACATATTCACTATACCTCTTTTTATTCCTCCTCTGTCTATATTACTACTGATAAATATTTAATAGTGAACTATGCTTGGTGAATAGAATTAGGAGAGAAGAAGTATAGTGTGAACCCCTTTTTCGTAAATCTGACAAAGGAACTCCTCCAGCTGACAAAAAACTTAAAAATTTTTCGAGTATATAATTTCTAGAAAGCTAACTTTATATTAAGGAATTCAACAATTCATAGCTAACTTATTAAAGGACTTGTAATATGCTTTACACTATACTAGAAAATAAATTTTAACACGATATAATTTACGTTAGAAAAGCTTTATCTTAAGAAATGCGACTATTTACAGCTGACCCTTTATATGAACAAAATGAAAAAAATATGCCCTATCCTCTTACCCATATGTGTACAGTGTATACACAGTTCAACGCTAGGTCCTGTTGAAAACGTAACGAACGTACTGTTGTATTGATATTTTATTTTTATATAATTTATTTCGAGGTAAACATGAAACAAACTATGAATTTATGTATTTTAAATGTTTATAATAGATACGAATTACGAATTAAAGATTATAAATCATGTACATTTAAAGTCCGAGATATTATTTTTTTGTTTTAATAAAAACTCAAGAAAAAAATATGATTTTATTAACTTATATTCATAAAGGGATTTTTATTATTTTACAGCGATTGCAATAGATGAAGCATATTCATTATTAATGCACAGATAAAACATAGATGTGAAACAACAAAATGAAGGCAGTACTTCATGTGATGGACTTGATTCGAGTAAAAGTTGAAAGAACAGCTCTAATTAACTCTAATGAAAAAACTAGAAAACTTCAGTTTAATTCAACCAATGAGATTTCATGTATGCTCCGATGCGATTCATTTATTGGCTCCATCAGACATTACCTTTATTGCTTGGTGTTAAAATTTTATCTATTATATGTCTGTCCTTCTGCTATGCTAAGCAAAATTAGGTATGATGTATAGAAATGCTTTTTTAATAGTATATTCTAAATTATAGAGTATATACCATAATTAAGTTTATATCATTTGGTGAGCTTGGCTTTTATGATTGTTTACATTCACTATTAAGCTTAACAGTATAATAGAATATATAAAAAGAATATTAGTTATTTCTCGCATCGTATCATAAACGGCTTTCCGCGGATATAGAAAGTACAATTATAAGATTAAAACTAGTTTTTTAGCCCCGAGGTGCTGAAGTTCCTATCCACCGGATTCGAATGAATTCAAGAAAAAATGTTACCTGTTCCTTCATAACACGCATTCTCATCTAATAATATTTATAATTAAGCATGCATTATTCAAAATTATTCTTTTAAAGCATTTAATATCACAATTCATATCTTATATAAGTTAAAATACTGAAGCTACTCTAAAACGTCTATATAAAATACATTATACATTATGAAAAATGACCGGTCTTTAAAATGCTATTGCCCCCCTTCTAATGAAGTTTTAACCATATTTTTTGTTTGTGTGCTCTTTATGCATATGTATGCTTGTGTTGTTGCGGTCAATAAGATCAAACAATCTTTTACCCACATTCAGCAGGCTATAAAAGATGATACTCAAAATGTCAAAAATCCACCACTATGTATATTGGGTGAACTCTACTGAAGCGGTCTCACTAAAAGTTAACTCAGCGCTTTGATAGTTGAGATATCAAGCTACCAAGCTAGGATAGTACACTGAGATTCCACAGTGACATGGTAGAGAAGATTAAACTCCAATATCTCAACCCTAGCTCCACTTATAGAGATCTAAAGTCAAACCAAAGACTCATACCTGGAATCCTGAAAATCGAAAATGTCTCGGTTCTAGCCTATAAGGGGCCCTAAGGGTACTCTAAAGTCATTATACATTACAGGTATAAATGGAAACTCCCCTTCTGACATTATCAAAAAGCTAAAAAAAACTTCTTTCTAACCCCTCTCTGGGCTGATATAATTGGGCACCTTTGGCAAATGTTATTGGTTTTCAGTTCTTGATACATGCTTTTTAATTTTTTTTCTGCAATGACTTGTAGGAGAGTAAGGTGTCTAAAGAAGCAGAATATTATGCTTGAGATAAAACTCTGAATGAACCCTAGGCTAAAACTAATTTTACTATGTGACTTTTGAGCTGAAGTAAAATTCACTTAAATTGATACTTGGTGGAATTTTGACATTTTGAATTTTTTTGATTGTTAAATCTATCAAGGAAGTGATGTAATAATATTTTTACAAAATGAGAAAAAAATTAAATTTAGAAATAATAACTTACGTATTGTGACTTTACCAGCATTACAATACCAATAACCACGACAATCACCTAAATATGTAGCAGGATCATGACAATGAAATACAAATTATTTATTTCCCATTATTGTGCATTATTCTATTATTTAAAGAAATAAGATTATTTTGTTTGAAAATTTTTGTCTGAACAAATTAAAAATTAAACTGTATCTTCTCATGTGTTATTATTCTTTTGCTTTTTTTTTGGTTTATCCAATGGTAGAGGTTATGCATTATGCTAAATTTTTCTAAAAGTAAACATTGCATCTATAGTAAAGGATACAGTTTTGTTTAAGTTACTCTTTGCCCTACTATAGAGTATGTCATAAAAAAATTAAATGAAAAAATCACAAAACTTTTTTAAAAATGTATAATGGTAATTATAAGCATAAGAAAAAGTGAAAATCTAGAAATCAATAAAGCACTCCATTCAATAGCAAGTCTTTAAGAGCTTGATGAAAATATGTTGAATGTTGACTATCAATTCTTAAAAATTCCAGCCATTTATCTTAACAGGAGTTGAGAAAATTACAAAAACTTAAAAAACTAGGAATAAATCTAGCACCCCAACCAATAAGCATATCCCAATTAAACTCAATGAAAATATGTAAAGTGCAAACTTATTCAATCCCTAAAAATTTCAGCCGTCTATCTTGAATAAGATTTTAAAAATCCTGAAAAAAAATTTAGGAATCGATCTAGCACCCCAATTAATAAACAAATCTTAATGGAACTGATTGAAAATATGTAGAATGTCCATTTATTTAATCCTTGAAAATTACAGTTGTCTGTTTTGAAAAGGAGACAAGAAAATTACAAAAATCTACGAATCGATCTAGCACCCCAATTAACAGACAATGTATAGATAAGATGAGCATATGTCAAAGGAATCTTCACTAAAAATTTCAGCTGTCTTTCTATTATAGAAGTCAAGAAAATCATGTTTTTCCCTTTTGGTGTCTGAGAGACACTAAAAGAGACGCATGCTGTTTGACTTTGTGATTTTCTAATTGCTTCACTTATAACATCTAGGGGACTGGGAGGTAGGAAAAAATGGAACTTATAACCAAACCAAGATATTTATAAAGCTTTCCTTCAAAGCATTTATTAAGATCTTAAGCTCTATACAAACTTTATACTACTACTTTACATTATAGAATACTGTTCATAAGGAAAAAGATAAATTTATAGTTAGAACTGATGAAACTAAATAAACAAACTTACATGGAAGTGGAAATTGATCAGATTGACTGTCTTGAAACGCTGTACAATTTGTGTTGGTGGGGAGTTCTTCACCTTCACAGTTTTTATCTAAGTAAATAATAAGTTTATAGTTTGACTATACCTACTTACAATATATCTAATACAGCAATTTATTTTGTTAGACAAATAGGATGACAGTATTTCTTAAAGCTAAGCAAAACAAATCAATAAATAAAACAAAAACCATTTGGAAATATTAAGTAGCATATTTTTGATATTGCACCTTCAAAAAAATTTACATTTTACATTTTGATTATAAAAATGCTTCACATATTAAATCATACTTTGTTGTCCTAGGAATCTTAAATGTAAATGGTTAGAAGAAAAATGCATTAAAAAATATTTAAAAAGTAAATTTTTTATATGTAAAACTAAGATTTTTTAATGCAATAAAAAAATATCTTTTTTAAACTTGATCTTCTTTCTAATTTGTTTTTAATTGGTTGAAAATTGTATTATAATACTAAGAAACATTTAGCAATGTCCAGTTTTTCAAGCACCTTTTCCAAACTTTGGCTTTAAAAATCTCTGCTGTTAATTGATGTAAAAAATATCTTTATATCCTCTGATGCTTAAATGTATATAAAACAAGGACATATGCATCTTTTAATAGTTCATTGAGAAATATGGGCTGCAGATGCTAAAAACTAAGTTTTTGTGGGTCATACTGTATACAACCATCTTTATACAAAATGAAATGTCTACTTTCAATGAATCATCATATTAAAGCACTGTATGTCATGGCAGTTAGGGTCAGGCTAAGAGAAAGACTTAGTGCAGGACATATTGGTCTTAGAAGAATTCTTAGATCCATGTGATCATGTCGCATCTATGTATGCGATGAACGGCCTTATCAATGAATAACTAACATTTACCAATCCTTAAGATCTTAAACTTTCACAATAAATGCTCTCAGTCCAGCGTCCAAATAATAAGTGACGCTATCTTAATAATGGTTATATTCCCATAATTCAAAAAAATTGATTCACATGCCAAGTATGTATTACAATGTGCACGTAACACTGTGGCTACTACTAATGCTCCTACTGAAACTGCTGCTATTTGACATGTTCTTACAAGTGTTAGTGGCAACTCTAACTTTCCAGATATAGAAAGATGTAAAATTGACCATTTTGGATGAATAAATGCCTGTGTTAGATGTATTTATGGCGGTTACTTTAAGTATGACTGTATTTTTGGCAGATTTTTTTACATTTTGACAAAAAACATCCATCTGTATTTCTGCTAGTTGCAGCATGTAGAGTAGAGTAGGGGAATGCCTTGGCATAAAGCAGGCGGAACTCATTACCATGCACAGTTAGGACTTCTCAGACAAAGGTTGTGCAATCAAAAAATGGTTGTCTGATGGGTGTTACTTAACCTAATACCCCAGGTGTTTGAACAGAAAAGGAGACATTTGGCTCCCCTTGGTTATCTTTGGTTGTTGGACTATGGCATTTGAGTGTCATGCCTGCATCCCAGCATTCCTGTCTGTATAAGGTAATGATGGATTATAAGCTCCAAAAGTGTAAGAAAATATGTTTTAATTAATTTAGGGTCCAATGTCACCTCCCTCCCTAGTAAAAGTAAATGTGTTACCCATCTTGCAGATATCCATGGGAGCATCAGTTAAAGCCACACAATGTCCAACAAGCATCACATCTAATTATCAAAAATACTTTTATATAAACATATTCAAAGTTTCAATTTAAAATTATAACTAGGACATAAATATAAAGTCTTAAAAATAATTTTATTTCTATTAATGTCTTATGTTTTTATTTGTCAATGAAAAATTGGCTTTAATGTACTAAAATATATTCCACTATAATTAATAAACTTATGGAATTAATTTAGACAAAAAGCACAGTTTTTATAACTAAAAAAAAATGTTCAAAATACATATGAATGGACATGCCCTAGTTGTATAGTAACCTGTAACAAATGTGTAGGTTCAGTCTGACATTTGTTTTAGTGAAAGATAATTTGGTAATTGTTTAATGAATTTGGTTCAATGAAGAAAAAAATATTTAGAATATACATATTTTATTGTTTTACAAATCCACAATCAAAAGAAATTTAAATTGGAAATCTATATTATTCCTTATTAAATGATATATCCACCATTTTCTTCCTGTTCTAAGGATCATTTTATTGAGGCACTTTGACACAACATTAATAACAAAAATTATACTGAATTTAACAGTGCATTACTAATACTACTTCTCTCTAAAACCATTTGAGGGTCCCTTGAGTTGTGTTTCCATGATACATTATTCTACACTTGCTCTGATTGCTTGTTATGTCAGTTGGGCGTTGCTACAAAAGACCAACCCCTACAAAAGACCAATTCTACAAAAGACCAACACCTACAAAAGACCAACTCTACAAAAGACCAACACCTACAAAAGACCAACACCTACATAAGACAAACACCTACAAAAGACCAACACCTATGTAAGACCAACACATACAAAAGACCAACACCTACACAAGGTATACCCACACAAAATATCAATTGATACAACTATATTGTTATTATAAACATCAAATTTATTAATAAAGCAATACATTTCTGCCATTTCATCAAAAGATTACCATTTGTTGCAGAATGTTCAAATGTAATGATTTTTTTATCATTAAAATTGGAAGATTTTCATGCAATTATTTCATTAAATTGATACAATAGAAATTAATTTTCTGTTTTTTCTCGTAATTGTGTCGTTTATAATCTATTTAAAGCAATCACTTTATTAATTTGATAAATACAGATATAATGTTAGACCATTTGCAGCTTTAGACCTTCTAGCATTACGATTTTTTTAATGTTGGTCTTTTGTAGCAACGCCTAGTTGGTCTTCTGTAGGTGTTGGTCTTTTGTAGAGTTGGTCTTTTGTAGCAACACTAAAATAACCTTAGAAATATCTTTTTAGTCATTTGGTCCAACATTTTAAACCTTAATTGCAACTTTTTCAGTTGTCAAAGCAAAATTGATAAAAAGAGTATAAAAAGCACAAATGTATCTCTTATTTTACAAGAATTAATTTTATTAATTTTTTAAAACTTGCTTTTTGATCACTTTAAAAGGAATTTCACCCCATGTTGTGATGGGGGTTCTCAAAACCTCCCTATTTTTTTGTAATGTATTTTTATATATTTTGTGTAAAGGTGTCTTATCTCAAAAGAAAATATTTTGAAACCACTTCAGGAACTGTTGGTTTATTCCCTGAAGAGTAGAACCCCATCAGTTAAGCAGACAGATGAACAGACTGTTCAACAGACATCATTCTACTTTGTATTATAAATATTTTAACAACACAGTTCTACTAAAATATGTTAAAATGAAATATTGTTACATTGTTCTTTTCCATCATATGGTGTGCAGATGTCAGTCTGAAGTTTTCCACCTTTACACCACCAGACTTTCTGACAATCACCTTTAAATAAAAATATAGAATTATTTAATAGTTTAAATATTAGATCTTGAATGATTAACCCTTACAGATCAGGGGAGGGGCTAAATCAGCCCCCCTCTTGTTTTTTCAATGTCATTTGTTTTGTAGGTAAAATAGAGAGCTGTGACTTCATGACTTTATAAGTTTAGTAATTATACATGGCAAGAGTTAATTTTCTAAGAATATCTGGTCAAGGTCGGTCATGGTGTCCAGACAAAGTAGGAACCAAAATTAGAAAACATTCTAAATAAATCTTAATATCTACATTATGACTTTTGTGTATAAGGTAGAGACCTAACTTTTTTTTGGTGAATACTTAGATATCAATGTACATCTGAAAAAAGGGTGTTATGACCATTTGATCTTTTGACCACTCACTGACCGATTTTATAAATTATAAATTACCCCCTTAAATTACTTATGTATTAAGGTGCAAATTGGGGCTCAATGTATAAGGGTTAAGCAAGTGTCAATATTTTGAGTAATTATTCAGGGATCCTCAGAGAAAATTGGAAAAAAATCATGTCATTAATAGGTTAGTATGCCAATTAACCATTTTGATTGGTCATTAAAAGTTTTAAAACCATTTTGGGTGGAGATACCTCCACCCTTCCATAAGGAATAGCCCTCAAAAATCATTTCTAATTTTCTATTTAAAACTAAAATAGAGAGTAAATGCTCAAATAACCCCACCCCCTAGATCCAAGAGTGCTTCTAGAGGCCTCTAGTAATACATAAAATAATGTGTTATATACTTGGTGTACAAGACAAAGACACTGCATTTTCCAGTTTATGTGACAACCAGAAGGGTGATTTAAAATAAAATCCTAGAGGTTTTTACTCTCTTTAACACAGAAATCAAAGAGAGTAATATTTCATAATCAAAAACAAATAAATTGCTCACAATGGAAATTTCAATATTAAATTACGTCGTCTGGGAGCAAAATTAAAAGCTTATCTTTGTTAGAAACTTAGACTGCTAGTAACTAAAAACATTTTTACAATAAAAACACCCCTTTTTATAGTCAAAATGTCTTTTAAAAATTTGGTTTAAATTGCGTTTGAAAGCGTAAAATCATAGCGGGAAAACTAATGTAAGTAATACAGATTCTGAGCTGTGATTGGTTGTTCTGCGGACTTAGCGTGGACTCAGACTTCTGATTGGCTAGAAATTAGGGTTGGGCCGGATATCCGGCTATAACTTTTTTTATATTTTACACCAAAAATCTCTGCTTTTTAAAATTTTAAATGGCTATAATTTTCTTATTATTGAAGCTAGAAGAACATTTTTTGAATATGTTTATCTTTATGTAAATTTTATATATGAAATCTCAAAAGTTTATTAATAAATTTTTTTTGCTACTTTAATATCTGGTAATTTAGCCGGTTATCCAGCCGGATATCCGGTAATTTGGCCGGATAACCGGATATTTGCCGGATATCCGGCATTTGAAATCAGCCGGAAATGATTTTGACCATAAAGAAGAGTGTTTTTATTGTAAAAATGTTATCAGTTACTGGCATCCTAAGTTTCTGCCAAAAATAAGCTTATAATTTTCTTTCTAGGTGACGTATTTTAATAATGTAATAGTTATTTCTCGTATAGTATTATAAACGACTTTCCGCGGATATAGAATGTACAATTATAAGATTAAAACTAGTTTTTTTAGCCCCGTGGTGCCGAAGGGACCTGCTAAAAAAACTAGTTTTAATCTTATGATTGTACATGTCTATATTCGTAGAAAACTGGATATAATACGATGCTAGACATAGTTTTTTCGTATGGATGAGAACCGGTTCCTATCCACCGGATTCGAATGAATACGAGAAATTCTATTATTAGCAATGAAAAGCTTTCAAAATTTTCATTGTACTAAAAATATGATTATGAAATGTCTATAACTTTTTTACTTTTTGAAGCTGGAGGCTTTAAATTTTGGGTATTGGGTCTACTCGTGTCAGTCAGTTAAAGCGGTATATTTTTTGCTTGGTTCCTTTGAATAAATCTAAGCAAACTAGTCTATAACTTTTATTATTGATTTTTAACTCTTACATGGCCATCTGTTGTAGATTTTATAAACTCCATTGTCCACAACATCTTGACAATCTGCATCCGTAGGCTCAACACAATACTCTGAACCTGAATTTAAAAATTATATGCATATCTAAAGATTCAAATAGTTTAAATTCTAAAGAACTAGTATCGTTATTTTTTAAAATGAAATTATTTATAATTCAATCTAAGTTGTATGTTTTTTTTGTGTGAAATATATGATATTATGAAATTATGGTGAATGAAAATTATTATTCTGCAACACAAACACTAGACCTAGATGATATTATTTGCTATTCTGATCTTTTCTTACAAATATGAAATAGTTTTCAATTATGACAATACAATTAACACTAATTGAAAAAAATTCGTAAAGTACCCAAAGACAATGGTTACTAACTAAGTACAGAAGGGAAAATTTTACCTGATATTTTCATATCTAAAAAATCACAACATAAAAAAATATTTAGAACTGTAGGAGCTGAGACAGTAGTAGGGAGTTTAGCCCCCCCCCCCCCCTTGCCCACCCATCCTCTTGGTCTAACAAAGGTTAAGACTTGTACCTGTTACAAAAGTAATTAACATTAATATGATGTACATTGTAGCCATCTTGAATGGCTTACTAACAACTAATTTATAAACTAATATTTTCTCATATATTTTCTTTATCTCTTGTGTGTGCTGTTAATATTTATCAAGGACAATAAATTATGTTTAAAGTTTTATTTAAATGCTAATTATCTTAGGTCTAACATGTACCTGGTGTATTGTAGTGACATTTACATTTTAGACTTAAATATAGAGATGCCTTGTAAAAATAAACCATTTAGAATTTTAAAGAGTTAGGACTATAATAGATTGTTAATATTAAAAATTAGAAACAAAAAAATAAAATAAACTTTATCAAAACGGATAGATGTGAAAAAGCTTTTCTCTTAAGAATAATCATTGTTTAAACAAATTTAAAAAAAAACATTTACACCTAAGTAGCCAACCTTATAATTCTAAAAATTGCAGACAAAGGGACAAAATAAAAATAAACTCTTTGACAGGGGATAAAAGTTAAAACATCTATCTTTGAAAGGAGCTGAGTAAATCTTAGTAACTCCTAATAATCAATTATTGTTGGTTTAGCTGGAAATTGCATGTAGATCACAAGCAACATATAATAAAAAAAATTATTTTTGATGATTACTTAGGTTAGGATAGGTTAAGCAAAGGTTTGAAGATCCCTAAATTTTTGTATGGCTAGGGCCTTGTTTGCATATAGTGTGATGTATAGTCCCTTTCTTCCTGTCTTGAGAGCATTATATGTATTTTGTATATTAGCAGTCAGTTCTTGTGTCAACCGTTTCGGAGCAAGACATTGCTCTGCAACTCGGCACGAACATAAAAGTGAATACTTGCTATTATATTTAATATTATTATTGTATGTTTAACTTGTCTTGAATTAATACACTTTATTAGAATATTTAGCTGTTTGTTCTTGCTATTACTACACGTCATTTTGGCGCAGTCGGTAGGATGAATCTACGGCTCAGATTTTCTTTTAATTGTATTATTTCTTTTCTTTTTAGTTTGTTCAGGTATTTTTTGTATTGAAACAATGGGCTTGACCATTGATGAGTGGAGGAAGTTGTCTCAGGATGAGAAGGACATGTATTTGATTAATGAGGTTCATGCTCTTGGGACTAGAATTGATAATGTGGCGGCGGAGCTGGGTGGGCGTATGGCGCCGCTGGAGAAGAAAATTCAGGAGTTGACGGATAATGTTGATACCAACAGTGCTGCGGTTACTGGATTAGCTAACAGTATGGACGATTTCGAAGCTCGAACTGCTAATGAAAAATTTTGTTTCCTTGAACAAGAAAGTTTGGTGGTGTTGCCAACACTTTCTATGGACGATTTCAAAGCTCCAATTGCTAATGAAAAATTTTGTTTCCTTGAACAAGAAAGTTTGGTGGTGTTGCCAACACTTTCTATGGACAATTTCAAAGCTCCAATTGCTAATGAAAAATTGTGTTTCCTTGAACAAGAAAGTTTGGTGGTGTTGCCAAACAGGTTAGGGGGGGGAGAGTGTATAGGTGGAGAGGACCAGGTAACAGTCAAGGAGATGGTGAACCAGGTCGAACCTCTGGAGGAGGAGAGACATGTGATGCTGGACCAGGTCGAATTCCTGGACCAGTTATGCTTGAAGAATGGAGAGATGGTGAACCAGGTCGAACCCCTGGTGAAGGAGAGATATGTGATGGTTAAGAACACCATGTCATCATCCTGTCCATTGAAGGACACCACGACACCATCCTGTCTAGTGAAGGACAACATGTGGGTGGAGGACACCAACATAATGTCCAGGGAAAGATATGTGCCGCCCTGGACATGTACTATGTTGGTGGAGGACACCATGAAATGGGAAAAGGTGCCGCCCTGGACATTGCAGGACAACATGTGGGTGGAGGACACCAACATAATGTCCAGGGAAAGATATGTGCCGCCCTGGACATGTACTATGTTGGTGGAGGACACCATGAAAGGGGAAAAGGTGCCGCCCTGGACATGTATCAGCAGGGAGAGAAGGATAGACATGTGTTGTTAAAAATATATCCTTTTATAGTTTGTTTCTACAGGGAGACGAGGACAGTTGAGTATTGTTAAAAATTGTTAAAAATGTATTCTCTCTATTGTGTATTGATTAAACGAGTATTTCTTTCTACAATTTGCAGGGAAGAAGGATTTTCTCTATTGTGTATTGATTAAACGAGTATTTCTTTCTACAATTTGCAGGGAAGAAGGATTTTCTCTACAGTTTTGGATTGTATCAGCAGGATATACATGTACTACGGCGATTTGACGGCGGTGTGGCGGCGATCGATTTTTGTAGTTTTGCAATTAAGATATCTATAATTGAATAAGTTTTGTATCTGATAGATTTGACGGCTTATAAAAATGTATAGAAGTTGTGCTTCTGGAAGTATTTTTATTTAGGAAATAAAACTCGCAGATGTTATGTTGACATACAAATCATATCAATTATTTGTGGAGCAACTTTTTCTATAATGAACGAAAATTTATCTGCTATTGTTATATCCATGTATATTACTGATCTAACTCGGAGATGTTATGTTACAAATCATATAGATTATTTGTGGAGCAACTTTTTCTAGAATGAACGAAAATTTATCTGCTATTGTTATATCCCTGTATATTACTGATCTTACTCGATTTTTTGGGAATGAACGTCAATTTATTTTCCATTGTTGTATCCATTGCTAATCCATGTAGATCTCTGATATTATTCGAATTAGTGGGATAAATGTTAATTTATCTGCCATTGTGGTGTCCAGGCATAAGGTTAGAATTTATAACATATAATTTGGAAAGCGCTGACATTGTTTAAGTAATAAGGAGAGAAACGAAGCAACTCTATAAAGTTTGTGATGGAAAATAATTTGATTTATGGTAATTATTTGAATTCTGGAAATATAACATTTTGTTAACTATTGAATACGAGTTTATGAGATTATGTTATTATGAAAATCAAAATATATGCATTTATTTTTTTTTGTTTTGTTACACTGGAATTGGATATTTGGATATATTTATTTTTGTTTCAGACTATTGTGGTGTCTAACAGAGATAAGAATAATAAAAAATTGAAGATGGATTAATTTTAACGAAAATAGGAATACAATTTTGTAAAATTGTTAATGGAAGAAAATTGATTTTATTAAATGTTAATATCGTGATTTTATGAAAATTGGATAAAAATTTGAAATTAGATACTTTAAAAGGTATTAGAATTTTGATGAAAGGCTGTAAATTGTTTTAAAAGTTGAGTCAGTTATTATGGTTCTAAGTATTTAATTTTAAAACAATTATATTGCGGTTTATGTATAAATAAGAGTAAAGCTACTCTTAAGTTTATATGTATGGAAACAAAATATTTTGAATATGGTTAAAATGTGCTATGAATAATAACGATTGTACTTGCGAGAAGATAGATATGTGATCTTTGATATGTGATATATTATTCATAGTACGAAATTTCTATTATAGATAGAACAGAAATTTTGTTTGTTTTGTTTTTGAATTTACGTTGATTTGGATTGATACATACTTGTCATCATGATCAGTAGAATGTGATATTTGATTGGTGGGCGGAATTTTTGTGGATTTAACTAGATTTATTTTAAACAATTAAATGGCGATTTAAGATTGGAATGCATAACTCAGCAAAAATTTTTAATGAAGCAAAAATTGTTATTCAGTATTTGATTATGATGTGAGATAGAGAGAGAGAGAGAGAGAGAGGGAGAGAGAGAGAGAGAGAGTGAGAGAGAGATATGTGTGCAGAATTGAAATGTATAATGGACATATTATATATATATGAATGAATTATCGGAAATATTTGTATAGTAGGAAATGAATGTTATTGGAAATATTTGTATGGAGAGAAGAGAAAACTTGTTGATGTGTGTACAATGGATATATTATTTATGGATGAATATGAATGAATTATCGGAAATATTTGTATAGTAGGAAATGAATGTTATTGGAAATATTGTATGGAGAGAAGAGAAAACTTGTTGATGTGTGTACAATGGATATATTATTTATGGATGTTTGTTGAAAATAAAACTTTGTGCAAGTTTTGACAATAGATCTATTATATATAGGATTGTGTAGGGAAGAGATGTCTATTGTGTATATCTATATCCAATGATGGGTGATGCAATATAGATTAATACTAAATGTGTTGTTTAGACTTGGTGGTTAAATGTTGCAAGTTTAGTTTGACTTATATATGACTTCTATTGTAATTGAAACGTTTTCGAATATGATGTATAAACCAAGGATATTAATATTCATAAAAATGGAGCATTAACACTCGTATAGTAAATGTTGATATATGATTTATATGATATATGATTTTTATTGTAATGAGGATATGATGTATAAAAACAAAGATGACAGCATCCGTAAAAACGAAGCAATGGAATGGCAGGACAAATAGACATCAACACTTGTGTAGTGTCAAAATTAAATAATCAGAATATACGCGTATAAGATTCAATGCAAAATTGTAAGCAAATTTGTTTGTAATAAACAAGGAAGACAACATTAATAAAAGCGAAGTATTGAATGGTAGGACAAACGAACATCAACACTTGCATAGTGTCAGAACTGAATAATCTTTGTAAAAAACAAGGAAGACAACATTAACAAAAGCGAAGCATTGAATGGTAGGACAAACGAACATCAACACTTGTATAGTGTCAAAACTGAGAAAATAAGTGTATAAGAGTCGATGTAAAATTGTAAGTAAATTTGTTAAAAAAGAACTGATTGATACAGATTGATGTTTTACTTACATTTTATGAACTTGCTTATAGAGTGGCTTCGCTTGTAAACCGCTTAACACGTAGCACATCTACTTGTCGTTGGGTAGGTGATAGGTTTAAATCTCGGTCTGACACTGAGTCATAACTAACAAAGTTAAAAATGGTTCCTACTGCTACTATGTGAGATGTGTGACGTAAAAGTTAGAGTGGGGGGAATGTTTTGGCCAAAACCGGTGAAACTCGTTACCATGCACAGTTAAAATTTCTCGAAAAAGGTTGTGCATCTCAGAGTGTTGGTTGTCTGAAGGGTGATTGGATGCTTGACATTGTAATCATAAGTATTGTACTTTGTTGTCCCAGGAATCAATATACATCAAAACAATCGGATAATTAGATCATATAGAAATTTGTGGTCAAATCAACATGTTTACAAATGGAAGTATGGACGTCATAGAAATGATTATAGTGTTGCTACGTTTTCTAAATTGTACCTACCTGCTGCAGAAATCATCATGTAAAGTTCGAAATACAAAAAGTAGATAGATGTAAAGTTTGGAAGCGATAGGACAATGCTGACATGTATTAATTAACGAAAAAAGCTAAAAGGATTGACGTACAGAGTGACGGAAGGACGAACGGTCGTATGGATGGGCGGACCGAATCTAATTATAGAAAAAACAAATATATCAATAACACAGGGTGGTCAATCAAATTGCACTCAAACTTGAAATTGGAACATTATGTGTTGCTAAATTTTGGATGAATCAAAATAAATTTTTTGTTAAGGACACTCGATATAGAATAGTATATATTGCGATTGAGTGATGTTGATTCAGCAAAATTATTTATGAAGCTTAGAATTTCATGAAGCAAAATTGTTATAATGCATTAGATATTTGTGTGGAGCTGTCTCTCTTCATGGAGAAGGGGGGTGGGCAAAAATTTGGCAAGGAAAGTTTGCACTGTCTCTCGGAGTTGGTATGCGCAAGATGGGGTGGTGCAGAGAGGTAGCTGCAATGATGAGCAGGAGTTGGGCGTTGTATGCGCAAAAGTTGAGCTGCGCAAGAAAGTGCTCTCAGGTATAGAGAAAAATAGTCAGTTGTGCTTCAACTTTCAAGATTCTAATACATAAAAATAGTTGTGGATGGTATAAGTTATTATTCAGATATTTCATAGAATAATTAGGTAAATTTTTTACTGTATTAGACTAATATATTGTATTAAGAATTATTTTTATGTTGCTCGATTATTGACAAACATTTGATTAATATTATATTTCTTAATACATTTTTAAGAAGACATGTTGAAATTTTATTTGTTAAGTGATAACATTTAAGTATGGCATCTAAAATAATTGCATTATGTTTTAGATTGGTCAAAAAGAGGAGTAGTTGTGGTGGTTGAGATACAGTATTACCTGTTGGTGAGTTTTAGTTTGTTAAAATTTTATTTTTAATGATGTTCAATATTGATATACATTTGATTAATGTTGTACATACTAATACATGTTAAAGAAATTAATTTATTTTGTTGAGTGAAAATAAAATATGTATTAAATAAGTTTTGGCATCTAAAATGATTGTATTTTGTTTTAGATCGGTCGCAAGAGAAGTAGTTGGTGGTGACTGAAATCTAGTTTTGAATTTGGCCATTGTTTTGTGTTGACATTGGTATTATTTGTAGGTGAGTGATTTGTTTTGTTTTATGATATAGTTAAAAGGTGTGAGAGAGAGTGGAGGCTGGTATATGATACACTTTGCTCTGACCGATTATATGTTGAATTGTTGGTGGAGAGAGAGTGGAGGCTGGTACAGGATACACTATGGTACATGACCGATTATATGTTAAACAGGATGCTAAAACAGCTCTCAATAATGCGGTCAAGAAGCTTGGAGTATCACCAGGAAGGTAGATATCAAGTTCAAGGTTCCTGTATTCTCTGGCAACTATAAGGAGATTTAGTGATCATGAAAAGTACCTGAAGCTAACAACTGAGTGCTTGCACAAAACTCCAAAGGAAGCCTGTGCTGGATTGACAACATATTTGGAATGTAAGGAGCTGCTGGAGTTTATGGATGTTTATGGATTTACTGATATTCTGTCTATTGTGCAACAGAATATGTTTCCTCATGATGTACTAGAGCTGAAGAAGAGAGTTGAAAGTAAAAGGAGAGCTGATGATGTTACAGATTAAATACTTGCAAACAATGATTGATGAAGCTATCTTTGAGCTTGAATATGATATCTCTATATATGGGAAGACTATTACTGATCTTGGCAAGAAGAGTCTTAAATCAACCAGTAGTGGCAAATTATATGCAGCTAATGATAGTACTGGTGATAGTGATGATCATAATCCTACTGAAGCAAGTCAATCTGTTGGTACTGTTGTTGCAACCCTTTCTCAACCTGTTACAAATACTCCAATCAACAGTCCAACTGCTGCCAAGGAGAAGAAAAGTAATTTAGATTTATAGATTGCTAGATTTATAATAACTGTTGAAAAGTTTTGAAGACTTGGAGGTGTTAAATTTAAGCATTTAAGCAACAGTTGTGGATAATAAGACGGAGAGTAGTTTTGAAGCTTAATTTGAAAATTGAGGATTCGTATGTCAAGGATAATGAAATAACATTGAGTTAAACGAAATATGTTGATATTGTAACATTTTGAACAGATGTGCACAGTGTGCCAGAATAACGTAAATAAATGCACAGTAAGTCAGGTAGATACAAAGAGCTAAACGAATTATGTTGATATTTATTTTGAACAGATGTGCACAGTGTGTCAGGATGATGCAAATAAATGCACAGTGAGTCAGGTAGCTACAAAGAGATGTATTTACAGTTGTCAAAATGAGAAGTATTTAGTTGATAGATAATGATAAACAGAGATATACACCATGGGCTAGAAGCTATTGTGAAGTTGTGCAGAATTTTCCATAGCATGCATTGTATCTTAAATATATTTATGACTGATAAAACGGATATTTGTAAGTTGTTAATACAGTGGGCAGTTAAAGTAAAATGCTGGTTAGTGAAATTTTAGCTGTTCTGAAGAAGGCGGGGCTTAAAGATGATGTGGCTGTTGTAGATTTGACTGCCAGGTTGGATATCTTACTTGTCAATAGCTGGTGTTTTTGTCGATAGTTAGTATTGAAAAACGAAATGGATCAGATTTCGAATCAATCTATGGCGAAGGTTTTGGTTGCTTTTGTTCGGCTGCAGTTTTCTCTGTGTTTGTTGTTTCTGTTCATTGTTGTCAACGTTATCATTGGTTGGAGTGTCGACAGTAGCATCATTGTTATAACGAAAATCATTGGCAGTTTCTGTATTTTGAATGACATGTCGATTTTTGGATTCTAACAGAGATGTTAATAGCAGTTATTGTGGTTGTCATTATTAGGCTTAAGTCATGCCTGACTATGCAATAGATATAATCTCCTGGATGATAAATGTGAACAGCAGTTCTGATTTTTGACCTGAGACCTCAAACATGGAAGGATTTGATCCCAATTTTTTGAAGAGATTGGAGGCTTCTTGTGGTGGAGGTGAATGGCTGTTGTGTTGTTTGAGAAAATCACAGTTGCTAAGTGGAAACCAGTTTATAACTAAGTTTATAACTAAGCTAAGGTCAACTGGTATGGTTATATCGTTTGTGGTGTTGTAGCATTGGTATGGTTATGTCATTTGTGAGATGTTGATGGATTGATGGATAATGATGGATTGATGGATATGAATGATACTACTATGGTTGGTATGGTTATATCATTTGTGAGATGTTGATGGATTGATGGATAATGATGGATTGATGGATATGAATGATACTACTATTATCAAGAAAAATCTGGCAAAAGAAAATGAATATTATGATCAAGAATAATTATAGTTTTACTGTGTATTAATTCATATTTTATTTTATTTTTATGTATTAATGTTTAAGTATTTGTTGAGGCAGTAGTAGTCTCGAAAGGTTTAATATTAATGCTTTTATAACAATGCATCTCTAATGACATGTTTTTAAATCAATGCATTCTGATGGTTATATGTTAATCAGTGTTTTTATTTATCATGCATTTATAATAACTATGTTAATCAATGCATTTCCAATGTTTATATGTTAATCAATGCATTATATGTTAATCAATGTTTTTTAAAAAAAAAAATATAAAAAAGAGAAAAAAAAAGGAACATATAAAAAACATAAAAGAGTTCTAAGGAACCAAAACAAAAAAAAAAAAAAAATGTATATGAAATGTTTAAAGATCTGGAAATAAAATATAAAAAAAAAAAAAAAAAAAAAATTATGGCAGGTGTCATACCAGATCAATTATTATCTATTTAATAAGCATTCAATGCTATTTATAATATATTTGATAATTAACATGTAATAAACATATTGTTATATTCAATCTGTACTGTTACAGTTTCGAAATTTATGTTCATGTTAAAGCCGGGGAGAAATGTGATGTATAGTCCCTTTCTTCCTGTCTTGAGAGCATTATATGTATTTTGTATATTAGCAGTCAGTTCTTGTGTCAACCGTTTCGGAGCAAGACATTGCTCTGCAACTCGGCACGAACATAAAAGTGAATACTTGCTATTATATTTAATATTATTATTGTATGTTTAACTTGTCTTGAATTAATACACTTTATTAGAATATTTAGCTGTTTGTTCTTGCTATTACTACACGTCAATAGCCTAGAAATATGTTTTAAAAAAATGAAATAAAAAGACTAATTATTTAGTAGAAAAGATATTTATGTATCACAGTAGCTTCATACCCAGGTAGAATTAGGTTTAATTAACGTAAGCATAAGATAAGAAAATTCTTGGAAAATATATAAGTTATAAAATCTCTTCTTCAACTTTTGTCAAACGGTCTGTCCATCCATGCATTATGCAATATTATACTAATAAACATAATTACTACCCATGCATATTAAAGTTATTGGTGGACAAGTTCAAACATGGATATTTTGAACCAACCAATAAAGTGCAATAGTTATTTTATAATATTTCATATAATATTTATTTATATTTCAGTACTATGACTCAGACTGACGGTCAAAGTAAATTACATACTGGATGCTCAGAACAATGGGAAATTTAATTTTGATATTTTTAACTGCAAAAATTAAAAAAAAACGGACCATAAACACCAAAGATATGAAGAAAAATGTGAAAAATATAAAAATAGCCAAAAACCTGCAAAAAGGCAGTCTGACCGCCATTGATGTGTTCTTGAAACGAAAGGAAATTTAATTTTGATATCTATAACTGAAAAACTTTGGAAATTGGGCCATAAACACCAAAGGTATGGAGAAAAATGTGAAAAATACAAAAATAGCCTAAAACCTGCTTAAAGGCAGTCTGACCGTCATAGTTGTTTTCTTGAAACGACAGAAAGTTTAATTTTGATTCTATAACTTAAAAAATTTTGGAAATCGCACCATAAACACCAAAGATATGGAGAAAAATGTGAAAAATACAAAAATAGCCTAAAACATGCTAAAAAGCCTTTTATCTTTTATAGGAGCCGAGAAAATCACGTTTCCCCCAAACTAAGATGGACATACGGACAGATGGACAGACGGACATTTAAAATTATAGAGTAGCTTCGCTACTAAAAAGGCTAATAAATGTTATTTTTTGCAAGTTTCCATTAATTAAATATTTGTCAACTATTGAATTTTGTATCCTTGAATAATAAAGCTATGTAGCTTTCTTTCTTGGTATTTTTAACTACGTTTCATTTTTACTTGCGCAGTTATTATAAATATCAGGGATATTGAAAAAAAAATGTAGAAAAAATTAATAGATATCCCTAATAATGATGAACAAAACTACCCTTTCTCTTGATTATTATTATCATTAGTAACATGCTACACTTAGGAATAAAATTGTCCTTGCTATTCATCCTTCTATAAAAGTACCAGGATATCTGTCAGTGTGTACCAAAGGATCTTTGTGACCCCTTCTTCTGGTTCTGCTTTACAATGTAGCTTTTCATAGGTCCTGCAAAGATTTATAATTATTTTGAGAGAGGGTACCCTCACCCTTCCAAGATAAATAAAAAATGACCCCTCCAAAATTATTAAAGAATAGTTATTTCTCGCATTGTATTACAAACAGCTTTCTAACACATTCTTAGCCAATTTGGTAAGAAAAAGAAAGATCTGACAAACATCAAAAAATAAAAATAGACAGAACCACCATGTCTTATTGTTGGATGTGTCTGTCTTTTTGATGCCAAATTGGCAAGGATTGAGTTAGAAATCTGGTTATCTCTTATAAAGTTGAAAGTGTTAAGGTAGAGATTTGACTCATAGAAGGAGTCAGATTGGTAAAAACTAAAATCAAATTAAGTTCAATCAAAATTTAAACATTCAATCTTTTTAGTTGAAAATATTATTAAACAAATAACATTGTGATTTACAAAAAAAGCTATTTATTCTTATGAATATAGAATATATGGAAGCTGCTACAAAAATATTAGTTGTTCTTTATAAGAGTCTTAAAGAGATTTCACTTCATTTCATGTATATTGTTTAGCTACAGTTCAGAATACTGAAAGAGTACTTTTTAATCCTGTCTATCAAATTTTCTTTATGTGTAATTTCATGTTGTTATAAATGTAACCTTTTCATTTTTATATTTCCTATTGATTTTATTAGGTGAGAATTGTTTACTTAACTCTGGAATAAAGAAAATTTTGTAACTATAATATAGTAATATGTACTTCAACATTTTTTCAACATATTTTTGTAATTGTTTTGTTTCTTAAGCTGATTTTTTTTATAAAACACTACCCTATGATAGCCAAAAGTATTTTAGTTTTTGAGTTAACCATCCTAAATATTTATTTAAGGATAATCTTTTTAATAGGTTTTACAACAAACCCATTAATTTGTACAGCAATTCTTATTAACAAAATTTAAAGGAATTAAAAGTGTAATTTAAAATTTTTACAGCAACAAAACAGGAGTATTTACTTACTCAATATTTACTTTGAAAACTGAATTTTGTTTTGATTTCCTTGGACATATGGACCATCAAACTCATTTTCAACCTCCCACACTAGGAAAAGGGTTACTTTGATATATGATTCAACTAGGTTAGGTTCAGTTAGGTAAAACTTTGTCCAGCATGACCTTGTCCTCACTAAAGATAAGTGCCCAACAGGTTTAGAACTACAATCTGCAAAACATTTTGAAATATAGAGAGGGGGGGGGGGGGGTTGTGTCTGTAATTCACTCATCAAACTTTGAATAGTTGACTTAGATAACTCTATGTGAAAATATTTTTTTCCCTAGATGACCAATTAGACACATAAATCTCTCCAACTTACAAGGATGAAGACATACAAAAGAGCAAAACTCCCAATATCAGATGAATAGGACAATAATCATACCAAAAATAGCTGTTAAAAAGTGAAAAATAGCATGTTTTAAATGAATATACAGACTTTCTTGGAACAATTATAGAGTTGCTATGCTTTCTAAGTTGTACCTTAGTGTTAAAGAAATTATAATTCATAGTTTGAGATTTATAGGACAATTCTAATATGCCTAAATACACAATAAGAGCCATCCAATACAATGCTGTACAGAAAGATTTCTTTTAATTATAGAAAATCTTAACTTTATAGAAAATGGAATTTCTAGCAAATGATAATTTCTGTAACTAATAATGATGTAGAATTGTTCCTATGCTGTGTTTCTATTGGTTCAACTTCAATCAAATTATTGTTTATCTGTATTGTCCATATTCATTACAATTTTATTTATTTATGAACAGTGAACACTGAAAAGTTACATTACATTCTTTGTAATGTTAAAACAAAAATATTATTCCCTGAGCCGAAATTTATGTATTTCTTTTTCAAAATTTTTTTTATGTTGTTATTTGAATTGGTTCAAAGAAGAACAAAACACTCTTAGGATCAGAAAATGATCATAAAATTGGTGTACACTTCACAAATTATTATGAACCAAATTACACTTTCTGTAATTCTAAGATAAAAGACCATTAAAAAATATACAAAACAATTAGAATTATAAAACAAATTCTAATTTAATGTTAAAACCAATAATTTCATCAAAAGATTTACTAAAAACTCAATTACCTTTTGATGATCGAACTGTTGGTTACATAAATTCTTCCAATTGCTGTTGCTAAAAAAGCCAATAATTTCATTATTTATAGGAACTAATATAATTATCAAACTATATAATTAAACTGCTGAGTTAAATAAATTCAACCTCCATGCTTTGCTAAAACACCAATAATTTCCAATAATCCTAAGAAATAAAAAAATCATTGAAATTATGCAAACTGTGAAGGCAAATTCAACTTACACACATAAAAACCCAATACTTTCATTAATTCCTAGAACAGTTATAAAATACTGAAAATTATACAAACTGTTAAGTCAAAGAAATTTAACAACATTGCTAAAAATCCAAAATTTTTATAAATTCAAAAACACCTAAAAAATATTAATACCAATAAAGTTACCATCCAAAAGCTAAATACCATGATGAGCTCACTAATTATTTCTCTATATATTTAATGTTCAAATAAAAAAAATGTTCAATGTGGTGTGCTATTCATAAAAAAATCCATGCTTAATATTTGCTGATTTTATTAGATGTAAAAAATGGATAAAAAAATCTTAGTTATGATAGGACACTTTAGATATTTATTGTCCTACCGTTTTCCTAACCACTTGTTTCTTTTTCTTAGAGATACTTTTATTTTGGAGTAAGAATACTTAGATACAATGCTACAAGTATATATCTAGAAATTATCTTTTTATGTAAAGAAATTTATGTAATGGCAATTGTTGTAGGATTCCTAAATAAATTTTGTTTTAATCTTTAGGTGAACTCTGAATTTCCACAAATTGGAATAGCATTATCCATGATATTAACAAAATGTTGAAAAAGAATATTTTTAATTTAGCCTAAAGTTTGAATTTATATTAAAGGTCTCTGGAAAGATTTTATTATATTAAATTATTAACCTTTTACCACCCATAAACTAGATATTTTGTTTGTCAAGTCAATACTTATGAGTTTTAAAAAAAACATGTGACCTTAATTTTATTGAACTTTTAGCCATGTGAAAGACTATTTGACTTACTTTGTTTGCCAGTTAGATATCTCTACAAATACTGCTAAATAAATACTTGAAATTAACACATTTTTTTCAGGTGTAAAAGTATGAAAGTCAAAACTAAATCTTTTATATAATTAGTAAGTTTACACGTCAGTTCATTAGTTATGTTGTGAAAAAGGTGTATTCATAATCATATCAAATACATAAGATAAAAAAATATTTAATATTTTTAGCATTTAATAAGGCTGATAAAAATTTTACAAAATTTTAAATATAGGAAAAAATGTTTAGAATTTACAGATTTTTAAAGCTTGTGGTTATCTATAATACAAAGTAGAATGATGTCTGTCCGTCTGTCTGTCCGTCTGTCTGTCCGTCTGTCTGTCCGTCTGTCTGTCTGTCTGTCCATCCGTCCGTCCCTTAAGATCTCGGTAACCACTGAACCGATCGGATTCTACTCTTCAGGGAATATACCTACTGGTCCTGTGGTGGTTTTACGCTATTTTCTTTGGGGGTGGATCACCCCCAACCTCCCCAAAAAAAAAAAATTCCGATCACCGATCAATTTTTATCACCTCTTGGGGCAAAGCCCCTAGAGGCTAGGGGCGAAGCCGCTAGTCCTTTAAAATGAAGTTTACTTTTCCCAGGTTCATACACAATATTTCATAAGATCTATTTTAAGAAAATACATTTTGTTGGGGAGGGGGGGGGGGATGCTGTTGCACATTATACCATTCTCCATTGTTAATGTAGGTAAAATGAAAAATTTTGTATATTCTTGTGTGAAAATGTATAGAAAACAAGGACATATGCTACTTTTGATCATACATTAAGAAATAATGGCTGTATGTATACCCTAAAAGATACTTTTTCGTGGGTCTTACTGTTTATAATTGTGAATGATTACAAAAATTGTCCAATTTGCATTCAAAAGGAGCATTATAAATATCATATTCCTTTGAATTTTATAAATGCAGGATCATCATTAATTGTATTTACAATGAAAGGCTTCTTTTTATATTCTATTGAAAATATATAATTTGCTTACATTATTAATGATAATTTGTTTTTTTTTCAGCTTGGTACATTATACCGCTTGCAACAAAATTGGTTATTGATTGAATATAAAATATTGAAAATTATAGTTCAGTGGAAGGGAAGACCAATTGTGTATTTCTAGTAATTTTGTAGCTTTACTTTTATTTTTTTTACTTTTCTAGCTTTTCATTTTTTTTGTAATAATAACTGGAAATTCCCACTTTAGTTTTAACTTTTTTCTTCACAATTTACCCTTTTTTTGTCTGATTTAAAAAATATTTAGGATATTATATCCCTTTTTGGATCTTAATCATTAAACACCTATATTTCATTTTGAGATATTTTATATAGTATGAGAATAATTTAGTATGTTGTTAATATTAAATATTGTTTATTACAAATTAAAATAAATATTTTTGCTCTTTACCTGAGTGGAGCTGCCAGGTTTACTGGAATCCTGTGTCTGCTAATATAGGGAAAATCAAAAAATTTTAATTTTCAATATGGTTCTTCTTTACATTGCAATTGTAAGTTCTCATAGTTTCAGGGAAGATTCATATCTATTTTTAGGAAGAGACATTACTCTCCCAAGAGAAATAGAAAAATATTTTTTTTTCTTTCTTTTTCTTTTAAAACTAAAATGGTAGTGAGTTGGTTTTCACCTTCATTTCTTTAAGATAAATCTAGTGACACAGCCGCTATTTTAATATAACACGACATGCCACACTTATATTTATATTTCTTGTAAATTTATTATGAAATGGGGAAGTTTACTTCAGTCTGTGCATAGAAAAAGCAACTTATCATATAACAATATTATTCATTTTTAAATAGACCATAAATTTTGAAACAAAATCCTCTTTACTATTTCCTTTGTCATATTTTATTTTTTTGTCTTTGTTGTGGTTGGGGGGAAGGGGATGAAGGGGGGTGCTGTTGAACAAGAAGATTTGCTGCTACTATCCTATTGTTACTATTGTGTGTAACTATAAACATTTGTTTCCATGGACAATATTTACATAAAACACCAATATTAAACATTATAAATATGCATTACACCTTCAGCTTCTAATAGAAAGGTTAATTCTTAGCCACATATTATAGTTAGAATAGGGTAGAACTAAAGAATAAAACAAATCTAAGAAATTAATGATTGTTATTTAAAGTTGCTAAACAAGACCTCAATCCAGCTGATTTGGTGTATTTTGTTTCTTTCCTTCTCAAGAAACAGAAATTAGTGAATTTTATCCCTAGTTTTATCAACTTGAATTCAAATTAAATCATCCCATCAATCTAGATATTACAATGGATCTTCTAAAGATACTAAAGTTCAATGTCTTTCTCGTTTCATTTGCCATGTTTTGTTTCCAATTGTACACAGCAACCCTAAACTTGATGGACCCAGGACTAGTAGATATTAATCATGAAAGAGATGCTACTGATGATGACATGCCCCTTATAACAGTATGTCTAACAAATCAGATCAAAGACACTAGACTTAAAGAACTAGGGTACTGGAATTATGATCGCATGCTTCAAGGAAAAACTAAATGCAGTGAAAGAACTTGGTGTAAATCTTGGGGTGGACATCTGAATCTTACTTTTGATGAGCTGACAGAGCAAGTATTTTATATGGTTAAAAAAACAAATATACGGGGAGGAGGAAATTTTAAAGATAAACCAGTATTCATACCTGGCTATGGCCTATGTAATGAAACTTCTCTTTTGAATTACACACAAGAAATAGTATTACAGAATTTCAATCCAGATGAAGTAAGGGTGTTCATTACAGATAGAAACTACAGGAGTTTTATAATGCTAGATGTTGCTTCTCATGTTGGAAAGGAAATATTTATGAAAGCAAATACCACTCATTTCATCAATGTTAAGATTAATGAAAGGTTAAATTGTAAGGGAGATAAAAAGCCAATGTCTGAGAAGGAATTCAAGAAGTGTGTTGATGACAAAATTCACAACGAGTTTGAGAAGAATAATATTAGCTGTGTGCCTCCATGGTTGTCATACAAGAAACAATGTAACAAAACCCACCCTGGTGCATTTTATGGCAAATTTTATGGGGACTTTGTAAGGTACTATATAGACATGGTGGGTATTTTGAGTAATATCCAGTTTGAAGAGGAATGCAGACAATCTTGCAAGGAAACAACTTATGTTGTACATGAAAGGGGAGAAAAGAAATCTGATCAAAGTTTGGCTTATGTAACTTTCAATCAGAAAGTTATAGTTACTGAGAGGGTGCCAAACTATAACATGTTCAAATATATCATTGATGTTGGAAGTAGCCTAGGACTCTGGTTAGGACTCTCTGTCCTGGGACTTCATGATCTGGTTGTCTGGGCTGTTCAGTTTGTCAACAACAGCTTCATCATCAAGAAGATTAGATCTGCAGTCACTAAATAAGATAAAGGTATTTTTAGTTTTCATATTAACTATAAAAACCAAAGACATTAGTCACTTTGAAATATCTTATTATATACAATGTCTTTAAATATTCTTTTCAATTACAAAAACTTATGGTTAAGGACTTCTTCAAATATTCTTTTAATTACAAAAAACTTATTGTTAACAATTCCTTCATTCATACAGGGTGTTTCAAGAGAAAGCTTTTTTTAAAAATCTTAATCATATATAGAAAATAAAACAATTATATCAAATGCTTTATATATTTGGAAAACCTGTTTTGGGATATTTATGTTTCAAATAATAGCACCTATACTATATGTAGCACTGGAATGGTTCTTATATATCCAAAAACTAGAGCTCATGACATTCTAACTTTATGCTTAGCTTTATATACTGAAAGATTTTACTATTAGTAAGCTAAGGTTTCCAAATCAAGTATATGTTTGACAAGGCTGACACATTTAGTTTAATATCATTATTTAATCATTTTCAATTTTTACCTACAAGTGGTAACCAATTTGCATTTATTTAAAAGGTTGCACCAAACATATCAACAAAACCTTTGATAAAAGACAATTAAAAAAAAAACTAATATGTTTTTTGTTTCTTGTTACTTCCAAATATTTATCTAGAACCTTGATTCCTCAATGTAAAATTATAAATATATTTCTTAAACTTATTTAAAAATGTTAATAAAGGAACTGTATAAATATCGTTTTATATAAGCCTGAATGTATAGTGAATTTTTTAAATTTTTATTTTAAATCATTTATAGAAGTAGGTTCAAACCTTGGTTATCAAGTGCAATTTTTTGATATCTTTATATTTTGAGATTTCTAATTTAAAGTATGTTTAATATAAGTTCATACTTAAAGTAAATTATGATTTCTAATTACTTATTGTATAATGTAATTGTTCAATTGTAAAGTTTATTAATCTCAGTATTAGATGTCATATTGTTAATGATATACAATATAGTTTTTTTAAAACAGATATTTCTATCAAAATAAGAAAGGTTGATGATTAAATAAGGGCATTTTGTAGATGTTTTCAATATTGTAATTGTAAATGTTTGATCATCAGCATAAATCTATTTTTAGCCATTGATCTTTTTCAGTAAAGCTCTGCATTCTTTAATTGTATATGTATATTCATATTTTTGTAGTTATGTTCTAAGCAGAATCCAGCAGACTGTGTACACTTTGTAAAACTTTTTTTATTACTTATTTTCCAATGTTATTTATTATCTTAAGATTTTAGATATTATATTTTAATGATATACAAATTTGATATTTAAGATATTTATAATCAATAATGAAATTTAAAAAATAGAAGAAAATTTAAGCTTTTTAAGTTATGAAATGATAGTAAGTAAGTTTGGATATTAGATTTAGTTATTTTATAGATGTCTTGATTGTTGAAATTTTGTATTTGTGTAATTCTTGAGCTTATTGTTTTGGCAGAACTTAATGAAGTTTTGTTAGGTAAAGCTTTTAAAAGTTAGTTTATGAAAGGCATTAATGCAGTAAATAAATCACGTGTTGGTAAACTACTAATTGTACCAATTGCATTCCTGTAAAGTTTTTTTTTTAATTTTATGATTTTTTGGTAATATAATCTTGTCAGAAAAGAAACAAAGAAACAATTGACTTTATAAAATCCTAGTAACTGTATGATTATAATATATTTGTTTTTAAATCTCAATGTCCTATTTAAAATTTTGATTTTGAATTTTTAAAGTGTTCAACATATTTATTTTTGGACAATTAAGATAAATCTAATTATAATTGAATTTATTGAAATGAAAAATAAAAGAAATTTAAAAATTTAGAAAATTTTACAACTGTAACATCTAAATTATGAAATTTTTAAGTACAGCATAATTGTAATAAATGTTTTTTTAATAAAACAAAAAAAAGCAAAATACTTTTAATTCAAATTAAATAAAGATAGATAGAAAGAAGTTAGGATAGTTTGTCTGTTATAAAAGGACTTTATTAATTATTAAAGAAAATATTTTCCAAAACCAAATGAATTTCTATTATCAAGGAATCAATAAATTGCTGGAAAGGGGGGGGGATTCTAGCTAAATAATTATCCTTATAATAAAGTTACAGGATGTGTGTTTGTCTGTCAGTTTGTTTGTCTGTAAGAAAGGATCTCTCTAACTGCTGAAACATGAAGGATTATAACTATTTTGGTGAAGGATACCACCACCCTCCAAAAAGAAATCGCCCCCTCCCCTCCTCCCCTTAAAAAAATGTTTTGGGGATTTTCCCTCAAGTGCCCCTAGAATTGCATAACCGCTAGTTTATTTTAAAAGTACATACATAATATATACAAACATTGAATTAGTTTGGAGGTTGGGATAGCTTTGATTAGACATGTTGAAACTGACCATTGATATCAAATATATAATTCCTGCAACAATTTTTCATAAGAGTAATAGGATGTCTGTCTGTCTACATATGTGTATGTCTGTCTTATATGCTTCCAAATTTTTATGTAAATATTCCTTATTACAAAGTAACAGGATCTCTGTGTATACCAAAGCTAACCACTGGACCTATTTAGTTCTCCTTTACAATGTAGCTTCTCTTAGGTTCTGGGAAGGTTTGTAACTATTTTTGGGGAAAGTACCTCCCATAAATTTTTTTTTGAGGAGGGGGGGTGGGATTGGATTCAACCCCTACCACTTCAACTACTCCTAGATCTTGGAAACTGCTGGTCTATACTTAGGGAAGCTACATACGTTTTTGGGTGGTTTTATGCGCACTATCTTCCTAACCTTCTTCTCCCTCCCCTATTGACTAGAATAGGGGTAAAGGAAATGTTATTATCTAAAGTAGTAAGATTATTTTGTCTGTAGCTTAAGATTTTAAAAACAATTTATGCTGAATGTGTTCTCTATTTTATGGAAGCTTTAGATACGTCCATGTGTTGGTTTGGGATATTCTATTTTTAGATTTAAGTTTTAGGATGGGTTTTGACTGTTTTTTTACCCATTACTACCCTTTGAAATACAGAGGCCTTAGATTCTAAAATTAAAGTAAAAGGATCGTTTTATGTGTGCACCTGAAGATCTAGTTTACCAATGTAGCTTCTCATTGGTCCTGGAAAAGTTTTAACTAAGATTTTTGTATTTGATGGGGAAGGTATCGGCAGAAAAATAGCAGAAAAGAATCCTAAGACTGAAATCTAAAACAAGAAGTAGCCTGAAGCTTCACTAAAATAAAAAAAAACTGGATCATGGAAAGAAAACAAAGTCATTCCTAATTAGGACAGAAGTCACTGGAAATTGATCTAAGGAAGGCTACTTATGTCCTTCATCTAACAAAATCTAACTTAAGGGAGGGGACTTATGTCCTTTGTCTGACAAATTCTTACATTAGGAAGGCTGCTTATGTCCTTCATCTTGCAAAACATAGCAAATTCTTGCAAAACATAGCAAATTCTTTGAAAACTTAGCTTTTCTGTCCTTCACATAGCTAATTCTTGCAAAACATAGCAAATTCTTACAAAACATAGCAAATTCTTGCAAAACATTGCAAATTCTTACAAAACATAGCAAATTCTTGCAAAACATAGCAAATTCTTACAAAACATAGCAAATTCTTGCAAAACATAGCAAATTCTTACAAAACATAGCAAATTCTTGCAAAACATTGCAAATTCTTACAAAACATAGCAAATTCTTGCAAAACATAGCAAATTCTTGCAAAACATTGCAAATTCTTACAAAACATAGCAAATTCTTGCAAAACATAGCAAATTCTTACAAAACATAGCAAATTCTTGCAAAACATAGCAAATTCTTGCAAAACATAGCAAATTCTTGCAAAACATAGCAAATTCTTGCAAAACATAGCAAATTCTTGGAAAACTTAACTTTTCTGTCCTTCACATAGCTAATTCTTGCAAAACATAGCAAATTCTTACAAAACATAGCAAATTCTTGCAAAACATAGCAAATTCTTACAAAACATAGCAAATTATTGGAAAACTTAGCTTTTCTGTCCTTCACATAGCTAATTCTTGCAAAACATAGCAAATTCTTACAAAACATAGCAAATTCTTGCAAAACATTGCAAATTCTTACAAAACATAGCAAATTCTTGCAAATCATAGCAAATTCTTACAAAACATAGCAAATTCTTGCAAAACATAGCAAATTCTTGCAAAACATAGCAAATTCTTGCAAAACATAGCAAATTCTTGCAAAACATAGCAAATTCTTGGAAAACTTAGCTTTTCTGTCCTTCACATAGCTAATTCTTGCAAAACATAGCAAATTCTTACAAAACATAGCAAATTCTTGCAAAACATTGCAAATTCTTACAAAACATAGCAAATTCTTGCAAAACATAGCAAATTCTTGCAAAACATTGCAAATTCTTACAAAACATAGCAAATTCTTGCAAAACATAGCAAATTCTTACAAAACATAGCAAATTCTTGCAAAACATAGCAAATTCTTGCAAAAAATAGCAAATTCTTGGAAAACTTAGCTTTTCTGTCCTTCACATAGCTAATTCTTGCAAAACATAGCAAATTCTTACAAAACATAGCAAATTCTTGCAAAACATTGCAAATTCTTACAAAACATAGCAAATTCTTGCAAAACATAGCAAATTCTTGCAAAACATTGCAAATTCTTACAAAACATAGCAAATTCTTGCAAAACATAGCAAATTCTTACAAAACATAGCAAATTCTTGCAAAACATAGCAAATTCTTGCAAAACATAGCAAATTCTTGCAAAACATAGCAAATTCTTGCAAAACATAGCAAATTCTTGGAAAACTTAGCTTTTCTGTCCTTCACATAGCTAATTCTTGCAAAACATAGCAAATTCTTACAAAACATAGCAAATTCTTGCAAAACATAGCAAATTCTTACAAAATATAGCAAATTATTGGAAAACTTAGCTTTTCTGTCCTTCACATAGCTAATTCTTGCAAAACATAGCAAATTCTTACAAAACATAGCAAATTCTTGCAAAACATTGCAAATTCTTACAAAACATAGCAAATTCTTGCAAATCATAGCAAATTCTTACAAAACATAGCAAATTATTGGAAAACTTAGCTTTTCTGTCCTTCACATAGCTAATTCTTGCAAAACCTAGCAAATTCTTACAAAACATAGCAAATTCTTGCAAAACATTGCAAATTCTTACAAAACATAGCTAATTCTTGCAAATCATAGCAAATTCTTACAAAACATAGCAAATTCTTGCAAAACATAGCAAATTCTTGCAAAACATAGCAAATTCTTGCAAAACATAGCAAATTCTTGCAAAACATAGCAAATTCTTGGAAAACTTAGCTTTTCTGTCCTTCACATAGCAAATTCTTGCAAAACATAGCAAATTCTTGCAAAACATAGCAAATTCTTACAAAACATAGCAAATTCTTGGAAAACTTAGCTTTTCTGTCCTTCACATAGCAAATTCTTGCAAAACATAGCAAATTCTTACAAAACATAGCAAATTCTTGCAAAACATAGCAAATTCTTGCAAAACTTAGCTTTTCTGTCCTTCACATAGCTAATTCTTGCAAAACATAGCAAATTCTTACAAAACATAGCAAATTCTTGCAAAACATAGCAAATTCTTACAAAACATAGCAAATTATTGGAAAACTTAGCTTTTCTGTCCTTCACATAGCTAATTCTTGCAAAACATAGCAAATTCTTACAAAACATAGCAAATTCTTGCAAAACATTGCAAATTCTTACAAAACATAGCAAATTCTTGCAAAACATAGCAAATTCTTACAAAACATAGCAAATTCTTGCAAAACTTAGCTTTTCTGTCCTTCACATAGCAAATTCTTGCAAAACATAGCAAATTCTTACAAAACATAGCAAATTCTTGCAAAACATAGCAAATTCTTGCAAAACATAGCAAATTCTTGCAAAACATAGCAAATTCTTGCAAAACATAGCAAATTCTTGCAAAACATAGCAAATTCTTGCAAAACATAGCAAATTCTTGCAAAACATAGCAAATTCTTGCAAAACATAGCAAATTCTTGGAAAACTTAGCTTTTCTGTCCTTCACATAGCTAATTCTTCCAAAACATAGCAAATTCTTACAAAACATAGCAAATTCTTACAAAATGTAGCAAATTCTTTCAAAACATAGCAAATTCTTGCAATAAGGGTCCCAAACTCAAAAACAAATTTTCAGCGCGATCCGAACACCGGTTCTTGAGATACGGTGACCTGGTGTCCTTGGTACCGACTGTAAGATTTAGGAAATGGTTCGAATCCTTAGTAAATTTGGCTAAGTCCAAAAATATTTTGACACTTAGTCAAATTTTTGAAGAAAAAATACCCAGGTGACACCAAGCGTACCTACTGAGAAGAAAACCAGGTCAAAAATATTCTAAGTGTCAAAAAATTTTGGACATAGCCGAATTTACTAAGGATTCGAACCATTTCCCAAATCTTAAAATAGGTACCAAGGACACCAGGTCACCGTATCTTAAGAACCGGTGGTCGGATCGCGCTGAAAATTTGTTTTTGAGTTTGGGACCCTCATTGTATGAATTTGCTATGTTTTGCAAGAATTTGCTATGTTTTGTAAGAATTTGCTATGTTTTGCAAGAATTAGCTATGTGAAGGACAGAAAAGCTAAGTTTTCCAAGAATTTGCTATGTTTTGCAAGAATTTGCTATGTTTTGCAAGAATTTGCTATGTTTTGCAAGAATTTGCAATGTTTTGCAAGATTTTGCTATGTTTTGCAAGAATTTGCTATGTTTTGTAAGAATTTGCAATGTTTTGCAAGAATTTGCTATGTTTTGTAAGAATTTGCTATGTTTTGCAAGAATTAGCTATGTGAAGGACAGAAAAGATAAGTTTTCCAAGAATTTGCTATGTTTTGCAAGAATTTGCTATGTTTTGCAAGAATTTGCTATGTTTTGTAAGAATTTGCTATGTTTTGCAAGAATTTGCTATGTGAAGGACAGAAAAGCTAGGTTTTCCAAGAATTTGCTGTTTTGTAAGAATTTGCTATGTTTTGCAAGAATTTCCTATGTTTTGTAAGAATTTGCTATGTTTTGCAAGAATTTGCTATGTGAAGGACAAAAAAGCTAAGTTTTGCAAGAATTTGCTATGTTTTGCAAGAATTTGCTATGTTTTGCAAGAATTTGCTATGTTTTGTAAGAATTTGCTATGTTTTGCAAGAATTTGCGATGTGAAGGACAAAAAAGCTAAGTTTTCTAAGAATTTGCTATGTTTTGCAAGAATTTGCTATGTGAAGGACAAAAAAGCTAAATTTTGCAAGAATTTGCTATGTTTTGCAAGAATTTGCTATGTGAAGGACAAAAAAGCTAAGTTTTGCAAGAATTTGCTATGTTTTGCAAGAATTTGCTATGTTTTGCAAGAATTTGCCATGTTCTGCAAGAATTTGCCATGTTCTGCAAGAATTTGCTATGTTTTGCAAGAATTTGCTATGTTTTGTAAGAAATTGCTATGTTTTGCAAGAATTTGCTATGTTTTGTAAGAATTTGCTATGTTTTGCAAGAATTAGCTATGTGAAGGACAGAAAAGCTAAGTTTTCTAAGAATTTGCCATGTTTTGCAAGAATTTGCTACGTTTTGCAAGAATTTGCTATGTTTTGTAAGAATTTGCTATGTTTTGCAAGAATTTGCTATGTGAAGGACAGAAAAGCTAAGTTTTCTAAGAATTTGCTATGCTTTGTAAGAATTTCCTATGTTTTGCAAGAATTTGCTATGTTTTGCAAGAATTTGCTATGTTTTGCAAGAATTTGCTATGTTTTGCAAGAATTTGCTATGTTTTGCAAGAATTTGCTATGTGAAGGACAGAAAAGCTAAGTTTTCTAAGAATTTGCTATGTTTTGTAAGAATTTGCTATGTTTTGCAAGAATTTGCTATTTTTTGTAAGAATTTGCTATGTTTTGCAAGAATTTGCTATTTTTTGTAAGAATTTGCTATGTTTTGCAAGAATTAGCTATGTGAAGGACAGAAAAGCTAAGTTTTCCAAGAATTTGCTATGTTTTGCAAGAATTTGCTATGTTTTGCAAGAATTTGCTATGTTTTGTAAGAATTTGCTATGTTTTGCAAGAATTAGCTATGTGAAGGACAAAAAAGCTAAGTTTTGCAAGAATTTGCTATGTTTTGCAAGAATTTGCTATGTGAAGGACAAAAAAGCTAAGTTTTGCAAGAATTTGCTATGTTTTGCAAGAATTTGCTATGTTTTGCAAGAATTTGCTATGTTTTGTAAGAATTTGCTATGTTTTGCAAGAATTAGCTATGTGAAGGACAGAAAAGCTAAGTTTTCCAAGAATTTGCTATGTTTTGCAAGAATTTGCTATGTTTTGCAAGAATTTGCTATGTTTTGCAAGAATTTGCTATGTGAAGGACAAAAAAGCTAAGTTTTGCAAGAATTTGCTATGTTTTGCAAGAATTTGCTATGTTTTGCAAGAATTTGCTATGTTTTGTAAGAATTTGCTATGTTTTGCAAGAATTAGCTATGTGAAGGACAGAAAAGCTAAGTTTTCCAAGAATTTGCTATGTTTTGCAAGAATTTGCTATGTTTTGCAAGAATTTGCTATGTTTTGCAAGAATTTGCAATGTTTTGCAAGATTTTGCTATGTTTTGCAAGAATTTGCTATGTTTTGTAAGAATTTGCAATGTTTTGCAAGAATTTGCTATGTTTTGTAAGAATTTGCTATGTTTTGCAAGAATTAGCTATGTGAAGGACAGAAAAGCTAAGTTTTCTAAGAATTTGCCATGTTTTGCAAGAATTTGCTACGTTTTGCAAGAATTTGCTATGTTTTGTAAGAATTTGCTATGTTTTGCAAGAATTTGCTATGTGAAGGACAGAAAAGCTAAGTTTTCTAAGAATTTGCTATGCTTTGTAAGAATTTCCTATGTTTTGCAAGAATTTGCTATGTTTTGCAAGAATTTGCTATGTTTTGCAAGAATTTGCTATGTTTTGCAAGAATTTGCTATGTGAAGGACAGAAAAGCTAAGTTTTCTAAGAATTTGCTATGTTTTGTAAGAATTTGCTATGTTTTGCAAGAATTTGCTATTTTTTGTAAGAATTTGCAATGTTTTGCAAGAATTTGCTATGTGAAGGACAGAAAAGCTAAGTTTTCTAAGAATTTGCTATGTTTTGTAAGAATTTGCTATGTTTTGCAAGAATTTGCTATTTTTTGTAAGAATTTGCTATGTTTTGCAAGAATTTGCTATTTTTTGTAAGAATTTGCTATGTTTTGCAAGAATTAGCTATGTGAAGGACAGAAAAGCTAAGTTTTCCAAGAATTTGCTATGTTTTGCAAGAATTTGCTATGTTTTGCAAGAATTTGCTATGTTTTGCAAGAATTTGCTATGTTTTGCAAGAATTTGCAATGTTTTGCAAGAATTTGCTATGTTTTGTAAGAATTTGCTATGTTTTGCAAGAATTAGCTATGTGAAGGACAAAAAAGCTAAGTTTTCCAAGAATTTGCTATGTTTTGCAAGAATTTGCTATGTGAAGGACAAAAAAGCTAAATTTTGCAAGAATTTGCTATGTTTTGCAAGAATTTGCTATGTGAAGGACAAAAAAGCTAAGTTTTGCAAGAATTTGCTATGTTTTGCAAGAATTTGCTATGTTTTGCAAGAATTTGCCATGTTCTGCAAGAATTTGCCATGTTCTGCAAGAATTTGCTATGTTTTGCAAGAATTTGCTATGTTTTGTAAGAAATTGCTATGTTTTGCAAGAATTTGCTATGTTTTGTAAGAATTTGCTATGTTTTGCAAGAATTAGCTATGTGAAGGACAGAAAAGCTAAGTTTTCTAAGAATTTGCCATGTTTTGCAAGAATTTGCTACGTTTTGCAAGAATTTGCTATGTTTTGTAAGAATTTGCTATGTTTTGCAAGAATTTGCTATGTGAAGGACAGAAAAGCTAAGTTTTCTAAGAATTTGCTATGCTTTGTAAGAATTTCCTATGTTTTGCAAGAATTTGCTATGTTTTGCAAGAATTTGCTATGTTTTGCAAGAATTTGCTATGTTTTGCAAGAATTTGCTATGTGAAGGACAGAAAAGCTAAGTTTTCTAAGAATTTGCTATGTTTTGTAAGAATTTGCTATGTTTTGCAAGAATTTGCTATTTTTTGTAAGAATTTGCTATGTTTTGCAAGAATTTGCTATTTTTTGTAAGAATTTGCTATGTTTTGCAAGAATTAGCTATGTGAAGGACAGAAAAGCTAAGTTTTCCAAGAATTTGCTATGTTTTGCAAGAATTTGCTATGTTTTGCAAGAATTTGCTATGTTATGTAAGAATTTGCTATGTTTTGCAAGAATTAGCTATGTGAAGGACAAAAAAGCTAAGTTTTGCAAGAATTTGCTATGTTTTGCAAGAATTTGCTATGTGAAGGACAAAAAAGCTAAGTTTTGCAAGAATTTGCTATGTTTTGCAAGAATTTGCTATGTTTTGCAAGAATTTGCTATGTTTTGTAAGAATTTGCTATGTTTTGCAAGAATTAGCTATGTGAAGGACAGAAAAGCTAAGTTTTCCAAGAATTTGCTATGTTTTGCAAGAATTTGCTATGTTTTGCAAGAATTTGCTATGTTTTGTAAGAATTTGCTATGTGTTTTGCAAGAATTTGCTATGTGAAGGACAGAAAAGCTAAGTTTTCCAAGAATTTGCTATGTTTTGTAAGAATTTGCTATGTTTTGCAAGAATTTGCTATGTTTTGTAAGAATTTGCTATGTTTTGCAAGAATTAGCTATGTGAAGGACAAAAAAGCTAAGTTTTGCAAGAATTTGCTATGTTTTGCAAGAATTTGCTATGTGAAGGACAAAAAAGCTAAGTTTTGCAAGAATTTGCTATGTTTTGCAAGAATTTGCTATGTTTTGCAAGAATTTGCTATGTTTTGTAAGAATTTGCTATGTTTTGCAAGAATTTGCTATGTGAAGGACAAAAAAGCTAAGTTTTGCAAGAATTTGCTATGTTTTGTAAGAATTTGCTATGTTTTGCAAGAATTAGCTATGTGAAGGACAGAAAAGCTAAGTTTTCCAAGAATTTGCTATGTTTTGCAAGAATTTGCTATGTTTTGCAAGAATTTGCTATGTTTTGCAAGAATTTGCTATGTTTTGCAAGAATTTGCAATGTTTTGCAAGATTTTGCTATTTTTTGCAAGAATTTGCTATGTTTTGTAAGAATTTGCAATGTTTTGCAAGAATTTGCTATGTTTTGTAAGAATTTGCTATGTTTTGCAAGAATCAGCTATGTGAAGGACAGAAAAGCTAAGTTTTCCAAGAATTTGCTATGTTTTGCAAGAATTTGCTATGTTTTGCAAGAATTTGCTATGTTTTGTAAGAATTTGCTATGTTTTGCAAGAATTTGCTATGTTAAGGACAGAAAAGCTAAGTTTTCCAAGAATTTGCTATGTTTTGTAAGAATTTGCTATGTTTTGCAAGAATTTGCTATGTTTTGTAAGAATTTGCTATGTTTTGCAAGAATTAGCTATGTGAAGGACAAAAAAGCTAAGTTTTGCAAGAATTTGCTATGTTTTGCAAGAATTTGCTATGTGAAGGACAAAAAAGCTAAGTTTTGCAAGAATTTGCTATGTTTTGCAAGAATTTGCTATGTTTTGCAAGAATTTGCCATGTTTTGCAAGAATTTGCTATGTTTTGCAAGAATTAGCTATGTTTTGTAAGAAATTGCTATGTTTTGCAAGAATTTGCTATGTTTTGTAAGAATTTGCTATGTTTTGCAAGAATTAGCTATGTGAAGGACAGAAAAGCTAAGTTTTCTAAGAATTTGCCATGTTTTGCAAGAATTTGCTGTGTTTTGCAAGAATTTGCTATGTTTTGTAAGAATTTGCTATGTTTTGCAAGAATTTGCTATGTTTTGTAAGAATTTGCTATGTTTTGCAAGAATTAGCTATGTGAAGGACAGAAAAGCTAAGTTTTCCAAGAATTTGCTATGTTTTGCAAGAATTTGCTATGTTTTGCAAGAATTTGCTATGTTTTGCAAGAATTTGCTATGTTTTGTAAGAATTTGCTATGTTTTGCAAGAATTTGCTATGTTTTGTAAGAATTTGCTATGTTTTGCAAGAATTTGCTATGTTTTGCAAGAATTAGCTATGTGAAGGACAGAAAAGCTAAGTTTTCTAATATTTTGCTATGTGATGGACCAAAAACCAATTTTATGCAAGATTTTGCTATGTGATGGACCAAAAACCAATTTTATGCAAGATTTTGCTATGTGAAGGATCAAAAAGCTAGGTTTTGTGAGGTGAAGGGAGGCTACTTATGTCCTCAATCTTGCAAAATCTTTGTTAAGGGAGGCATGTTATGCCCTTCATCTAACAAATTCTCACTTGAGGAAGGCTACTTATGTCCTTCCTAGGAAGGTGACTTCTGTCCTAATTTAGGAATGACTTTGTTTTCTTTCCATGATCCAAAAAACTTTAGTACTTCGAAATCTTTAGCTTTTGTTATAAAAAAACCTTATTATAACTACTTTATATATGATTATGTAGGATAATATACACCGGTCCCCAACAGTGTTTTTTTAAAGAGAAATGGGGTACAGAAATGGTTTCCCTTCACCCTCATTTATATAAGTTGGGGATTTCCCACAAAATTCCAGTCAAGTTCTGAACCCCAACCCCTTCTTTATTATATAAATTAATTGAAAATAATGGGGTTAGTTTCCCCTTTTTGGGGGGAATATCTTAACAAATTTTCATAAGAATGTTTAACTTTGTTTATCTGTCTGACTTTGATGCATGCACTAATAGACTTCAAATCTCAAGAATTAGAATTTTAATATTTCTTTTAAAATTCCTAGTAAAACGACATTTAAGATTCATTCTTACAAAAATTAATATTTACAGTAAAACTGAATAGAGCAGCAATAACAAGAAAACATTAAATCCAGGTGGGCTAAGAGTTATTTGCTCAACAAATAGACAAATGCTTGGGGAGCAAAGCAAATCAAGAATAAGACAAAAGCTGAAAAAATGATGCACATCGCCAATGACAATCTAATTATCTAATGGAAATATCATTTACATAGCATCTAGGAGAGGGCGAGGGAGGGCAGGAAAATAGCATAAACCCACTCAAAGAACATTAAAAAAGACTTTTCTTAAAACTACAATTAATTAGCTAACCGTTTCCAAGATCTTTAGCATCAGACAAAATAACTTACTTTATATTATAGAATTTATAATCAGGCAGTTTACCCTAATAGAACCAGTCGAGCATAGAAAACCCACCAACTTTCTATATTTTGAAGTAGACTAAAATAAGAGAATAGTTCTGTTTTTTTTTGTTTGTTTGATAATTACTTTAGGTCAGGTTAAGTAAGCTTATATTTGGGGTACCGGAAAGCCTTGCATTGGTTAAGCATTTTTTTATCTCATTTATTTTAGAAATAAGGAGGCTCGGGTTTCAATGTTAGAGCACTATATAACAATGCAATTTAATATTTTTGCTAGTCATTGTCTCATTCCTTGTCTATCCGTCTGAAGTCTAAACAAAATTGTACATACATTTGATACATAAATGCCTTGCTTATAATACCTTGTTGTCCTAAGAATCATTATTCTAAAAATCATATAATCATTTTATGCAAAAAGTGTTGTCATTAATGTAAAAAAACCCAGATTATTGTACCAATTGTTATAGGAATCATCATGCAAAGTTTTAAATTATTAGGATAATTCTAACGTCTATTTTAATAATTATATATTAAAAATGTTGTCAAAAAAAGTTAAAAACCAGCATATTTAAAATGGACACACGGACTTTCTGGTGATGATTATATAGTTGCTACGCTTTCTAATTCCTACCTAACTGTCAAAGGAGTTATCTTGCTAAGTTTTATAGCAATATGACAATTCTAACATGTTTAAATTATGAAAAAGAGCTAACTGTTATAGACATACGGATTTACAGTTCCTAATTATAGAAAAGCTGCGCTATTAAAAAATATTTTATATTTGTTCCACATATGTTTATCTAGTAATTTTCCATAGTTAAAGAATTATTTAAGCAGCATTCGAGGACAAATATTTTCAATTTTAATATTCATATATTTAGTATAGCAGCATTTTTTTTACATTTTAACATGCATGTACCCGTAGTAGATTCAAATTGTTGCTTAACACCCCCTCATAATTAAAGATTTATTCTTACTGCTGCTATGTCAGGTGAGTGACATAAATATTTACGGTAGGGGGGAATGCTAAGGCCCAAAACAGATGCAACTCATTACCATGCATAGTTAGGACTGATTAGACAATGGTCGTGCAATTAAAGGGTTGGTTGCCTATTGTGGGAATGGATGCAAAGTATGTTTGAAGGTGCATAGAGATGTCTAGAACCCAAAGCAACACAAAGTCCCCTACTAGAAACGAGGTGGGTATTGTCAATAAATCTGTTAAATTAGACGTTTTGTATTTTTGTTTCATATAAAAGTTTTAAAACTAGTTTTGTGATTCATTGGGATAAAAGCAGTGAGGGGTAATATTGAAAGCTTAATATGTTTTTAAAAGTTTCATATATAAGTCTAGGAAGGGGTTGTCCAGTATGGGTTTGAAACTGATTAATATCCAATGGATTAAAACCGGTTCTAAGCTATACTAAAAAATCATGTAAACCACAAGGAGCCAATATTTCAATAACTGCAGAAAACTGATTTTGATAAGATATGATAAATAACTATTAATTTTCATGGTGTAGGGGTCCCCTACTCCCTCCAAAGAGAAATATCAACCCCCCCTTCCCTCCCATTTTTTTCTTTTTAGGATCAATATATCCCTTGAGCGTAGCCACTAGTTAAATATAAATATTAGGTTCTCTATTTTTTTTAGAAATGAAGAAGAGAACAAAGAATTGGATACAGAAAAAGATGAACAACAAATTACTACAGAAATGTCTGTCAGGATCTCTGAAATGGCTGGACCAATGTGTCTACTCTTTTTCAGTAAACATACAAACACACATCCTGCTACTTTAGTAAATAGACGTCTAATTACTGCATATGTATAACGCTTTGAAATTATATTCTAATACTTATATTTAAGCATTTTCACTTTTTGGAGACTACCATTTTAAAAATCCTTAAGGTCATATAAAAGACTGGTATCTAATTGGATAAGACAATGGCCGATAAACTAATGTACATCGCCAATGAAAATCAACCCTTCTGAAGATTACATTAGGTGTCGAAACGTTTGGACACTCAAAAAATCAAAATTCAATTAAAATCCCAAATAGTTGTTATTAAAACGTCATTACAATATTTTGTGGACTAGTGTAACAATCAGCCCATCCTACTAAAAAAAGTAATAGTATATGCCTCTTTTTTTAAGGTATACAAAAATATAAAATCCTCGAAATACTGATATAAATTATAATATATAAAAATTTAAAATAAAATGATTATTAAGAAGCTGGTGTTAATTTTTCTTATTATTTTCTTTGTGAACTGGTGAGTATAGATTAATATGTAATAGGAAGGGATATAGCATCTCATATTCCGCCAGGCAAGAATGATCAGAATAAACAAAACAATTTGTAAGGATTAAATCTTAAAATTTTTAGATAACGTCGAAGATAATCCAATCGTTGCCCCACCTCCTTGCCTCCATTGACTGGAGTGAACCAATTAAAATTCAATAAAAGTCCCCAAAGTTGTTAAGCCAACGAATAAGAAACGCTATTATAAAACTTTTGGGCTAGTGTAATAAATAGCCCAGTGTCCCCTCCCTTTATGTTAGGTATTAGTTCATTCAAAATTTTAAGCGTAGCAACTCCTTATATAAAAAAGGTTTGTTTGTTTGTGTGTCTGTCTGTAACCTAATGTATGTAGTGAAGCTTTGGAAATGTCAGATAAATCTTTTTTTGGGGGAGGGTTGGGAGGTGTAAATAAGGTAATAGGTCGTTCTCCCCCTCAACCTATATCTATAAAGTGCCCCTAGAGTTCTCAATTGTATAACTAAAGCAAAAAATTGTTTTCCTTGTTTTAGTTCATGAATTAAAAAGATATTATTTTTCACTTAGTAAGGATGACAACATCCATAAAAGGAAAGCTCAGAAATAGTAGGACAAACAACATTAAAACAGCTGTAGAGCGGCCAATTTTAAAGCTACGATTACAGGGGCGTCCAAGCTTTTTTTTTTTGGGGGGGGGGGGGGGTAAAAGGGCTTGCGAAGCGCGCTGCAAATTTTTTTTTACCCCCCTTCCAAATTTTTACCCCGGGGGTAAAATTTGCTTGGGGGGGGGGGGTGGGTCGTAAAAACCCCCCTGAAATCTATTGGCAGGGGTAATTTAGTTTACCCCCCCCAAAATTTCCCCCCAGGGTAAAAATTTTTAGGGGTTGATTTAAATTTTATTAAATAGCGCAAAAATTTTTTTTTTTAGAGATTTTTTATTTGGGGGGGGGGTATTTACCCACCCAAAATTGTTTGGGGGGGATAAATACCCCCTCCTAAATGGTTGGGGGTGCCTACGGGGGTGTAATTTTTGGTGGATATTTTATTTTTCAAAAGAAAAAAATAACTTTTCTGACCATCGCCAAAAACCGCAAATAACTGAAAGGGTTAACGAAAAAAGCTATCCATTCCAGATGGACGGACCAAACCTAAGTATAGGAAAGCTTTACTTTTAAAAATATTTATTTTCATAAAATTAATAATTGGTGTAGGGAAGTAATAAATTGATAAGGATTTATTGTGTATAGTCATAGTACACATTTTCCATATAAAATCATAAAATTGGAATTTCTAGAAACTATGTATAGTCACACAATAGACACATGTTTAGATGGTCAAACTGAATCCAAAATTTATAGAACTTAAAAGGACGAACACCTTTGCTTATTTTTACCATTTAAGTAATACAACAAAAATTCGAGGATATAATTTCTAGAAAGCTAACTTTATCCTAAGGAATTCATCTATTCAAAGATAACCTATTATAGTTTTTGTCATGTGCTGCACACTTTTCTAGGAAATATATTTTTACATGATATAATTTACCAAGAATAACATTATCTTTTAAAATGCGACTATTTATAGCTGACTTCTAATGCTTCAAATGACTTCAAAAATATGCCCTTTACTACCATAATCTGTACACTACTTTATCCATACCAGGTTATCCTTTTACTTCTGGTTTATAGAGTATGTGTCTAGATTATCTATATTGGTCACACTTATTCTTAAAGGAAGTATTTGTTATCAATATCAATGTGTCACAACTTACTTAAGCTCGAGTCAACATTAACAGTTGAAAAGTTTTTATTTGTATATTAATTCTAATACAGAAAGATTCTTTATCATTGTTTAAAATTCACAGGATGTCTCTGTGTCTGTCTGTACCAAAGGATCTCGCTAACTGCTGAACAGATACGGGTCTCTTATACAGTGTAGCTTCTGATAAGTTTGGGAAAGTTTTTATTTTATTCTTTAGGGACAGTAAAACCATCCTCCCAAGAGAAATTACTAAACAATATTTTCAAATATCCGCTATCCAGCGCTACTGTATACTTACTTGACTTTCCTTCCTACAAGGTGCAAAATTTTTCTTTTATAATTACAATTGAAACACTCCACTCCAGTACAAACTCAAGGGCCCCTAGAGGCCTCTAGGGTTGTAGCCACTAGTTCTAAAAAAAAAGAATGAAAATAACATTTTATAATTAATCAGTAGATTATTTTACTGTGCAGCCCTTTCCTAACTGTCACTCCATCCTCCATACTGTGAAATTCACGTGAACTCCCTTATTCCAAACAAACAATTTTCTAATGACAATGAACTGATTTAATACTACATTTAGACCATATCTTTGGAATACTCTGAAGGAAAGATGTCCTGTAAGGATCCTCCTCTTGATGAGGAGGTTGCCTTCAATGTAGCCAATGAGATATTAAATGATCTTGTCAATTCTGCGGTAGAGCTTAGTCAGGTATACTTACATTTTACATTTTGGTGAGTTCTTAATCAATTGCATATAGAAGTCCAGAATATTACACAATTTAAACCATAATTTGCTTCCTTTTATTTAGCAATCTTTATCTTTGGGCTTTTTTTTAAGCAGAAACCTATAAATCAGCTCTTGGCAAAGATATAGATATTTTACAGACATTAGGACTATTACATAGTTTATTGTTTCCAGCTGGAAAGTCAGACATAAATAGAAACAGTAAAAATGAAAAAAAAACTGACAAATGAAACAGATACAGTTATTAGTTAAATAATCTAAAATCAAGCTGACAATTTTTATAAGGAGCAAATCCTTTCTGTTCAGAAGTTTGAGCAACTAGAAAATAGCAAAAATAAGCACAAACATCATCTATAGTAATATAAAAAGATATAAAAATATTTCAATTCCTATATTTCAAATAAATACATTTGTTTTATGATCTTATTGTGATTATTTTTATTATGTAAAAAAATGTTTCTCTAAGCTAAAATTTATTTATCATTTTAGAAATAATAATATAATCTTTTAGGATCAAGAAAATGATTTAATTAGTGAAGCTTCTTCACTAAATATTGACATTATAAAAAATAATGAAAATATAGAAGTAATTAAAAATTCACCCATTATAGAATAAAAATATGAATCATATTAAGTAAGGGGGGAATTAGGTTTATGTATAGTAGTATAATGAAATATATTAGTTAAATTGAATATTCAATATATTATTCAAATATTTGCTCTTTTTTTCAAAAGAATGTGGATAAAATAAAAATTTTATTTTAGAATTTTCAATGTGAAGATTCTTCAATTGAGAACAAAGATTGGATCTACTGCAGTTCACGGTAAAATATTGCTGGTAACGAATATTGCTAAAAAAATATGAATTTTAAAGGCTGCTAGCTGCCAAACGGATGAACGTACAGATCATACCTGCACACCATTTTAAGCGGCATAAGAAGGCCTACAAATAATTTGGAATAGCCAAGATTAAATGATGCACAGGGAAAGCTTCACTGAAGAAAAACCGCATAAAGTAGGTCTTTTTCGCGCATTTCTCTGCACTGCAAGATAATTATGCATTATTGATTTATGACTATTCCAGATTATTTGTAGGCCTTCTTATGCCGCTTAAAACATTGTGCGGGCATGATCTGTACGTTCAGCCGTTTGGCAGCTAGCAGCCTTTAAAATTCATAAATTTTTAGCAATATTCGTAACCAGCAATATTTTACCGTGAACTGCAGTAGATCCCAAAGATTTAAATGTTGATATCAATACTACTCATCTAGCTATTTTTAATCTGGTATTGTTGATAATCACTTTTAAATATATATATTCTTATTTTGTATTATTAATATTTATATGTTTATTTTGTACATTCGATACATTATATAATTAAATAATTTCAATTTTTTAAAATTTCCCACAAAGAATAATATTTATATAACATACATGTAAGGAGGATAAAAGAGAGTTATGGCTTACTGAGCAGGTTTATTTAAAAGGGAATTTAAAAGAAGCAGTTAAATATTTTTAAGATTTTTTCACTACCCTATATACATATTAAGATTGATTCTATTAAAATTCAGCCTAATGGTGTTCAGCCCATATTAGATTTATATTATTTGTGCGGCCTTGATTATATACAATAGATAATTTTTTTTAAATAAAGGAACCTAAGATGTCAAGTAAGGATCTTCATCAGGATGAGGAGACTACAAAGATGGTATTTAATGATGTGGTTATTGATATTATCAATTCTGAAGAAGAACTTAGTGAGGTATAATCAATAATAATAACAATAGTCAATTCATTATAAATTAAATTTAAATAAAATAAGGAAGTATCATTTTTCTAATCAGAACTAAATCAAAATGGAACTAGGCCATTAAAAGAGTTTAACACAATGGAATTCAGTCAACACAGAATTAGATTATTTTGCTTGCCTTGATCATATGCAATTATTTATTGGATTAAACCATGAAATTGATCCCATGGAATTAATCCCATAGAATTTCACCCAATTGTACACAAGTGATTCAATACCCTTGCCCTTGATCATCAGTAATTGTTTATTTTTTTTAATCAAAGGAACCTAAGATGACAAGTAAGGATCTTCCTCAGGATGAGGAGATTGCAAAGATTGTATTCGATGATGTGGTTATTGAGGTATAATCAATATTAATAATAGTCAATTCATAATAATTTAAATCTAAATAAAACAAGTATGTGTCGCTTTTTGAAATCAACATAAAATCAAAATAGAATTACACCATTAAGAGGGCTCAACCTACATGGGATTTGATTTATTTTCATGCCCTTGATCAAATGAACCTAAGGAATTCCACCCATAGAACTCAACTAAGTGGGTGGAATTCAACTCAATTGAATTCAGTTGACACAGGATTCAATTTATTTGAATGCCTTGACCATATGTAAATATTTACTTTTTTATCAAAGATGCCAAGTAAGGATTTCCTTCAGGACGAGGAGACTGCAAAGGTTGTATTTGATGATGAGGTTATTGATCTTATCAAAATTGGAGAAGAACTTAGTGAGGTATAATCAATGATAGTAATTGTATTTATTTCAATAATAACATATAAAAAGCAAAGATTACTGGCTGCCTTAATGAGATCTTGGTAAACACAGAACTGATTGGGCTTTTTGTCTTTAGGGAATATAGCTATTGGTTCTGAAATTGCTATTTTCTTGAGGGGTGGAAAATTCCATAATCATAAAAAGAAGTGTAATGCATTTCTTAATATATAACTTGGTTTTATTCTATTACTTTTGATATTCTTAAACAACTGGAAAAAGCTAATTGTTTTAAAATAATATGTATATATTTTAAAATAAAGAGCAGTCTGCAAGGCCTAATAATATTAATCATTTATTATATTTATGCTTAAAACAATATATGTAGGACTCATTTATATCAAAGGTATCAAAGGTTTGTAAGTTAAAGCCAATAAAAAGTAATGAAGAGACTGTTTCAAACCAGGAAGAAAAAGAAATATCATCTTGGGTTAGTTTTTTTGTGTTAATACTAAAATTAAATTTTTGTCTAAAGCTATGAATAAATAAATGAGTTTACTTATTAATTAGGCTTTAAGTACAAAATAATTATTTTTGACAACCAAATTAAATGAATTAAACATCTTTATAAAATTAAAAATCTAAATTCCCTCTCAAAATTCCTAATTCAGACTTCTCCAGATTCTTTACTCTGAAATTTATTCTAAATTATTTAGATATTATCTGAGCAACAAAACATTTTACAAGAAGAAGGTTTGATCAAAAGATCCGAAATAGAATTACAAGAATTGGAATTGAAAAACAAAGTAAAATAATATCCTTAAAACATGATAGTTCATAATGAAATATTATTGATTCTTGTTAATGAGATTATTTACTAAACATTAGTTAAGTCAAACTGATAACAGATAAGCTTAACTATACTTTTCTTTCCATGTTTTAATTTCATTTATTTAAGGACAAAAAAGGACAAAATGTTCCCCTTAATTCAGTGAATTGTCCAAGGTAATCATTATACTTATTATTTTTATAAGATTTCAGTGAAAAATTTAATTGTAATACGATTTTTATATTAGCAATAAATATTATATAAGAGTTATTATATTTTTTCTTGTATTTAGTTTTAGGCTATAACACAAATAATTGCATCTATATTTTATAGGATACCAAAACCAATTGAAATTCTAACTGGTGCAAATATTGTCTTTTTGATCCTTGATGTTTGCTTGCCAACCTGGGATTTCATAAGTGATCTGATGCTTACATTCAAGTACTGGGCTAACTCTGATTTCAATATGGTAATTATTGTTGTCCCTCAAACTACATACTTATAGTTACAAAGAAGTACATTTTGACAAATAATTAGGTTTGCAGTATAAATTATCAATTAGTCTTTATGTAATGTATCCTAATTAAATAAATGATTTGGGAAAAAATTAATATGATAAACAAATCATCTTAAACTGTTTTAACCTATTTTTGAATGGGGGGTCACAAATACACTAGGACACCAATAGAATCAGACTTCAGAGCCTAAATTTTAATTAAGCCCCTGATTAACTTTTTTAGAGGAATTAAAAAATTAATTTTTACTGTTGCTTGGGACATTTTAGTTTGGGGTAAAATTGTTGCTTACAGAACAATTTTATATAATTCACTTTTTATTAATTTGCAACAAAGAAAACATTACTCTGTTCAATGGAAATAATTTTATTTTCTTAAACAATTAATTTCATTGAAAAATCTAACATTATACAATAAAACACATAATGCTAAGGACAAACCAATAAGAAATCTTTCTTCATTTTAATTTCAATTTTTATTTCATTAAAATGAAAAGAATGAAAAGCATACACATAAAAGATGTATACTTTTAAAAATATTTTAAAAAATAAGCCTAAATAATCTTATTTTATATCATATTTGTATATGTGACAAAATAAATTTGTTGTATTGTATAATACATTTACTTTCATCTTACAAAAACCCTTTACCGCCAATTTTTATTTGTTTTAAATGGGTGATTGAAAACAAACATGTTTATGTTAATTTATAGATATATTGTAAAAAATTAATATTTTAATTCATTTTGTTAGATCAAATTAAAGCCCTAACTATACTCTATGACAAAATACATTATTTATGAAGCAAAACACTCTGAAAGATAAGAATTCTACCCCAAATAAAAAGATCTTTTGCTATGGATATAAATGTCCCAAGCATCAGTAAAAATTAATTTTTAAATTCCCCAAAAATGTTAATCTGGTTCTTAATTCAAATTTAGGCTCTGCAGTCTGATTCTACTAGTGTCATAGTATATTTTTGATATACTTGTCAAAAACAGGTTAAAGACAGTTTAAACCTTTTTAGGAGGATCATGAAAAAATAACTACATCAGGAAATACAATATAACAAAACCAGCGGTTACGCCCCTAGAGGCCTCTAGTGGCACTTTAAATGTTTTTTTTTTTATATTTAAAATATGTCTGTGTTAGGTTGAGGTTTATGTTGCGTTAGAATCTCTTTGTAAAATTGAGAAACATAAAAACAATTTATATTTTTTTATATTTCTTTTGGGAGGGTCGTGTTACCTTCCCCCAAAATAGTTATAAACCTTCCTGGGACCTATGAGATTGGTTCAGCGGTTAGCAAGATCCTATGGTACAAACACACAGACAAACAGACATCCTGTTACTTTAGTATAAGGATAATATAAAATATAGTTACTATAATCTAAGGAAAAAAGTATAGAATATAATAAAGTAGAATATTCTGCCTGGTTAGAGTAAAATAAAATTATTATATATTATACTGCTATCTAACTATTGTTACTCAAATTTTCAAAATTGAAAAAAAAATTCTAATAGGATAACGCCAAAATCTAAATAAATTTTAAGACTTACAACAGGTTATCATTGTTTTAAAGATGAAAATGAGTTGTACAACATCACAAATAATTATACAAAGTTTGGAGAAGGCCAAATGTATGCTGTTGGTTTCATAGCATCAGGTTAGTTTTAAACTTTAACCAATTTTAGGAATATGAAACTTATTTTTTGATATTGAATTAGTTTAAAATACAACACAATCTAAGACTTTTCATATTGGTGTAAGCTGATTAATCAACTAATAATGACATTACAAAAATCACATTGACATTAAACGTCCCCCCTTAATTGTTTTTAGGTTCTTTTTACTTAAAAATGTCAAACATTACCTGATTAAATCGAAATTATGATCAGCGACACATTTTTTCTGTTAAATCATCTTTTAAGATGATATTTAAAAATATGCTTATAAATTTTATAAAATTTATTTTGTTTTATGTCTAATTATCTTGGAAATTATTTCTCGAACTGAGTATAATCCAATATAGATAATCTTTCTAAAAACAAAGTAAGATATCTCTAAACTTAAAGATTGCACTTAAAGGAAGCCTGCAGGAAATGTGAGAATAAAGAGTAAAATTCACAAAAAAATAAAATCACTTTTGGTTACTAAAGCTTTAAAATATTTTTCTCTGTTTTATTTTAGTGAAACAATGAATTAATAATCTTAAATTTGAAAAATAACCTTTTTTGTTTCTTCATTTTTGTACTACAATCTAGAAGATACAGTTTTTTTTAGTGACATAATGAATATATTTAGATATATATTACTATAATAAACTATTTTACTTCTTCTTTTTAGTGATCATCCTTGTACTACCCAGCTTATCCCTCATTCTGGACCTTGTTATGGAAAAGGAAAACAAAACTAGTCTTTGGAAACTGACCAAAGCATTTGCTTATCAGCCTGCAATGATCTTTAGGGTAATTGTCTTAATCGTTATTTTAATACTAGCGGCTAAGCCCCATAGAAGCCTCAAGGGGCACTTAAGGTAGGAGGAGGAATAGTCGACCTCATCCCCTTTTAAATTGAGTTTCAAGAGTAAAAAAAAAATATTTTGGGGGAGGGAGGTGAAGACACCCTCCCCAAAAATAGTTTAAAACCTTTCCAGGACCTATAAGAAGCTTCACTGTAAAGTAGAACAATATCGGTTCAGCGGTTAGCGAGATCCTTCGGGACAGACAAAAACGCTTACTACTTTATATAATAGGATTAAATTTTTGTAATACATAATTAATAAGTGTGACTGCGAATCATTCTAACTTGCAGATATTGATAGCTTTTAGGCAGACTGGAATATATTTTATAATTGTATGTAGTTTTTGGCACTCAAATCAGAAATCAATCTAATCCAAAAATAATTTTTAGGGTCTGAATTGTTTTATGAATCCAGATGATCTAGAGAAAAGAAAAGAATATCAGAAACAGAAGGTATTAAGATGCGAGATATTTAAACCTAATGTTTACATAAAACATAAACATATTTATGTGGGCAATGCATTATTTAAATTATTGTAAAGTTATAAAATCAAAAATATAAGATACAGATACAATTAAAATTACCCTAACAATAAATAAAATCCTAATCAGTACTGCCTGGGTACCTATAAATATGGGTAATACAGCTAGGCAGGAAAGGGGGCTGAGCGCTGCAGCTAGGCAGGCAAGGGGGCCGAGAGCTGCGGCTAGGCAGGCTAGGGAGCCGAGCGCTGTGGCCAGAGTTGTTTTCTGTTGGGGGGGGGGGGGGGAGGAAGAGGGGTTATTCATTTATTTTTAACTGCATGCATTGTTTTGAAATTTATATATTAACTGAAATATATTTGTTCATGATTTTTTCTTTCTTTACATGTTATGTAAGTATTGTTATTTCATTGTAAAATCTATTGAACATGTAGTATAAACACTCTCCTTTTTCAAGCAATTTCATTTGTTAACTTTTGGTAATAAGCATTTCAATTTGTCAATTTTTCATGATTTGTGATTGGATAATTACAATTTATAAAATAAACTTCAATGGTTATTTTTACTGAAAACTATATTCATATATTTAAGAATTAAATAGAAATAGGCACAATCAATAAAAAAAATATTTTCCAATGAGGTCTACAAATCTGATTTATCATTTAGGCTTTTGATGATGTTTATTTGACTATTGAGGCTTAGGACTTAATTGTCAATTTCACAAATTATTGTATGGCCTTAAAATCATATATGTTTATAAAAATATTTTTATGATTAGGATAGGGCTGTAAATTAGGTATAATAAAGTAGATTCCTAAAAACTTTAACCAAGCAATGCAAACCAACTTCTTGCTCCAAGAAAATAATACAGGTGTATACCCAACACCACATGGAATAATAAAGAAGCAGACATCAACATAGAAAACACAAATGACACTGCCATAAATCCAACAAACTAGTGAATAAACATCATACTTTTATTTTAACATTTTTTAAAAATATTTTAATGATTATAAATTATACCCAATAAATTATAGAACAATAATTAAAAAAGTTTTAATTTATTTTGAATTAGAGAAATATTGCTAAATACTAATTTATGTGGCTTTTATTAGATTATCAACTAATCATTTATTTTGAATATTTGGCCTGGGTGATTTCTAGCCATGCTGAGTCTTCTATCTGGATTATATTCTATACTTTATCTTTTTTGGAGTTCAGTAAAGACTGACCATACTAGTTTTTGGGGAGTTTTCAACCCTATTGCCCCTAGAAGGAAAGTTAAAAAAAACATAACTATAAGAAGTAAATGTTTTAGTGTAGCCCCAAGAAGAAAAGTGCCAAAACAGAATTTCAAACATTTAAAGTTCAGTATTATAATTAAACTGTTTTTAAGCTATTTTTGGATGGGGGGTCAAAAATATACTAGGACACCCATAGAATCAGACTGCAGAGTGGTCATTTTGACCAGAGCAAAAGGTCTTTTTTTACTTGGGGTAATATTGTGGCTTAAAGATCAATATATATATATTTCACGTTATATTGATACAATAAAAAAAACATTAATCTGTTCAATGGAAATAATTTTCTTTTTTAAAACAATTAATGTCATTGAAAAATCTAATATAATACAATAAAACACATAATGCTATAGTCCAACCAATAAGAAGTCTTATTTCATTTCAATTCTTTACATTTCAAAAAAGAGTGTTTTCACAGTACAAAGTGACTTATTTCCAACATACTAAAATAATTTTATTTGATTAAAATGAAAAGAATGAAAACTAGACACATAAAAGATACATTCTTTTTAAAAATATCTAAAAAGATAAGTTTGAATAATCTTATTTTATATCATATTTGTATATGTGACAAAAATAAATTTGTTGTATTGCATATCATTTATTTTCATCTTACATTATTTAACCCTTTATAGCCAATTTGTATGTGTTTTAAATAAGTGATAGAACACAAATATGTTAATGTTAATTCATTGATATATTGTAAAGAATAAATTTTTTAATGAATTAATTTAGATAAAATCAAAAGGCCTAATTTTACTCTATAACAGAATACATTATTTGTGAAGAAAAACGCTCTAAAAATTATGAATTTTACCCCCCCAAAAAAAGACCTTTTGCTCCGATCAAACATGACCCAAAGAACAGTAAAAAATAATTTTCAAATTCCCCCAAAAAAGTTAATCTGGGGCTTAATTCAAATTTAGGCTCTGCATTCTGATTCTATTGGTGTCATAGTATATTTTTGATATATGTTTTAAAAATAGGTTAAAAACAGTTTAAGTATAACGTCCTACAAATTTCAGACACTTCTCTTTAAATAGAAATTAATTGTTAGGGGGGTTTATCCAGTTAGTCAATAGAAAACACAATTTTCAAATAGATACTACTAGAACTATACATGTAAGAGTTTTTAGAACAAGGATAACAACATCCATAAGTAATGACGCTTGAAAATCATGAATTGATATCTGGAAAAAATTTACTTTAGAACAGTGTCATACAATAAACATTAAGCTTGATAAAATAGGGAAACAACAAAACATTAAAAATAAAAAAATCTTTAAAATGACGAAAGCTTAAAAATCTAGGAATCAAACTAGCACTGCAATTAATAGACAAACTTGATGTAAATATGTAGAATATGAGTATATTCATTCCCTGATAATTTCAGCTGTAAACTCTAAATAGGAATAGAGAAAATCATGAAAACCTAAAAGTCTAGGAATTAATCTAGCACCCCAATAAATAGACAAATCTTAATAAATCTTAATGAAAATATGTAGAATGTAAAGTTGATTAAACCAAAAAAATTCAGCCCTCTATCTTGAAAAGGAAATGAGAAAATCATGTAAACTTGAAAACCTAGGAATCAATGAAGCACCCCAAGAACAGACAGATGGACAGATGGACAAAAAATGTAAAGATAAGTTGAGCATATGTCACAGAAATCTTCACTTAAAATTTCAGCTGTCTATCTTAAATAGTAGTCCAGAAAATCATGTTTCCCCTATAGCGTTATGGACTGATGGATAGACAAATGGACAGACAAAGTGAATTATAGAGTAGCTTTGCTATTAAAAAGATATAAGTAACACAAAACAACAATTATAATTAGTCACACATTGAAAGCATGAAATTTAGACCAATTCTTTAGGATGGTGAACTATCAACTGGTACAAAAAGTAACTAGCGAAACTTATATTTACTAGTTAATTATCTTTATTCTTTTTTCAAGGAATAAATTGAATTTTGATGTTTGTTGCAGGTCTATGAGATTTCAATTGAATCAACGTTTCAAATCATTCTGCAGACTGGAGTTTTCTTGTTTCAACTATACAGCAGTGAACCTCTTTCCATTGTTTACTCAGAACAAAAAGATTACACCCTTGAAATCCGAAGTATCACCACATCTTACCTGTCAATTCTATGGGGTTTGTCCAGTTACAAGATAAATGTGTCCCAAAGAGAACCCAAACTTTTAGATAAGTTTGTTTTGATGGTTAGAAGTTCTGTTGACATCACAGTCAGGTTAATTTATATTTACCTTACATTGGTTGCAGAAGTTTATAGTAATAATCAAACCTTAGCAAATACACCTTAAAAACCTTGTATATGTACATTTTTAAAATATTTTTGACTATATAGATCAAGAAATAATTTTAAAATTCTATTACCAAAAAATTGAAGATTTATGACTTTATTTTGATTATTTAAAGATAAAATAGGAAAACATAAAAATCTTCACATACTTCAAAATAAAACAAGGTTCCTTTATAGACCAGCCTTGGCCCCAATTATAGTTTTAATGGTATACCAAAACTATAGAGGACTTTTCATAATATTAAATCAATAATTTATATTGATGTTTATTCTTAGACTTGCTGCACTCATGAGCATTATAGTCTTTAGCCTCGGATGGAAGTTTGGAATCCTTATCTCTATGACAATCATGAACATAACATTTTTCTTCATTCCATCACTTGCAATAGTGTTCAACAGTTCTTCAAAAAATCCATCTACTGACCGCTCAGCTCTTTTCATTCCTGTTCCATCCGTCCAACATCAAGAAATTACTGAAGACCCTAATGAAAACTATAGTAAGAAAAGAAAGGCAAGAATGATCAACAAGATGGTTGCCCTGATGGTTACTATTACAGTTGTTGTACTGCAATATCTTATTCAGGAAGAGCTCATACCATTTCCCCAACAAGATTTATGGTAAACTTTTTTATCATATAGATAATTATTTTTTTCAAGGAAATTGTTTATTTTTCTCTGGTTTTTAAAGTAGTTTTAGTTTTTGAGGTTTTGCTAGGCACTAAACTGATAAAATTCTTAGTCTTTGGATGATTTTTGACTGTCCTTTTTTGCTACTAGATAATAATAAAATTTTGTTGTTGATAAAAGCAGCAAAATTTCAATATTATTATAATAATTATGTCTATAAAGGTGGGACTGCCAGAACAGATCAAGAATGATATCAGAGCTACTGAAAACCGTGTGGATAATAATAGGATGTTGTCTGGTTTTTTCTTCCATGGAATTTTTACATTATCTGAAGTTGTCCTCATGCTGGGTTGAGTTTGTATTTAAGCCAAATATGAATGATCAAACTTCGGAAATGGATGAAAGCCCAAAAGGTTAGTAGTTTGAAAAGTTATAGTTTATCTAGTATTTCTAAATAAGCCACCTAACATAACCCCAGCCTGAGGGTCTTAAAAGGTGATGTGAAGTCAAAAATTCCTACATAGATGTAAACTTCAGTGATAATGTCAATAATTTCTCTAAATATAGTTACATAATTTACCTGACAGTTTTTTCTATTTAAAAAATTACAGGGCGAGGTCATTATTTTGTTTTGGGAGTTTAGGTGGTTGGGATTGTTTCACTCTCTTAAAATAGCTCAAAACCATCAAACACAGGACCAGTGAAGCTTAAACATGTCAGTTCAAAATTTAGCCAGAAAGACAGATAGAAATCATTTTACACTATTGATGAGATTCTAATTTAAATTAATTGCAGATTCAAGATTTGCAGACAATCTCAAGAAGATAAACAGGAAGAGGTTTGTTAATTGTTTGACTTTATTTCATTAATAACACAATAGTATTACAACAGCTTAAACCAACAACGATATTAATTTGGAAATAAATCACAAAACCTACACATGATTTTAAGCTGTCATTAGAATTGATCTTCACATCTGCCTCCCTATTATTATTTTAGACTTATTTGCTTGTTGGTTATGTTTTTCCTGATAATAAAAAGAGATTTACTAATTTATTTCAATTTAAGATTACAGAAATTCTTGAAGAAAATGATTTTTGATATTATTGGAGGTAATTTGATATAAAAGATGTTTAACTAACATAATCCATTCCTACAAAGCAGAAACGAACACATTATTAACTTTTATAACTATCAAACATAGCAAGCTTATAATCTGCATTCACAGTGATTGTGGAATATAAAATGGTTTGACTTAATCTTTGTTCCTTGCAGTTGCTAACACTTTAAAAGGTTTTAACTTTTAAGTTTTATTTAAGGACTTATACTCTTTGGACTTGTCACTGGTTCTGTTTATGTAATATTCACAAAAACTGCAGTGAACCAAAATTTTGTGGAAGTTCATAAAAACATTGACACAAAAGAGTTCATTGAGCATATTGAGAAAAATTTTACCAAGTAAATATTTTATTCAATTATTATTAAAAAAAACTGCAGTTAATAAAAATTTTGTGGGAGTTCAAAAAAACGTTAACACAAGAAAATGTATTAGGCATATTAAGAAAAATTTTACCAAGAAAGAGCAAATTGAAACTATACATTGTAGAATACTATCAAATATTTTATTTTAAAAATTATATTTCAGTTCAGAAGACATGTGTGTGATTATGAGAAATTCATCAGATCCTACCAGTAAAATATTTATCACAATAATATTACATCTTGTACTTCAGATCAAACAAAAAAAATTCTTTTAATGGTCTTCACCCTAAGAGATGGTTGGGAAATCTCAAAACACATTTATTCTTATTAACTAAGTGAATACAACTGTTATTTGGGACTTTTCTGTTGGGAGGTGCATTACAGTTACATGAGCCATTTCATGAAAACCTGAAAGATTAGGATCTTACTTTTACTTTACACTTGATTATCCTTATATATTGCACTCTATTTTTATTACTATAGAATGTTTTTGTATTTTGGCCATATGACAAAAATCAACATATGCAACTTTAAAGATTGTTAATTAGGGTTGTTCTTTAACTTGTTCTTATACATAAAGTAATAAAATTCTTTATCTAAAATTAGTTGTGATGGCTGTTCACAATATGATTGGAAGTCGTAAATACCAACTGTCCCAAACCTTTATCACAATTTGCAAACCTGAACACAAAATGTTAAATAAAACTAGGTGAGATGCACAATTAGAATTTAAATCTTATAACAATATCTTAATATAAAATATCTTCTTAAAGTTATTAAACATAGTTTATATAAAGACTAGTTTACATAAAGTAAATATATAAATTATTTATATCTTGATTATGTTTTCAATAACTTCTACACTAATTTGAAATTATATTTCAAAATCTATTTTAAGTGACATGATCAAAGTTCATACTGGATTTCACAGTATTATAAATGCTTGCCAAATCCATCAAAATGAAAATAAATGTGATGAGACTAATGGTGAAATGACAAAGAGAGATGAATGCAAGAAAATAATTGGTGATTGTGCGAGCCTTTTTGATACTATGTTAGTTGTGTATAGAAATGATATAAATACAAGAGATGAAAAAGGTATTTATTGTTTTAATATTAGAATCTTAACAAATAATACAAAATATAAATTCTTCAAATTAAACAATAATTAGTGAATTTTGATTAAAGAGTAGGAAAATAAAAAAGGTATTATTTGCAAAGCTAAATTTGTTAGGATTGAAAATATTTTACAAGATATTCATTGCTTACTTGATGTTTATTATTTTCATTTATTTTCCTTATAATTGATTTACTTATCATGTCTTAAAGCAACTGTTATTGTAACTGATACAAATAAGAATACACCATTGTGATTCTGAATTTAAAAAAAACAACAGAATCATTCTGAATTTGATTTATAAATAATTGGCTTATATGTATTAAAAATTAAAAATGATTTTGATTCAGGAAGGACACCACTGGTACTTGCAGGTGTTGATAACAACTTTGTTACTAAACTTTTGGATGCTGGTGGTGATCCAGCAATTGCAACTTATAATGGTGGCTTCATAGCCAATGAAATGAATGTAGAAAGTAGTCAATGCATAGGTGAGCTGCTATGGTAAAAATTTGTCAATATCAATGTCCAACTATGTTTTTATTTATGTAGGAAACCTTTATAAATATATTTATTATATATAAGCATTTATATTTAAACCAGTGGTTATTTCAAGTCTAGATTTCTTCTTTGTTGTATATATTAATATTTTTTGTTTATTTTTTCATTTGATAGTAAGTGAACCTAATTTTACTCTCAGTAAATTAAAACAATTTTGGCTAAATTTAATGAAAAATCACAATTAAAAATAATGTGTTCACAAAATAAAATATCCAACCTGATAACACAAGTCTCTCTCAAGAAACTTTAAAAACACATCTAGAGATCTCAATTCTTACTACTTCTATATCATTTTAAACAACAGATGATTTAAATGGCTATCCTGTAACTAAATATAACCCAACATAGAAAACAATTAATAAATAATTACACCCACGTTTCTAATATAAATCTAATTAATTTCATTATATTCATATTATTTTAGCCACTCAGAAGACATACAAGAGTAATGGTAAATATTTATCTTATTTCTTTTCTATCACTTTAGAGAAATAGGGGCTCATCTATCTTTTCCAAATGTTACTCTTTTCAATTTTAGAAGTGCCTCAGGCAATGTAGTCTGTAGACTATTTCCTTCATGTAAAATGCTGCTGAATGTCAAACTTAAAACATAGTGATTGAATCAATTGAAATGTTTAAACTGATGAATACTAATTTCTTAGCGTGATTGTACATTTTTGTACAGTAGGGTGGGTTCATATCTGAATTAGACAAAGCGGGGATATGCAACAGATAAAATTAACCTTAAAAACATTTCTGACCGAAAAAGAATTTTAAAAAATGGACTTTTAGAACACGACCACTTAAAAATATAATTCATTACTTATTAGTATGCAAAGACGACATTAAAAAAAATTTTGAATCAGAACTATGGCTTCATGGTGCTCCCTGGAAAGGCCTTGAGGAGCTGAATCAGGAACTTTTGTCCGTTTCAAAATATATCGTTCCTAGCCTTAGAAATCACCAAAAAACCACAATTTTTTAAGGTTTATTGAGAATTGTCCAATTTGTAGAGGTTTTTTAGATTTTCTCAGGCTAGGAACGAGATTTTTAGAAACGGACAAAAGTTCCTGACTCAGCTCTTTATGGCATTTCCAGGGAGCACCATGAAGCCATAGTTCTGATTCAATAAATTTTTGACTCCCATTTACAAATAGCTATACAATTGAATGTCTGGTCGTCAGCGGTTTTAAGACTTAGGATAAATTTTAAATCATCCAGAGGTGTATTATATCTATATAAATTGAGTGCAGATCCCCGCTTTGGCCTCAGAAAAAAAATGTCCAAAATCGACCCACCCTATTGTACAGCTTCACTTTTGAAATAATAAACGTTTTCTTTTTAGCACTATACATTGCATCACTAAAGGGGGATAATCATGAAGTTGAGAAATTAATTGAGGATGGATATTCAGTTAATTTAACTTATAGCTCTGGTAAGTAAAAGTAAAGGTGTCTAGAAAATATATGTATTGTTTCAATTTCTTGCTTACAACTATGAGTCATAAAGATAGATAAACTGATGTATTTAGAAGTTTTATGATGGTTAGTGGAGAGGGCTATAATAAGCCCCACCTGCTGAATAATGATTTTCAAGAAGTACTAAAGTAACTTGAAATAATGAAGATATACTGCACTTTATTGATTTTCATTTATGATGATCAACTTCATAACAACACTGTCAAACTAAAATTTATCTTCAAAAATATAAACATATTAATAAACAATATTTTTCTATAGAAACTCCTCTCCATGCTGCAGCAAAGGCTGGGAAGAATAGTACTGTTCAGTTATTACTTGATTATGGTGCAGATGTATCTGCAAAGAATGATAAAGGTAAATATACAATTTATGTATTCCCTTAATTAAAAAAAATTCCAAACTTCCAAAATATACAAACTTCTATTGTAGCTGAAGGTTCAAAAGGATGCTAAATCATATCATATATACTATACATTATTACTTTATTGTAAATAGAGTGTTTTTTAAAATTAATTAGTAGAGATAAATGTGTTACCATCAAGTTTTTATGTAAAAAGAATTTACTTAACAGTCCCATAGCATTAGGACCTTCATTGATAAAATAGCTCTTTACCTTCTTTACTACCAAGTAAAACTCAAATAACCCATTGAAATTTATTAAGGAGGCACAAGTCTTATAGTAGCAGCACTAAATGGACACAAAGATGTAGTTGAAACACTGTTACAACATGGGGCAGATATCCATGCTAAATCTAATATAGGTAAATATCACATTAATTAAATTATGTCTTCATTCTTTTGCCATAATAGGTCAGGCCCTCATAGAGGGGTAACAAACTTCCAAAATATCCAGACTTCTATTGTAGCTGAAGGTTCTATCCACATTCAGTTTTTCTGTCTTTGATGTTTTCCTTTCCCGTTTGTTAGCATTAGGACCTTCATTGATAAAATAGCTCTTTACCTTCTTTACTACCAAGTAAAACTGAAATAACCAATTTAAATTTATTAAGGATACACAAGTCTTATAGTAGCATCATTATATGGACACAAAGATGTAGTTGAAACACTGTTGCAACATGGGGCAGATATCCATGCTAAAACTAATAAAGGTAAATTTCATATTAATTAGATTATGTCTACTTTCTTTAGCCACTCATGAATTATCTAGTAAAGCTAGAAGTTTAAACAATGGTTTTCTTTTTGCATACAGATTTTTGGTAAATAGTCTTTTATTTTTTATTTTTTAACTCCTTCATTAACAACAATTGTTTTTTGGTCCCTTTTTACTTGAAATAGCAATACAATTTTTATTCTAAATTTTAAACTGAAGCCCTAACCATCATACAATCTTTTAATTTCATACTTTAATCTTTTGAAGACCATACTACTTGCAACCTAGTGCCCAGTTCACAAACAACTTTTAGAGGTTGACCGATTTATTCTGTAGGTCAACCTAAACAAGTACAGCTAACAAATACCTTTATAAAATCGGTCAACTTAAAGCTTCTTTAGGTCGACCGAAAATTTCCAGAGGTCGACCTATGTGTTTTGTGAACTAGGCTTAAGGTGAACACAGTAATATTATCTAAACTAATTGTTAATAAAAGTAAATAAGTTTCTTTTTTAATCATCAATCAATCAGGATGGGGGTGAATGCTTGAACACCCCTCTCCCTGCTATCTCATCTTATAGTAGATATGTAAGGGAGGTTTAAGCAAACATTAATGTCAGGAATAGATTGGGAGATGAGTGGAATAATCATCTAAGATATTAAGACTCCTATAGCTAGAGGTTTAAAAATCTGCTAAATCAATTTATAGATCCTTTAAAAAGTATTGTTTAATAGGTGGAGTCTAAAAGGGTCCTGAATGTCCTGCTTGTACTGTCAGATATCTTAAATTTTTACGTGTTCCTTTTTTGACGACTTTTTATACAGTTTTGTACTATGAGAGGTGTAGTTGGAAATTATAGTTGGGTGGGGAACACGAATATAATAGTGTGTTAACACTTTATGGACGAAATTGGCAAACTTTCTATTAAAAAATTTATGAGCTATTTTTTTAAAGAAAATTTAATAATAATGGGAATAAGATATTTAGGAATATCGCATTAATATTAAAAAGAAAAATTAATATCATTATGAATCTTGTAAAGCGAAGCTTTTCTAAAATTATGGTTACTTTGTCCGCCCTAAGATCATTAATTTAGGCATGCTAGAATTACCCTATGAATTTCAAAATTTGTATTATCATTCTTAATCTTAATGCATTATTTATAGGTCGTAGCAACTCTAAAATACTCTAAATAATCTTTAACAAATGTCTGTATGTCACTCTCAAACATGATCTTTTAAACGTTGATTTTTAGGACGTTTAGGAACAATGTAATAATTAATGCAAAAAGATAATCAAGCATAAGAATGTTGACAAGAAGTTTCAGCCTTTAATCTTTTATAGGAGCCGAGAAAATCACGTTTCCCCCAAACTAAGACATACAGACAGACATACATAAGGACAGCCGGACATTTCAAATTATAGAGTAGCTTTGCTACTAATAATCAAGTATAAGAATGTTGACAAGAAGTTTCAGCCTTTTATCTTTTATAGGAGCCGAGAAAATCACGTTTCCCCCAAACTAAGACATTCAGACAGACGGACATAAGGACAGCCGGACATTTCAAATTATACAGTAGCTTAACTACTAATAATCAAGTATAAGAATGTTGACAAGAAGTTTCAGCCTTTTATCTTGTATAGGAGCCGAGAAAATCACGTTTCCCCCAAACTAAGATATACGGACAGATGAACAGACGGACATTTCAAATTATAGAGTAGCTTTGTAAATATGTAATATGTAAATTCTCAATTAACAAGGATGACAACATCCATTATTAGAGAAGCACAGATGTATCCTATTGTATAAAGTAGTAAGTTTTTTTGTCTTATTAGTCCAGGAAGGTTTTAAACTGTTTTTAACCTATTTTTTTATCATATATCAAAAATATACTATGACACCAGTAGAATCAGACTGCAGAGCCCAAATTTGAATTAAGTCCCCAATAAACTTTTTTTGGGGGATTTAAAAATAAATTTTATATGTTGCTGTGATCATTTTGATGGAAGCAAAAGCATTTTTTAGTTTGGGGTTAAATTGTTTCTTACAGAACAATCTGATGTGATTCAGATTATATCAATACAACAATAAAAACTCTACTCTGTTCGATGCAAATAATTTTTTTCTAAAACAATAATTTATATAGAAGAAATTTAACATTAAAATAAAACATATTATTCTGAAGTCTGAACCAATTAGAAGGCTTGTTTCATATCAGTTTTTTACAATTCAAAAAAGAGTGTTTTCACAAAGTGACTTATTTCCAATGTAGTTAAATAATTTTTATTTAATTAAAATGAAAAGAATGAGAACTATACACATAAAAGATACATGCTTTTTAAAAATATTTAAAAAAATAAGTTTGAATAATCTTATATTTTATCATATTTGTATATGTGACAAAAAAAATTTATTGTATTGCGTAAACGTTTGTTGTCATCTTTCACTATTTAACCCTTTACAGCCAATTTTTTTGTGTTTTAAATAAGGGATGGAAAACAAGCACGATAAAGTTAATTCATTGATATATTGTAAAGAATTAAGTTTTTAATGAATTAATTTAGATGAAATCAAAAGGCCTAATTTTACTCTATACCAGAATACTATATATATGAAGCAAAACACTCTAAAAGCTACGAATTTTACCCAAATAAAAAAAGACCTTTTGCTCTGATCAAAAAAGACCACAGCAACAGTAAAATTAATTTTTAAATCCCCTCAAAAAAGTTTATTGGGGACTTAATTCAAATTTAGGCTCTGCAGTTTAATTCTACTAGTGTCATAGTATATTTTTGATATATGTTTTAAAAATAGGTTAAAAACAGTTTAACTATTTAAAACAATAACTCTTACAGAGTTTCAGAAGCAGAACATTAATTTCTAAGTCTAAACAAAATTATACATAAATTTGTTGCAAAATAACGTACATAAAGGCTTGGACTGACGAGCATTATTGGAGCTGTTTGTTATTGTATGTAAGTTATTTTAATATCTTTGTTGTTTTTACTATACATTAGAAAAACTCGTTATATTTACCTTCCAGAAAGTAATAATTGTTATTGGAAAACAAAATTATACATTGACCTTACTAAACATTGAGAAAACTTTAAGAAAAGAACTTTAAAGGCAAATATAAATATAAAAAAAATCTTTAATATATCCTTGCTTGAAAGATATATATAAATTAAAAACTTTTACATAATTAAAACAAGAATAACAATCTTGCTAACCAGTAATGTATATCTTAGGTACATATTAATAAGGAATATTATTTTTTTTAGCCAGGTTAGCTAAGCAGCTAACTACATATTTCAAAATAGTAAGATATATAAATTGTAATTAGGTTAACCATATATCTAACCACTTTTAGGTACATGTTACATAAGCGTTTGTAATATCTAAGCGTAGGTATTGTACATTTACTTAACTTTTATATATACTACAGAGAGAACCGCATAGAGAGCATATTTAGCATCCCCTCAGGAGAATCCTCTGGAAGGAAAGAAGCTCCATTCTTTCCCTTTAAGCTTTCCCTTAGTCCTTACATTCAATGGATGTTCCCCAAATAGTATTGCAGGGGAATATTAAAAATAGGTACTTTATTTAGGGGAATATCAAACATTACCTTGACCTATTGACCTACTGACCTATTGGCCTAGTGACCTAATGTACTTGTCCTTGCAGTACATTGACCGGTCATTAACCTATTGTACTGCAAAGTATGATGCAATATCGAATTTTCCATTTTAAGACAAGAATAGACATGTTTAAACAGGAATAGGTACTTATTTAAGGGGGAATATTCTACAGTACATTGACCTGTTATTGACCTATTGTACTTGTCATAACAGTACATTGACCTGTCAATGACCCTTGTATTGCAAAGTATGATGCAATATCGATTTTCCATTTAAATACCAGAAAAGAATGATAAAAGGTTAATATTAACATGGCAAGGACTCGACCAATGGTTCCAAAGAAAATGTTTAAATTTCAATTTAATTTATGATGGGATATCAAGGACATACTTTCATTTTTAGGATTTGATTAAGAGTTGCCTTGTTATAATACTTTACCTTGTTATCCTAAGAAACATTATTCCAAAAATCAGTTGAATAGGAGAAACATATTATACAACAACATGTTGTCAAAATGCTACGCTTTCTAAATTGTACCTAACTGTCATGGGAATCATCATATAAAGTTTGAAATCTATAGGATAATTCTAACATATCTTTTTTTTATAATATATAATACAAAAAATGTTTTTAGTGCACTTACAGACTTTCTGGTAATGATTAAGGAGAAGCTACGCTTTCTAATTTATACATAACTGTTATAGGAATCATCATGCAAAGTTTGATATCGATGGGACAATTCTAACATGCCAAAATTAACGAAAAGAGCTAACCATTACGGACGGACCGACCCTTATTTTACAAAACTCCCTCTTTTTTGACAAAAATCTATATAGGCGGGTTAGTTTTTAAAAGCGAAGCTTTTATGTAATTAGGGTCAGTCTGTCCGTCATTCCGTCCGTAACAGTTATCTTTTTTTTGTTAATTTATACATGTTAGAATAGTCCTATCGATTTTAAACTTTGCATGATAATTCCTATAACAGTTAGGTAAAGATTTATGAAGCGTAGCAACTCTATAATCCTTACTAGAAAGTCCGCATGTCCAACCTTTTGAATGTCATTTTCATATCTTATAATCATCCTATATATCTGATTTTTTAATACCGTTTCCTATTACATCAAGATATAATGTTATAAGCGAAGCATCTCCAAAATCAAAATGTAAGTATATCCTTAAACAGTGTCCTGTATTTTAGCAGTTTTGCCTACAATTTTGTTGACAAATATACATTCATATTCTGCTTATTTAGTTTTGACACTCAAGAGTTAATGTTCGTTTGTCCTTCCGTTTCAGAGCTTCTCTTTTATGGATATTGTCATAATTGTTTTACCGTAGGTCAAGCATTATGTTATAATACAAAGAATTTCTATCATCAAGATTTATAATATAAGATCTAATCCTAAGACCTAATTGGACAACAATTATTTTAGGTTAGGTTAGATTTAGTCATATTAGAATAGGTTTTTTAAAGTGGTACTACCTAGGAGCACGGACTTAAACTGTTTTTAAACTATTTTTGAATGGGGGGTCAAAAATATACTAGGACACCTATAGAATCAGACTGCAGAGCCCAAATTTGAATTAAGTCCCCAATAAACTTTTTTTGGGGGATTTAAAAATTAATTTTTACTGTTGCTCTGGTCATTTTTACCAGATCAAAGGGTCTTTTTTTACTTCGTGTAATATTGTAACTTAGTGAACAATTTTATATAATTCACTTTATACTGATACAATAAAAAAAACATTACTCTGTTCAATGAAAATAAATTTTTTTCTAAAACAATTAATTTCATTGAAAAATCTGACATAATACAATAAAAAACATAATGCTGAATTTAAACCAATTAGAAATTAGAATTTCCGAAAGAGTGTTTTCACAAAGTGACTTATTTCAAACATAGTTAAATAATTTTATTTAATAAAAATGAAAAGAATGAAAACCCTACTCATAAAAGATACATACTTTTTAAAAATATTTTTAAAAATATGTTTGAATAATCTTATTTTATATCATATTTGTATATGTGACAAAAATAAATTTGTTGTATTGCATAAACATTTGTTGTCATCTTAATTTATTTAACCCTTTACAGCCAATTTTTATGTGTTTTAATGTATAATAAACATGAAACATGTTAATTCATTGATATATTGTAAAGAATTAATTTTTAATTAGTATTGATATATAAAATCAAAAGATCTAACTTTACTGTATACTAGCATACAATATTTATGAAGCAAGACACTCTAAAAGCTGAGTATTTTACCTACAAAGGAAAGAAATATCACGATTCAGTAAAAATTATTTAATCCATAGTAAAAAATAAACTTTAAAATCCTAATAAAAATTGATGTGCGCAATTGTTCTCATTTTTGGCTTTGCAGTATGATTCTACAGATGTCAAAGTATATTTTTAATATACCTTTTAAAAATAGTTTAAAAACAGTTTAAGTCAAAATATATCTATTTTTCTCTATGTGTCAACAATATTCCCAGTGTTATAGAGTTCGCATATCAGTCAGTCTAATTTAATAAGCTTCACATTTTTAAAAGCGAAGCTTTTCTATAATTAGGGTCGGTCCGTCCGTACGTCCGTCCGTACGTCCATTTTAAACATGTCGATGTTTTTACTTATTCAACAACAATTTTTTATGGGATTTAATCATCTGATTGATCTGATTTTTGGTATATTGATTCCTGGGACAACAAAGTATAATATCATAAGCGAAGCAACTCTATAATCAAGTCCTAAAATGTAAGTATGTCCATAAACATTATCCTGTATTAAACAGTTTTTCAACAAATTTACTTACAATTTTGCTTCGATTATTATACATTTGTATTCTAATTATTCAGTTCTGAAAGTGTACAAGTGTTAATGTCCGTTTGTCCTACCGTTTCAGTGCTTCGATTTTTTGGATGTTGTCATCCTTGTCAAATATTAAATCCTTGTTATAATCAAAGCTTTTCTACAATTAAGTTGCTTTGTCTATCCATTATTGTTCTATCTATTTCAAACTATGAGTATGCATGTAGAACAATGGGAACAGGAGAAAAGGTGTTTTGATTAAAATGAAAAAAACCAATCAAAACATTTTGTATTATTAATTTATTACCTATTCTTTTTCAATTAAACTGTAGGTAATTTTGATGAAATAAAATATTAATTTAGAAAAGCTTAATCTGAAACAATTTTTTTAAATTTACCCAACAAGAAATAACGTCAATTTTTCACAAATAAAGAGATGAAAAAAAGGAAATATATGATAAAAAAAACATTATAAGTGACAAAATTATTTGTTTATTATGTTAAGGAATTCCGGTTAAATATCATTATGCAATTTAATTTTTTATTAAAAATATTAATATGTACTTTATTACCTTTTCATGGAAACAAAGACAAGACCAGGGGCTTTACTTATAGTCAAACAAAAAGGGGGAAATGAACCCACCATTTGATTTATTATTTAATGCATACATTACTTACAATTTTATGATAAGAAAAGGTAAAATAGATAATTTTGATAACGAAGCCTTTCTATAATTGGGATAAGTCCCTCCTTTTGTCTGTATGTCAGTTTGTACATTTGTACTTCTGTACGTTACAAGCAGCTCTTATTGTTAATCTAGACATGTTAAAATTTCCTATTAATTTTATTTTTTAGTAGAGAAGCTACTCTATAATTCACAATGTCCGTCCGTCCATCACGTCTGTCTGTCCGTCTGTCCGTGATTAATGAATTGGGGGAAACGTGATTTTCTCTGCTCCTATAAAAGGTAGAAGGCTGAAACTTTTTGACATCATTAAGGAGCACAATTAACTAAAAAACATCAATGGCGGCCAGACCTCTCTTTAGCAGGTTTTAGGCTATTTTTACATTTTTCACATTTTTCTCCATATCTTTGGTGTTTATGGTCCGATTTTAAAATTTTTTCAGTTCTAGATATCTAAATTAAATTTTCCGTCGATTAAAGAAAACAACAATTACAGTCCGACTGCTATTTTGCAGGTTTTAGGCTATTTTCATATTTTTCACATTTTTCTCCATATCTTTGGTGTTTATGGTCTGATTTTCCCAATTTTTTTAGTTATAGATATCAAAATTAAAAAAAAAAAAAACATGGCGATCAGACTGCCTTTTGGCAGTTTTTTTGCTATTTTACACATTTCCCCATATCTTTGGTGTTTTTGGTCCGATTTTCAAACTTTTTTTGCATATTAGTACCAAAATATTTTTTCCGTTGTTATGAGCATCTTTTATGTAATTTACTTTAACTGTCGTCATCATACAAAATAAAACAAGGTTTTGTGTTTATTTTCTCTGATAAATCTATTTTTGATTTTTAAAAATACACTTTAAATCTACTTGTACACATTCCCATCCATGATTTTTTGTGCTTTGCTACTTATGGATGTTGTCATTCTTGTTCAATATATAAGCGATTTTTGTATTTGTAGATGAAAGGGCAAGTAGCTTTTTCTTATTTCTTCATTTCTTAAGTGTTTTTGGTTGGATTTTCAACATGTTTGTTGATATATAATAATAACCATTTGTTCTTATCATCCTTAACCCTTAAAAGTAAGGCTTATTGCTGCGCCTATTAGTCGGGGGGGGGGGGGGGGGTGCAACGGCCCCTTATCATCTCAGCTCCTATTAAAGCTAGAAAGCTAAAAAATTTTGTACATGTCCCCTGTTTAATAATGAATTTCCAACTAAAAGTGAGTCAAAGTTTAGCTTCCTTCACCCTTTTATCTAACAACCTTTGTTTTTAGGTCCTTTTTTACAAATCAATTTTAAAAGGCTGTCATTTTCTTATTTTTGAAGCTAGAAAAATATTTTTTTTTCAGAAAATGTTTATCTTTATGTAAATTTTGTATTAGAAATCATATATAACATAAAACAGAGACTTAAACAAAGAATTTACCTTACAAAGATACTAAATATCCTATTTTAATAAATCCTTATATGAATTATAAATATAGTTAAGATAAATATTTTCTAAAAAATTAGTTTTTCTACCTCCAAAAATAAAAAAAAATACTTTGACTGACTTATAGTCTGAAATTCATTATCAAACAGTGGACTTAAATGCCTCCCCCCCCCCCCTTCTGATTTTTTCTATTTAATTTTATGTTTGTGAAAGATAAAGAGCCCAAATTACTTACAATTTTGCTTTGACTCCTATACTTTTATATTCTGATTATTCAGTTCAGACACTATACAAGTGTTAATTTTAGTTTGTCCTACCGCTTCAGTGCTTTGCTTTTATGGATGTTGTCATCCTTGTTGTAATAAAGTTTGATGAAAATATGAGTTTGTAGAGAAGAAACTGTTGAAATAGTTAGAAATTTAAAGAAGCATAACATTTCTATCTATTCTATAAGTCATTATAAGTGTATTTGTCTTCATTTCCAGATTTTGGTTTTTTTTATATTTCTCTCATTACTATTGAAAAATATATCATTATTCATAAAACAGAGTAGGACAATTCTAACATGACATTCCCCTAACAGATGGGGGATGGGGGGATGGTTAGTGCAAATGCCTCCTTACACCCAGACCAATTAAGGTCCGGAAAAAAAGAGCCCAACGTTAAAGGTGCATTAAAGATGTCAGTATTCTGTTATGAAAAGACGTACACCCAATTGGAAAGCTTAGCTAATTAAAAATTAGGATTATTATCACATTCAAAACATTTTTTTTAAAGTTAAAAATGCACATGTTTTAAAATATGGTCAAATGGAATTTGTAAAACAGTTTAACCCTTAACGGTCGGGGGGGGGGGGGGGGAGGGGGGCGTTAAACGCCCCCCCTATCCGTTTTTTTCTATCTCATTTTCTGTGTGTGAAAGATAAAGAGCCCAAACTGCGTGACTTTTTAAGTGTGAGTATAAAACATAACTGAGAGTTAGAATTTTTCAAATATCTCCATCCTGGCGGGCACAGGATGCCAGCAAACCTGGCAGGGTGATCCAGGTAAAGAGCAAAAATATTTTTACGACTTAAACAAAGCATTTTATCTTAATAAATCCTCTAGTAGTAAATCCTTATATGAAATACAGGTGTTGAAGTTAATTTCAGGTTCCAGGTATGATCCTGCAGGTCCTGATCCTCCAGGTCTCCAGAAATCTTTAAAAGGCTCCTGTGACCGCAATTTTTGACTTAGAGACTTCGAATTTTAAACTTAAGCTTTTCTTACATGTCTACATAACGTATTAAAATTTCATAAGGATCCGCCGCCGTTTTCCCGCCGACTGCCGACTACGGCGGCTGGCAGCTGCCAAGTACAGCTGCGGCCGCTGAAATTTATGTTTTGATATTTAAAAAAAAAAAATTACATAAAGATTAACATTTTCTGTGAAAAAATTGTTCTTTTATCTTCAAAAATAAGAAAATTACAGCCATTTGAAATTTTTAAGTGAAAAAGTACCTCAAAACAAAGGTTGTTACAAAGGGTGAAAGAAGCGAAAATTGACTTCGTTTCAATTAAGGTCGGAAATTCATTATAAAACAGGGGACTTGCACAAAAAAATTTAGCCCTGTAGCTCTAATAGGAACTGAGATAATAGAGGGGGGGGGGCGTTCAACGCTTAACCGATTAAGGTGCGGTAATGGGCCCGACTGTAAGGGGTTAAGGTTGTTGCTACGCTTTGAAAGTTGTACCTGATACATGAATCATAATGCAAAGTTGTGAATCAATTATAACATGAATATATTAACAAACAATCCGTCAAGTAAGGACGTACAGACCTACTGCTGGGCGTACATGCTCTAATCATGAAGAAAATAAGCTTTTTTAGAAACATAATACAATCAAAAAATCATAAAAAATGTTGTCAAGAAGAAAAAATCTCATTTTATAATGAACGTCTGGAATTTCTGGTTGACTTTTTATATCGTACAGGCAACCTACTACTACGTTGGAAATCAATAAGACAACTCTAAAATTCCTATAAAAGCTATCCTTACAGATTAACCAACGGACTATCTATAAGCCTTTTTTTATTTACACAAGTATTATAAAAATGTTATTAAAAAGTGTACATGGACGCAAGGTTTTTTTTATTAACAATTAGCGATAAGTGTTACCATCAGGACCAACCTCAACTATACTAAAGCTACACTTTTAATGATTATAGCTTTCTTTAAAAAAAAAGTTGATTAATTTAATTCATTAAAAATGTCGCACATTACTGAGTTTGCGTTTTTTGAGATAGACCAAATTACATTCAGGACCCTTTTAGACTCCACCGTTTAATATAACCCTTTTACCATTGACAGAAGTTAATAATCAAACTCTCATTTTCTTCATTGACATGAGCATTTTGTAGGTTCAAAAGGCTTTCAAATCATGTCATAAATCCTTTACATTATTGATATTAAAATGTTTTTGGTCAATCAGTAAAGCTACATGTGATTAAAATATGTGTTTATCAAGGTTTTATGAATTAAATTTACTTCATTGTCCCTTCAAAAATCACAGCATTAGGAACTTCTTTAAAAAATTATTTATTTATCCTCCATTCAAAGAATAAATGTATTAACCAATTTAGATTGATTTAGGAACCACAAGTCTTATTATAGCAGCACAAACACCACACACAGATGTAGTTGAAACACTAATACAACATGGGGCAGACATCAATGCTCAAGATAATTATGGTAAATAATATATTGATTAAATTATAATTATAATTATATTATAAATTAAATTATTAGCCATTAAAAGTTGGCCCTAAAATGCACCTTTATAGATTGTGGGGGAGAAAATAATATCAAGCCTCCTGTAATAGCTATAAGTCCAAAATGCAACTAAATCAAGTCATAAAGCCTTTATTTTATTGTTATAAGGACATTTTTGTTGATATAGTGATTAAATAATGAAAAAACTTTTAATTTCAAGAAAGTTCCAGTATTACAAAGGCTGCCCAATATGGACGCAAAGAAGTAGTTAAAATCCTCATTGAACATGGGGCTTACTTACATGCTAGGGATGATGATGGTAAGTACATTTACAACTGCAGTTATGATTATTAAGTTCTGACAATTTAAAGAGTTATTGTTCTTTTATTCTTCCTTGTGTTGTTATAGCTTCGCTTTTATGGATGTTGTCATACTTGATTTTGGGTAATATTACTTCTAAATCATTGAATCATTCTATTAAGGAGATAACAGTCTTATTCTTGCTTCAACATATGGTCACAAAGAAATAGTTGAAATACTGCTACTGAATGGAGCTGACATCAGTGTTAAAAATAATGATGGTTAGTCAATTCGTTTAATCTTTTAGAATCTACATACTTCCTAGTTATATTATTGAAAACCATTTTTAAGTAAAAAATCCTAACCTTTTTTGCTTTATAATACTTCATCAAGGCTTACTTTAGTTATTGGTAATAAATTCATTTGAACTGCATATTCATCAGTTCTCTTGTCTTCAATATCTCTGTAACTCACATCTGTGAATCCATGATTTTATAAGCTTTGTTATTTTGGGACATTTTTCCATCATCAATGAATCGCAACAAGCAACATTTTAAACATAATTATATACTCTGTTTTGTAAAGGTTTTACTGCACTAGCCATGGCAAACAAAAAAGGTCATACTGATATAGCAGAATTACTTAAAAAACATGGTAAGATTTACAATTAGTTGTATCATTAGTATGATATCTGGGAACATAAAGTATGGAAATTGGGCTCAGTAATTTTTGTCATAAATTCACTTGTCATATATACACTTGTCATAGATATATTTGTCATAATTATATTTGTCATAAAGGTACACTTGTCATAAAAACATTTGTCATAAAAGGTACACTTGTCATAAAAACATATGTCATGAAGGTAAGTTTGTCATAAAAAAACATTTGTAATAAAAACATTTGTCATAAAGGTATGTTTGTCATAAAGGTACATTTGTCATAAAGGTATATTTGTCATAAAGATATCTTTGTCATAAAGGTACGTTTGTCATAAAAACATTTGTCATAAATTAAATTTGTCATGGATACCAGTATAAAATTTTGGGCACCGGTATAAAACTTTGGGTACCAGTATAAAACTTTGGGTACCAGAATTAAATTTTGGCTAACAGTATAAAACTTTGGGTACTAGTATAAAACTTTGGGTACCAAAATAAAATTTTAAGTACCAGCATAAAACTTGGGTACCTTTCAGTATAAAACTTTGGGTACCAGTAAAAACTTTTGGTACCAGTATAAAACTTTGGATACCAGCTTAAAACTTTGGGTACCAGTATAAAATTTGTGTACCAGTATAAAACTTTGGGTACTATCATAAAACTTTGGGTACCAGTATAAAACTTTAGGTACCAGTAATTTATGACAAATGTACCCCTATGACAAATGTTTTTATGACAAACATACCGTTATGACAAATGTTTCTATGACAAACAACCTTTATGACAAATGTTTTTATGAAAAATGTACCTTTATGACAAATGTACCCCCCCCCCCCTCCCCCCAACAACGACAAACAACTATGATTTAAATGGCTATCCTGTAACTAAATAAAACCAAACCTTACTAACATAGAAAAAAAAATAATAAATAATTACACCCCCCTTTCTAATATAAATCTAATTAATTTCACTATATTCATATTATTTTAGCCACTCAGAAGACATACAAAAGTAATGGTAAATATTTATCTTTTTCTTTTCTATCATTTTAGAGAAATTGGGGTCATCTTTTCCAAATGTTATTCTTTTCAATTTTAGAAGTGGCTCAGGCAATGTAGTCTGTAGACTATTTACTTCATGTAAAATGCTTCTGAATGTCAAACCTAATACATTATGATTGAATCAATTAAAATGTTTAAATTGATCAATATTAATTTCGTAGCATGATTGAACATTTTTGTACAGCTTCACTTTTAAAAAAATAAACGTTTTCTTTTTAGCACTATACATTGCATCACTAAAGGGGGATAATCATGAAGTTGAGAAATTAATTGAGGATGGATATTCGGTTAATTTAACTTATAACTCTGGTAAGTAAAATTTGGTAAAGGTGCCTAGGAAATATATATATTGTTTCCATTTCTTGCTTACAACTATAATTCATAAAGATAGATAATTGATGTATTTAGAAGTTTTATGATTCTAAAGAATTATTTCAAGTCAGCTTTTTATTGGATTTTCTATCGTATTGGAGTATTTAATAATGTCAACATGACACTTGTAGCTAGTAACTTTGACATGTTCTCTTTTCTCCCTAATAACAAATGTAACCAAGAAAGCTATTATCTCCAGTTATTTTCACCAATTTATGTTTCTTAATATCTCTCATATAGTTTTTGAGTTAGTGGAGAGGGCTGTAGTAAGCCCCACCTTCTGAATAATGGTTTTCAAGTACTAAATCAACTTGAAATAATGAAGATATACTGCACTTTATTGCTTTTCATTTATGATGATCAACTTCATAACAACACAGTCAAACTAAAATTTATCTCCAAAAATATAAAGAAATTAATCAACAATAATTTTCTATAGAAACTCCTCTCCATGCTGCAGCAAAGGCAGGGAAGAGTAGTACTGTTCAGTTATTACTTGATTATGGTGCAGATGTATCTGCAAAGAATGATAAAGGTAAATATACAATTTATGTATTCCCCTAATTAAAAAAAATTTCTCTACTAAAGCCTATTAAAGTAAAACACCAATCTGTGGAAGATTCATATGGTATAATATTAAACTTATTAAACGTCGACTATTGCTTTCCCTTAAAGAACTTAGTATGCAAGGATCTCTATGAGGGTAGTTTTTTATTCTAGCCTACTATTATATTCAGGATGGACCAGTATCATATTTGCTTCTGAGAATGGATACAATGAAATAGTGCAAATACTGATAAATCATGGGGCAGATATCAATGCCACAAGTATTTATGGTAATTATCTGATAATGTATAACCAAAATATATAATAATCTTGAAGTTCAGTTAGAAATCATATCTTATTGAGTCCTAGCCCTGGAAACTTAACAAACTTTCAAAATATCCAAACTTCTATTGTAGCTGAAAGTTCAAAAGGCTGCTAAATCATATTATAAATCCTTTACATTATTACTTTATTGTAAATATGGCGTTTTAAAATGTGTTACATCAAGTTTTGAAGTATTAAAAGTTACTTCACAGTCCCATAGCACTAGGACCTTCTTCAATAAAATATTTCTTTACCTTCTTTACTACCAAGTAAAACTCAAATAACCCATTAAAATAAATTAAGGATTCACAAGTCTTTTAGCAGCAGCACAAACTGGACTCAAAGATGTAGTTGAAACACTGTTACAACATGGGGCAGATATCCATGCTAAAACTAATAAAGGTAAATATCATATTAATTAAATTATGTCTACTTTCTGTAGTCATAATAGGTTGGGCACTCAGCCACGCCTAAATATAAAAGGAGGATGGGGGGAACACCATTCCAAACTATCAAAACTTCTATTGTAGCTGAAGGTTCAAAAGGCTGCTAAATTATGTCATAAATCCTCTACATTAATGTAAATAGGGCGTTTTTAATTAATCAGTACTGCTAAATGTGTTACTATAAAGTTTTTGTAAAAAAAAGTTACTTCACAGTCCCATAGCAGTAGGACCTTGTTTAATAAAATAGTTTGTTACCTACTTTACTACCAAGTGAAACTCAAATAACCAATTTAATTTTATTAAGGATCCACAAGTCTTATTAGAGCAGCACAATATGGACACAAAGATGTAGTTGAAATACTGTTACAACATGGGGCAGATATCCATGCTAAAACTAATAAAGGTAAATATCATATTAAATAACCTTTACAGATCTAGTTTTTCAATGTCATTTTGTGTAGGTAAGATAGAGAGTTGTGACTTCATGACTTTTTAAGTTTAGTAATTATACGTCGGCAAGAGTTGATCTTAGCTTGGGATAATTTTAAGAATATCTGGTCTGTGTCGGTCATGGCATCTGGTCAAAGTCGGTTAGGTGGCACCAAATTTAGAAAAAATTTTAAATAAATCTTAATTTTTTCATTATGACTTTTGTGTAAAAGATAGAGACCTAAAATTTTTTTTGGTTAATTCTGGAATATTATTGAACATCTGAGATTAGTGGAGTTATGACCGTTTGACTGCAAAATGACCGATTTTATGTTGTGCTTTTGATATGTACTTGATTTTCTCTAAATGTGCACATGAACCACCAGAAAAATGTCTTCATTCTATTGCCATAATAGGTCGGGCCCTCAGTCACACCCAAATAGATAAGGAGGGTGGGGGGTAACAGACTTCTAAAATATCCAGACTTCTATTAAAGCTTGAAGGTTCTATCAATAAAGGTACTATGAAAGAAAGGTAATCAGGCTTCGCCAATAGAAATTCCCTGTGATTGGGTAGAAACTGTACACATTTTGGTATGAAAGGCCTTATTTTTTTTAGTTCTTCCCAATAAAAAAGTTGGGTTAAAACAGTTGAATTTCTTATTTAAAACCCATAAATCAATTTGTTTCAATAGTTTTCAAATTTAGTAATAGATTGATGTTAGTAACACTACTTCTTAGTTTTTTATAGATTTTAATACATTTTTTAAAAAAAATAGAAAAAAATAGGGAAAAAACTATCAAACTTAAATAATAGAAAACAAGTCTTATCCCTTTCCGTTTTTTATAAGTGCAATTTTAATTTTGAAACTAATTGACACTATGTATTTTTTTAAAGCTTATGGCTTTAGTCCAAGTTTTTAAAGGATTCACTAAAAAGGTGGATGAAAGTAACCCTTATATGAAAGATTGAAAAAATATGGCATTTGATAATTGAGTGTTTTTATTTTCTTTTTTCTTTTGTCGGTTTATATATTTTACGCAATGATATCTTCCAATATGAAAAAACTACAAGCAGATATTAACACTTCCTGAAAATTGAGCATAAATTATTATTCTATATGTTGACAAGATCTTAAAAGACATACCATGCACAAATCTATTTAATTTTCTTTATATATCTTCTTTTAATTAAAGAATCTGGTTAGCGTATAATCATTAAAATATCAAGTTTTTATGTAAAAAAAGTTACTTAACAGTCCTATAGCATTAGGACCTTCTTTGAATAGTTCTTTACCTTCTTTACTTCCAAGTAAAACTGAAATAACCAATTTAAATTTATTAAGGATACACAAGTCTTATAGTAGCATCACTAAATGGATACAAAGATGTAGTTGAAACACTGTTGCAACATGGGGCAGATATCCATGCTAAAACTAATAAAGGTAAATTTCATATTAATTAGATTATGTCTACTTTCTTTAGCCACTCATGAATTATCTAGTAAAGTTTAAACATTGGTTTTATTTTTGCATACGGATTTTTGGCATGTAGTTTTTTTTTTTCTTTTTTAACTCCTTTATTAACAACAATTGTTTTTTGGTCCCTTTTTACTTGAAATAGCAATAACAATTTTTTCAAAATTTTATATTATAAATTAAATTATTAGCCATAAAAGGTTGGCACTAAAATGCTCATTTATAGATTGTGGGGGAGAAAATAATATCAAGCCTCCTGTAATAGCTATAAGTCCAAGATGCAACTAAATAAAGCCTTTATTTTATTGTTATAAAGACATTTTTGTTCATACAGTGATTAAATAATGAAAAAACTTTTAATTTCAAGAAAGTTCCAGTATTACACAGGCTGCCCGATATGGACGCAAAGAAGTAGTTAAAATCCTCATTGAACATGGGGCTTACTTACATGCTAGGGTTGTTGATGGTAAGTACATCCTTATACTAAAGTAACAGGATTTTTGTGTGTCTGTGCGTTTGTTTGTACTGAAGGATCTCGCTAACCGATGAATTGATTGGGTTCTCCTTAACAGGGTAGCTTCTCATAGGTCTTGGGAAGGTTTATAACTATTTTCTTGGGGGGTGGGACACCCCCAACCCCCCAAAAAAATGAAAAATCCCCCCCCCCTAAAAATTTTTTTGGGTTTAATTTTTTTAACTAAAATTAAAAATTAGGGATGGGGAGAGGGGCACCCCTTTTCCCCCCAAAAAAAATTTGGCCCCCTAGAAATTTTTTTTACTTTTCTTTCAAAATCTAAAATAAGAAAATGGGTTATCAAATTTGACTCTCCCCTTTTCAAGTGCCCCTACAGGCTTCTAGGGGCGTAGCCGCTAGTAATTAATATTGTATCTTTGAAATACTAATACAACATGGGGCAGATATCCATGCTAAAACTAATAAAGGTAAATATCATATTAATTGAATTATGTCTACTTTCTTTAGCATAATAGGTTGGGCACTCAGCCACGCCTAAATATAAAAGGAGGATGGGGGGAACACCATTCCAAACTATCAAAACTTCTATTGTAGCTGAAGGTTCAAAAGGCTGCTAAATTATGTCATAAATCCTCTACATTAACGTAAATAGGGTGTTTTTAATTAATCAGTACTGCTAAATATGTTACTATAAAATTTTTGTAAAAAAAGTTACTTCACAGCCCCATAGCAGTAGGACCTTCTTTAATAAAATAGTTTGTTACCTACTTTACTGCCAAGTGAAACTCAAATAACCAATTTAATTTTATTAAGGATCCACAAGTCTTATTAGAGCAGCACAATATGGACACAAAGATGTAGTTGAAATACTGTTACAACATGGGGCAGATATCCATGCTAAAACTAATAAAGGTAAATATCATATTAATTAAACCTTACAGATCTAGTTTTTCAATGTCATTATTTTTGTAGGTAAGATAGAAAGTTGTGACTTCATGACTTTTTATTTTATTAAGGATCCACAAGTCTTATTACAGCAGCACAAAATGGACACAAAGATGTAGTTGAAATACTCTTACAACATGGGGCAGATATCCATGCTAAAACTAATAAAGGTAAATATCATATTAATTAACCCTTACAGATCTAGTTTTTCAATGTCATTTTTTTGTAGGTAAGATAGAGAGTTGTGACTTCATGACTTTTTAAGTTTAGTAATTATACGTCGGCAAGAGTTGATCTTAGCTTTGGATAATTTTAAGAATATCTGGTCTGTGTCGGTCATGGCATCTGGTCAAAGTCAGTTAGGTGGCACTAAATTTAGAAAAAATTCTAAATAAATCTTAATTTTTTCATTATGACTTTTGTGTAAAAGATAGAGACCTAAAATTTTTTTTGGTTAATTCTGGGATATTATTGAACATCTGAGATTAGTGGAGTTATGACCGTTTGACTGCAAAATGACCGATTTTATTTTGTGCTTTTGATATGTACTTATATCATGTACATTGTGGCTTATATTACAGCTAGAGACCTAACAAATTTTGTGGTACATCCTTGAGCAATGATAAACTTCCATGAGTAGTAAGGTCATGACTATTTGACCACTTCTTGACCGATTTTCAATTTCCTACCTGTTTGTAAGCTGCCAGCCGCTGAATTTCAAAACAGCTATAGACCAACCAAATTTTTATGTAGTCTTTTATTGTGATCAGAAACAGATAAAAATATTAGTTGGTGCTGCCAACCGCCATTTTACCACGTTTTAAGTTCCACCTAAAATTTGGTGATTCTAGCTTTAAAATTGGCCGCTCTACAGCTGTTTTAATATTTAGCAGCTGGCCGCTAAAAAGCGGCCTACAAGTGGTCTGAACACTATGACTAGAAAAAGTAATTTTCTCTAAATATGCACATGAACCACCAGAAAAATGTCTTCATTCTATTGCCATAATAGGTCGGGCCCTCAGTCACACCTAAATAGATAAGGAGGGTGGGGGGTAACAGACTTCTAAAATATCCAGACTTCTATTAAAGCTGAAGGTTCTATCAATAAAGGTACTAAGAAAGAAAGGTAATCAGGCTCCGCCAATAGAAATTCCCTGTGATTGGGTAGAAACTGTACACATTTTGGTATGAAAGGCCTTATTTTTTTTAGTTCTTCCCAATAAAAAAGTTGGCTAAAAATGGTCGAATTTCTTAATTAAAACCCATAAATCAATTTGTTTCAATAGTTTTCAAATTTAGTAATAGATTGATGTTAGTAACACTACTTCTTAGTTTTTTTTATAGATTCTAATACATTTTTAAAAAAAATTAGAAAAAAATAGGGAAATAACTATTAAACTTAAATAATAGAAAACAAGTCTAATCCCTTTCCATTTTTTATAAGTGCAATTTTAATTTTGAAACTAATTGTCACGATGTATTTTTTTAAAGCTTATGGCTTTAGTCCAAGTTTTTAAAGGATTTGCTAAAAAGGTGGATGAAAGTAACCCTAATATGAAAGATTGAAAAAATATGGCATTGACAAGATCTTAAAAGACATACCATGCACAAATCTATTTAATTTTCTTTATATATCTTCTTTTAATTAAAGAATCTGGTTAGCGTATAATCATTAAAATATCAAGTTTTTATGTAAAAAAAGTTACTTAACAGTCCTATAGCATTAGGACCTTCTTTGAATAGTTCTTTACCTTCTTTACTTCCAAGTAAAACTGAAATAACCAATTTAAATTTATTAAGGATACACAAGTCTTATAGTAGCATCACTAAATGGATACAAAGATGTAGTTGAAACACTGTTGCAACATGGGGCAGATATCCATGCTAAAACTAATAAAGGTAAATTTCATATTAATTAGATTATGTCTACTTTCTTTAGCCACTTATGAATTATCTAGTAAAGTTTAAACATTGGTTTTCTTTTTGCATACGGATTTTTGGTATATAGTCTTTTTTTCTTTTTTAACTCCTTTATTAACAACAATTGTTTTTTGGTCCCTTTTTACTTGAAATAGCAATAACAATTTTTTTTAAATTTTATATTATAAATTAAATTATTAGCCATAAAAGGTTGGCCCTAAAGTGCTCATTTATAGATTGTGGGGGAGAAAATAATATCAAGCCTCCTGTAATAGCTATAAGTCCAAAATGCAACTAAATCAAGTCATAAAGCCTTTATTTTATTGTTATAAGGACATTTTTGTTCATACAGTGATTAAATAATGAAAAAACTTTTAATTTCAAGAAAGTTCCAGTATTACACAGGCTGCCCAATATGGACGCAAAGAAGTAGTTAAAATCCTCATTGAACATGGGGCTTACTTACATGCTAGGGATGATGATGGTAAGTACATCCTTATACTAAAGTAACAGGATGTTTGTGTGTCTGTTTGTTTGTTTGTACCGAAGGATCTCGCTAACCGCTGAATTGATAGGGTTCTCCTTAACAGGGTAGCTTCTCATAGGTCTCAGGAAGGTTTATAACTATTTTCTTGGGGGGTGGGACACCCCCAACCCCCCAAAATATGAAAAATCCCCCCCCCCCTAAAAATTTTATTTGGTTTCATTTTTTTAACTAAAATTAAAAATTAGGGATGGCGAGTGGGGCACCCCTCCCCCCGAAATTTTTTTTACTTTTCTTTCAAAATCTAAAATAAGAAATTGGGTTATCAAATTCGACTCTCCCCTTTTCAAGTGCCCCTAGAGGCTTCTAGGGGCATAGCCGCTAGTAATTAATATTGTATCTTTGCTGTATTGACCTATTTCTTTTCTTGTTTGACATATTTATTTCCTTCTCCTATAATATGTTATGATTCCTTTGATTACTATAACAGTTAGGTATGATTTAGACTTCATAGCAAATTTATGAACAATTTTGTTTATATTTACAACTGCAGTTATGATTATTAAGTTCTGACAATTCAAAGAGTTATTGTTCTTTTATTCTTCCTTGTGATATTATAGCTTCGCTTTTATGGATGTTGTCATACTTGATTTTGGGTAATATTACCTCTTAATTATTCTATTAAGGAGATAACAGTCTTATTCTTGCTTCAACATATGGTCACAAAGAAATAGTTGAAATACTGCTACTGAATGGAGCTGACATCAGTGTTAAAAATAATGATGGTTAGTCAATTCGTTTATTCTTGTAGAATCTAAATACTTGCAAGTTAAAGTATTAAAGCCCCTTTTGATGCAAAAAAATTGCTAACTTCTTTTTTGCTTTATAATATTTCATCAAGGCTTACTTTAGTTTTTGGTATTAAATTAATTTTAACTGTATATTCATCAACTCTATAGTCTATAATATCTTTGATACTCACTTCTGTTAATCTATGATTTTATAATCTTTGTTATTTTGGGAGATTTTTCCATCATCAATGAATCGCAACAAGCAACATTTGAAACATTATTATATACTTTGTTTTGTAAAGGTTTTACTGCACTAGCCATGGCAAACAAAGAAGGTCATACTGATATAGCAGAATTACTCAAAAAACATGGTAAGATTTACAATTTGTTGTATCATTTTTTTTTCTTGGAAAAAAAAAATTATGATGTCTGGTAACATAAAGTATGAGACAATGAACAATCATTTTCTGTACCCCTCATTGGTTATTAACAAAATTACCCCTTGTGTAGATTATAATCATTGCATAACTTTGGACACTGTTACATTGTACGTTCCAATAAGGATTCAATCTTAACACCAAAAGTTTTGGGTTTTCTAATTGTGGTTTTTTTTGATTGAATGTTTTTATGAGCTTATTTGAGGGGGGGGGGGGGTATGTATGGTGAGAAAAGAGGGGGAAGTAATCACCCATGTATCATAATTAGTATCTTTTTGGGTGAATCATGTAGAAGATAATTTAAGACAATGAATACTAATAAATAAATTTAATTTCAGGAGCCAATAATTGAAATGAGCTTGAATAATTTGTTCATCAATATGTTTTCAGGTGAAACTTAAAATCAGAACCTTTCCAATATGACTTTCCAACCAATTAGCATCCACTGGATAAAATGGTTAATTGGCCATACTGAAAAATCATGTATTGCATTGTATTTCAGATCAGTTTTTCTGATTTGAAAATAATAATCTTAATTTTAATAAAAGTTTTGTTACCCCAGACATTTGTCCCCACGGGGCAAACAAATATGGAATCAGTATTTTAATTTTACTTACCACAGAAAGATGGCCATAATATAATGCGAATATTGATTCCTAGTCTTTTTCATTGTATCTTAGTTAGTCTTGCAACGGAATAAAACTGCCACTGGATTTGCTAATTAAATAAGGCTACAAAAAAACTCACTTTTATTGAGTTTCTTTCTTTTACCCTGAAATCATGTTTTTATATATATTAAACATATGTAGCAAAAACATAATTAACATTTCTTTAATTTCTTAAAACACTAATATTTAAGTGTGAAAAATCGTTTTACTTTAAATTTGAATTTTCTTGACAACTATGATTATCTAATTATTTTCCTCTCCATCTGTTAAAAAAATATGGCTTTTATTACTTGATTCTTATTTGTTTTCAGAAATTGGACTCTCCAATCATGGCTTTTTAAATGCTTAATGAAATGAAAGTTACACAATACACATGTAAAGAAATTATAAAACTGACTTTTGAATAAAATTAATTTGCTTCCAGTTTTTTTTATTAATAGATTAATTTTTGTGGTGGTTTTCTTTTATATAAAGGAGCATGGTTATAATAGCAAAGCTACTCTATATTTCACTTTGTGAAACTGTCAGTCAGAAATTTCGTCAATCCTTAACGATAGAGAGGAAATTTCATTTTCTCAACTGTTATTCAAGACAGCTATCATTTTTAATGAGAATACTATTGCTTATGCTCAACTGATCTATACATTGTTTTTTCGTCTGTCTGTCGGTCATGCTTCAAAAGATGTTAAGGTTATGGTATTATTCTGTTAGAAATTTTATTTTCAATTTTGAAAAATTTGAGTCCCTTTCCCCCCCCCCCCCTGACAACGAACTATGAACTCTGGCTGCAGCACTCGGCTCCCTAGCCTGCCTAGCCACAGCGCTCGGCTCCCTAGCCTAAAACCTAACCTTACCTAAAATAGTTGTTTGTCGTTGTGGGCGGGTGGAGGGGGGGGCTGATACTCAAATTTTCAAAATTGAAAAAAAAGAGGATAACGCCAAGGTTATTTTTTATGATTTTTTAGAGTTTTGCATATCCTCTTTCTTTTTTTCATTGTGATGAAAACTGGATATTTGCTCTACAGCTCACTTTTTGTCTGATTTTTTGTGCTTTCTTATTTATGGATGTTGTTAACCTTAAGATTTTTTATCACTACTAGACTAATAAAGTTAGGGAGCAGACGCTAGTGTAACAATAAAAGAAAAAAAGATTGAATCTATTTAATATGTAAATTTAACAAGAGACTGTCCTCTTTATCTATAGTGTAAAGGACAATTTGGTTGTAGCTATAAATTTAATCAAGAAGGAGAACAGTAAATGAATGTAGAATATATGTGGATATTATGACAGTGAGAAAATTATCAATTGGATTGCTATCTCTCCTAATGGTCAGTTACTTTGTTCAGTAGGAGGAGGGGGATGAGGTAAAGAGGATGGAAGGAGGGGGTTTTCATTTTACCCAGCTACAAGTTTCACTTTATTAAAGTGCATGTTAATCTGATACAAGAACCAAGTAATAATAAATCCATTTATTTGGCTTTGAAAAATAATTTTAAAAGACTGATGTTTTGCCAGGTTCAGACTTGACATATTCTTGATGCAGATGAAGCTACCGAATGCTGAAGCTTGCATAACACCTATTGTAACATATACAGTATAAATAGTAGCGAAGATTGTCTACATTTAGGACAGGTTTGTCAACCGTATGTACTATGTTCAGCTATATAATAAGAGACAGTTCTAGTAGTTGAATTAGATAAGTATGGTATAATTGTCCTATCCATTTCAAACTATGCATAACGTTTCTGCAATAATTGATAGAAAAAATTAAGTAAATTTAATAATAAATTGAAACATGTTAAACAAAAAATTCAATTTCCGGTGGAACTTTGATAAAGTTTTTACTATGTAATTTTTTATACACATGAAGGTCAATAATTAAAAAACATTTAGGTATGTACGTTTTTCCAGGAAAATTAAGAGTATATTTCTTAATGAAAGACTCTAATCAAGTATTTGGATGTGATTTCTACCGTGAGTAGGTCTATATGTCTTTTTGTAGAATTTATTATGCTATTAAAAATACAAAGTAGAACGATGTCTGTGTGTTTGTTTGTAGCAAAGGTTCTCGCATACAGACTAGCATAAAATGAACTGCACTATTTCAAGAAAATGTAGTAGTTAATTTAAAGATCTTTATGTACTTTGTTGTAAAAACTCTGAGTAAAGTTTTGAATCAAAGCAAATAAGAGTAGATTATTTAATTATCTGCCGCTAGGCATCGTTATGTATCACATATTGTAGTATGGGTTAAAAAAAAGCTTTGCTCCTGAAAAGTAAACAGACAGCTAGTAAAGAGTAAAGGCTAGAGGGGCTAGCTTTTATAAATAAGTATTGCAAGCTGCTGCTTGCAAATTAAGAATGTGAAAAGAATAATACTTGGGGAGAATTTAGCACTGCTAGGTTCGCCCCCTGTAGCTGTAGGTTTGAGTCCCTAGGTAGGGCGCCACAGTTACTTTATATATCCAGCCTAACCACTGGTAAATACCAAAGTTAAGCATTATATCAGTTATAGTATCTGCATGCATGCTCTTATATATGAATAAAGTTCATGAACAATAAATTAATATGAAGTTATTTGATGGTGAGAATTGCAAGACTATTCTATAATTAGCTACAATCTGCTATACGTCTATAATACAATATTATTTAAGATGTTTTAATGTTTACAAATATTTTTCTAAAATCACGAAATCTTTCAATCATAAAAATCACGAAATCTTTCAAAAAGCAAATAAAATAACTATTTAAAAGCAAAGTTCAACATATTACACAATCAGATAATATAAGCAAAAATGCTTTAAAGAATAAAGAAAGTAAATGTACCCCCTTTAAATTAAAATTGGGAAGGTCCTCACCTAAAGGCTGCAATCCACTTTTGAATCCCTGTGCACGCAACTTGTTTGAAATACTGGTTTTTAGCTATATTGTTCAGGTTGATTATTCTCTTTCATATAAATGCAATAAGTCGAAATAAAGTATGACTCAGAATCAGGTTAATATCCGCTGGATTACAACTGATTCACAGCAATTCTGAAAAAAAATTTGCATCAAATATAAATAAAACCAATGTGAAAAAGGTTTTGTATTTATCTTTTATGCTTATATTATAATTCTTTTTAATTTAATTTATCTTATCTGATTTTAAATCACTTTGTCTGCATGTCAGTCCATGATTTTTTTGTGCTTCGCTGCTTAAGATGTTGTCATGTTCTTTTTTCTTTTTAAAAACCAAGCTTGACATTACCTATAATAAAATTTATTAATTATAGTTCTTTATTATCAAAGACTCAAAAAAATTGAAAGAGCAAAATTAATGCTGCCATAAAATGTAATTATTTTCTGATTTCTTTCACAGCTTATAAAACTACATTATATTTTCTTATTAGGATGTCTCAATCAAATAATTAATAATCATTAATTTGTGTTTAAAAATAGATGCAGGAAGGGAGGGGAAATTGGGCTGTTTATTACACTAGTTCCCAAAGTTTTATAATATCCTTTTCTTATTCATTGGCCTAAAAACTTTGAGGACTTTATAGAATTCTGATTGGTTGATTCATTAAGTTAAGTGTCAAAATTTTTCAACCACCAATTGCAATATACAGAGGGGATGATTTTGTGTGTCATCATTGGGGATGTACATTAATTTATTGGCCATTGTCTTATCCCTTTAGATCCCTGCATAGTTGTCTGATAGCCTTGGATACATAACATAAAAAACTTTGTTGTATTTGTTGTTTGAAAGGTGACACTCTATTGACAATAGCAATAAAGGAATGAATCAATGATAAAAAAATTTAATTTATTTATTTAGTTGCTGTAGAGATATGACTAGAGTAAGTTTTTATATAATTGATTTAGAATCTAAAGCCTAATTCACAAAAGACATAGGTCGACCTCTGAAAATTTTAGGTTGACACCAATTTTGTAAAGGCATATGTTAGTTGTACTTATTTACGTTGACCTACAGAATAAATAGGTTGACCTCTAAAAGTGATACTTGGATGGTTTTAACCTATTTAATTTTAGATGTAACTGCCCTAAATTCTTTTGATGTTATTTGTTGGGTGCAACTACTATTTTTTTCATATTTTAAATGTTATAATAATTTAGGTACTGTGGTTAGGCATATACATTCTCCAGATTATAAGACTCTCTTACCAACGTTCTGATTATGCTTCTGACCCAAGTGAACTTCCAGCAGTTGAAACAACTGATCCAAATAAACTTCAGGCAGTTGAAACAACAGACAACAGGCAACAACTAAATCCAAGCTGGCCCCAACTACCAAATGTACCCCAAATGAATGTACCAGGGACTAATATGATTCCATCTCCACAAATTCAGGGTGGCTTTTCAAACACCCCACCAGGCCAACAACCAAATCCAAACTGGCCACAACTACCAAATGTACCCCAACTGAATGTACTACAGACTAATTTGAATCCATCTCCACAAATGCAGGGTGGTTTTCCAAACACCCCACCAGGCCAACAACCAATGTGGCCTAATTCAGAAACAGTAAATTCTCCAGGTGGCCAACCAATGGAGGCTAACCCTCTATCACCTGCGGAATTTTCTGGAGCTCAAAATCCTATGATGATGGGAGCACCAGGAGCATTCAACTTTCCTGGAGTACAAAATCCTATGATGATGGGAGCACCTGGAGCATTCAACTTTCCTGGAGTACAAAATCCTATGATGATGGGAGCACCTGGAGCAATCAACTTTCCTGGAGTACAAAATCCATTGATGGGACAAAATCCTTTAGCCCTTGGAGCTGGTTTTCCAGGAGGTCCTCCTCAACAGATGAATCCAAATAGACATGTGATGCCTGGCATGCCTGCTCATTTCCATCCTGTTGGACATTTGCCATTTCCAGGTTTTATAATTAATAAATATTTACTGACAACAAAACATAACTTATGAGCCTATTTTCAAGGTGCATCAGTAATAAAAGTTATAGTTAAAAATTTGATGAAAAAAAATGTAAAAATCATATAAAGGGTTAATTCACCTCTTTATGATTGTACAATTTAACTAATTATTAATTGTATACATATTTATGCAAATAATACTGAGTTATGGATTGTTTTTTCTGTAATGCAAACCTTTAAAGTTAATTTAGGAACTATGCCATTTATGCCCTGGCAAACTAGACCATGGACCAGTCTTTTTTTCTGAGATGCAAACCTTTAAAGTTAATTTAGGAACTATTAGACCATGGACCAAAGAACAACTAGAATGGTGGTATTGGTGGAATTATTGGCAGAACTTTATGAAGAAAGATAAAGGTGAAAATTTCCCTATATATATATATAGATAATAAATCATTATAATAAAGTAACAGGATCTCTGTGTATCTGTACCAAAGGATCTAGCTAACCATAGCACCTGGGAAGGTTTAAAACTATTTTGGGGGGTTGAGGAGTTGTAAAAATTTTGTTTGGTAAACAGCTGATCTTAATAGATTGAAAAGAAAACATTTTATGTGGCCCTGGGGGCCTCTAGGGGTGTTGCTGCTGGTAAATAGATAAATTAAAATGTACTGTTTATTGATTATTAAAATGAAGAGCCTCCAAAGGAAGAAGATTGTGGTGATAGCAAATGGATCCTAGACAAACAAACAGGTCTTAAAATTTTCAAATAATTTATTTACATTGTCAATAAGCACCATTTATTAAATAAATTTTTTCAAAGATAAAAAAAGGGTGTATAAAACCAATTGCTTACAACTTTAACAGTCTATTCATCTCTTCAGAGTACCACAGCTAAGACTTATCATTTCTGGAGAAGTTTTCTTTACTAGGAAAGTGCATAATTATACAAATTAAGACCCAACAGTCTTAAGTTCTTGAAATTTTTCATCAGTTTGCACTCTCCTGTTAGTGCAAAATTCTCCATGAGGGCTAGACTTGAGTTGCGGTGCTCTGGAGAGATGAGTAGATTCTCAATTTAACAATTTAATCAAATTGTCATTGTTAAAGCATAATTAGACTAATAAAAAACAAAATTTTCACAAAACTATAGCGTTTAAAATAAAAATATTTTTTTCTTCAAATTATAGGTATATGCTACCTTGTACTGGAGCAATTTCTGACCTGGACTGCAGCAAGAGACACATGCAGGAGAGAAGGAAATAATGCAGATTTAGCCTCAATCAATTCTCAACAAGAACAAAATTTTATCGAAAGTGTGTTTTATTTTGTGTGTAGTTGCTGTTGAATATTTGTATCACGATTATTATTATATGTTTTTCTCCAATTGCCCAGCAAGTGCATAACCCCTCCCTCCCTCCTTTTTTTAATGATTATATGTGGTAATTTTTTCCAAATCTTTACATTTTTTGGGGGTACTAACCCTGTACTCTGGTATACAAATAAAATCTTGCCTGAGGTAAAATAAAAACAAATATTAATTTAATTCATTTCCAAATTCTAATTTCAAAATCTAATTGTTTGTTCTTTTGATATTAGCTCTGATAAAAGACAAGAAATGTCATGGCTGGTGTGCATTCTGGATGGGATTTAATGATCTTGCCAGGGAAGGAAACTGGGTCTGGTCAAATGGAGATCCAGGTTACATATATTTACATAGATCTTATACTTAATTTTATTGAAATATTTTAACTTATTTCTAATTTATTGGATTACTTCAAGTTACCTACAAAAATTGGCAAAATGGAGAACCTAACAATTTACAGAAATCTGAAGGAAGAGAAAATTGTGGAGAGGTCTATGAATTTTTTCTCATATTTATTCGAAACCAATGAATATCTGGTGGATTAGAACCAGTTATCATTCATACTAAAAAAATATGTCTATCATTATATTACATCCAGTTTTCTACGAATATAATAAGATTAAAACAAGTTTTCAGCACATGCCTTCGGCATCTTGGGGCTAAAAAAATGGTTTTAATCTTATAATATTACATTTTATATTTGCGGAATACTGTTTATAATAATATGTGAGAAATAACTATTAATAAGTAATATGAAATTTTATTTAAAAATCTGGTGCCACTTTTTATTACAAAAGAAGGTGTATTAACTTTTTTGCTTTTTATTTAGAATAGCTAGTCGGTGCTTTTAGTAAGTAATAGATGTAAAATGGTCCATAGAATTTAAATATGCAATCGTTTTTTTTGAAAACCTCTTATTTTGAAGTAATTTAAGTTTTTTGAAAAATAATTAAGTCGGTTTTAAGGTACTAAAACGCAACAAAAAAAAAGAAGAAATTGCCAGTATGAAGAAAAAATAGTAAAATCTTTAATTTGACACCTTATTTTTAAAATTCTGTTAAGTAATTACCAAAAAAATCTATTTTGTTAACCTCGGATTAATCAAAACTTTGAAATTAAAAATATCCTCTCACAGGCATAAAAAGTATGTGTTCATATATACTTTTAGAATGAGAAAAATAATACGAATCCATTCTAAGCAAAATTGAAAAAGTTTTATAAAACTAAATTAAAAAATATAAGTTTATTTTAAGAATCATAATTTTCGGCTTTAAAGGGTTAGCTTGAACAAAACCTGAACAAAACCTAAACAAAAGACAATGCAATTTAGCAGATATTTTTTAAACACAAGAAACAATAATGTATTTTTAACAGCATTGTTTTGAAGTTTATAAACAGACTGATGCATATTTGTTCATAATTTTTCATTCTTTACATGTTCTGTAATATCACTATATTTATTGTAGTATCTATTGTATATATTGTATGAACGTTCTCCTTTTTTTTTTTGGCAATTCTATTGGTTAACTTTATAGGTTAAGCTTCACGATTCGTCAATTTTCGCAATTTGTGATTGGCTAGTTTAGTAGTTACAATTCTTAAAATAAACTTTTTATTTTTTTTATTTTTTATTACAATATTTTAAAACTTTTTAAATTTTGCTTAGAATTGATTTGTAATATTTTTCTGATTCTAAAGTCATATATAAACACATATTTTTTATGCCTGTGTGATAAAATAATTAGGTTTAAAGTTTAGATTAAACCTAGGTTAAAAAAATTGATTTTTTCAATAATTACACAACAGAATTTTAAAAATAAGGTGTCAAATTAAAGATCTTACTATTTTTGTTCATACTAGCAATTTTCTTCTTTTATTTTGTTCCGTTTTAGTACCTTAAAACCGACTTAATTATTTTTAAAAGAAACTTAAATTACTTCAAAAATAAGAGGTCTACAAAAAAACCGATTGCATATTTTAATTCTATGAACCATTTTACATCAATTACTTACTAAAAGCACCGACTAGCTATTCTAAATAAAAAGCAAAAAAGTTAATACACCTTCTTTAAAAAGATTTATTTATCTAGTTGGTTAGAGGTTGGGGTTATAAATGGAATGATCATCCTGATGGAAAAATTAATCCATCTGTTTGCAGCAAGAAAATACATTTTTAGGTAATATTTGTAGCTCTTTCTATGCTTTATTTGACATCAATTTAATCTATCTATAATACAAAGTAGCTTAATGTCTGCCGGTCCATCCGTCCGTCTGTCCTTGTAGATCTTGGTAATCACTGAACCGATTGAATTCTACTTTTCAGGGAATATATCAACTGGTCCTGTGGAGGTTTTAAGCTATTGGGGTGGGATACCCCCAACTCCCCCAAAAACAAAAAATTTTCTTAATTTTTTTAGGCAGGTAATTAAAACTATGGTGGTTACACCACCACTGGTACTTAATTTTTTTTAATAACCTCTGATAGATGGGACGAAGCCTCAAGTGGTTTCATAAACTAGAATTGATTATTAAGAATCAATATGTTTATGAGCTATTTAAATAAAAATTATGAGCTAAAATTTAAATAATATTTCTCCATGTTTTGTGATAATTTCATTTTAAGGTACAGAAGCTTTCTAAAGAAAAAGACAAATGTTAACTAATTATTGATTAATGAAATGTTATAAGCTAGATAACAAAGAAAACAAATTGATATACCAATATAATAAAATTAAAAGCTAGTCTTTGAATACATTGTTTATTTTGTTTGTTGAACAGGAATTAATAATAACAATATGAAACAGATGATAAAAAGATCAGTTAAAATGTTGCACACTATCATTTCAATATTTCTTTTGTTTGTTTTGTAAGGAATCATAATTAGATGACAAGGATAACAACATCTATTAGTAAGCTCAAAAATATGAATTAATATCTGGAAAATATAATATAGACCAGTGTCATACAAAAATCATTAAACTTTATAAATAAATAAATCACAAAAGCTTAAAAATCTAGGAATCAATCTAGCACCGCAATCAATAAACAAATCTTAATGAAACTCGAAAAAAATATGTAGAGAATGTAAAATTAATTAGTCCCTGAAAATTTCAGCTCTCTATCTTGAAAAGGAGTTGCACAATTAACCCTTAACGGTCGGGGGGGGGGGGGGGCGTTGAACGCCCCCCCATCCGGTTTTTTCTATCCCATTTTCTGTGTGTGAAAGATAAAGAGCCCAAACTGCGTGACTTTTTAAGTTTGGGTATGACACATAACTGAGAGTTGGAATTTTTTGAATATCTCCATCCTGGCGGGCACAGGATGCCAGAAAACCTGGCAGGGTCATCCAGGTAAAGAGCAAAAATATTTTTTTGACTTAAACAAAGTATTTTATCTTGCCAAAATACTAAAATATCCTCTAGTAGTACATCCTTATATGAAATACAGGTGTTCAAGTCAATTTCAGGTCCCAGGTATGATCTGCAGGTCCTGATCCTCCAGGTCTCCAGAAATCTTTAAAAGGCTCCTGTGGCCTCAATTTTTGACTCAGAGACTTCAAATTTTAAACTTAAGCTTTTTTTACATGTCTACATAACGTATTAAAATTTCATAAAGATCCATCGCCGTTTTCCCGCCGACCGCCGACTGCGGCGGCTGGCAGCTGCCAAGTACAGCTGCGGCCGCTGAAATTTATATTTTGACATTTCAAATATAAAATTTACATAAAGATAATCATTTTCTGCAAAAAAAAATTTCTTCTAGCTTCAAAAATAAGAAAATTACAGCCGTTTGAAATTTTTAAGTAAAAAAGGACCTAAAACCAAAGGTTGTTAAATAAAAGGGTGAAGGAAGCGAAAATTGACTTTGACTTACTTAAGGTCGGAAATTCATCATAACACAGGGGACTTGTACAAAAAAATTTAGCCCTCTAGCTCTAATAGGAACTGATATAATATGGGGGGGCGTTGAACGCCCCCCCCCCCCGACTGATTAAGGTGTGGCAAGGGGCCCGACTGTTAAGGGTTAGGAAAACTTGAAAATCTAGAAATCGTTCTAGCACCCTAAATAACAGACAGATGGACAAAACAATGTATAGGTTAGAAGGGCATATGGCGTAGTAATTTTAACTGAAAATTTCAGCTCTCTATCTTGAATAGGAGCCGAGAAATCACACTTCCCCCAATTTATCAATTGCTTACAGACGGACGGACAATTGTAATGCAATGTATTGTACTGAAAATATTTAATTCTAAAATATTTTTAAAATTTTTTTAGTTTGTTTAGCAACCAAGAGTTTACACAAAAATTTGATACACACTCATATATACACTCATAATCATTATATGTAATACTAGCGGCTACGCCCCTACGAGGGGGATGCCCTCCCATTTTTATTTTTAGTTAAAGTCCCCAAAGTTGTTAGGCCAGGGAATAAGAAAACGTTATCATAGGACTTTTGGATAGTGCAATAAACAGCCCATTGTCCCCTCTCTCACTCTGGAAGGGGGGCTATAAGAATAAAAGATATTCACAAAATCTTTACATGCTCACTGATTAGTCTTTTTAGCATCCGCAGAGAGAGAGGGGACAATGGGCTGTTTATTAAAATTGTCCATAAAGTTTTCTATTGACGTTTTCTTATTCGTTTTCTTTTGGGGACTTTTGTTAATTTTTTGATTCGTTAATTCATTAAGTTTCAACAACTTATTATGATAATGATAATGAGGTAATTTTGTGTATCATTATTAGGGATGTACAACAATTTATTGGCCATTGTCTCATCCATATAGATCCCTAAGACTGCAGGCATTATTAAAAAACTGTCCTATCAATTTTAAACCTTACACAAGGGTAAACTGAATCCTATATTGTTTTTTGGAAATTCTCTTATATCTATTTTATCTATTCTTTTTATAGTTTTTTTCGACCTTATGTAATGGATAGCTATATTTGTTAATTTAATCATGTTAAAATTGTCTTATCAATTTGAAACTTGTTTGATAAATCCTGTTACAATAAAGTACATTTTTCTGGATTTTGATAGATTGTTTCACACTAACAATGTAAAATTTTTAAAACCAATAATTTATATAAACAAAGGGGATAATTTAGTTTATCATCATTTGGAGAGTAAATTAACTTATCATCCATTGTCCCTCAGGGCTAACAAAACTGGAACTAATCTCAATTATTTTTATCTACTATCCGCAGATAACTGTCCATACATTACTAAATTTAAACATATTTGAATTTTCGTGTTATTTCAGAATATTTAAGAAATATCTAAAGCCATTTGATATATTTTCTAACATGAGCATTTTCACAACAAATACATGATGACAAAATCGACGAAGCTTAGAGCACTCAGACCCAACCATAAGCCCAAACAACTTCCCAGCTCAACAACTAAAAATAGTAAATTAAAATTATGAGGTGTATCTCAAGTTTCGCTTCTAAAAGATCAGACAACTATAGATATGCGTGTCAGTAATTTTGTAAAATAAGTAATGCAATTTTTTAAGGGGTGAATTCTCTTGGGTTGGTGGATGTACCCTACCCTAAGTTAGTTAGAAAACGTCCATCGACCTTAACAATGAAGGAGAACCATGTCAATATAGAAGTTAGCACGATCTTAATCTACAAACAGACACTAACTGAGACAGAATAACAAACTGTTTTTTTTTTTTAAATAGAAATAAGAGTCATTTAAAAAAAATTCCCCACAAAAAACTTCAAAGTAAATAAGAAAAGATTATAATGTACCTAGAGAAAAGATATCATAGCTGTGAATTTCAACTCTCCGCTGAACATTGGACACAAACTGATATCTTAACTTTCCATTTAAAGGATAGTTTTTTCTGTAGAATTTCAATTCAAGAATTGCTGTCGATTGTTTGCAGGGATGCTTACAAGCCTTGATCATGTACTATAAACTATATAGTGTAATGAATTGCCCAATGTCCCCTCACTCCCTGCCTTCATCAGGTCACATAAATATATCTACATTAGTATTGCATCGCATTATAGACAGTTTTCTACGGATGTTAAAAGGAAAAATTCTAAGGGTTCCACGCCAAACGTAGGAGTGGGAAAAACACATCAGGATTCAGAGTGGACAAACTCAGGAGTACCAAACGTCGAAGTGGGACAAACGCAGGAGTGGGACAAACATTGGAGTTGACAAACACAGGAGTCCTAAACGTCGGAGAATATTTTTTTCAATTTAGTTTTTTTAAATTTTGAATTTCTATTAAAGTCAGTCTAACGGTTAGTAAGATCTGTAGATTTAAATAGTCGTTAGAAATGTTTTGAAAATGAAAGTTGATAAAAGATTTGATCAATCTCCCCATTTTTAAGCCAGCGAATGAGAGAACATTTTTATAGAAATCAGGTGATTTGTATATTTTAATTAAGATAAATATATTTGATAAAAATAAGTATTTGTATGATTCCGTTAGCTTTTAGACAGCAATTGCAGATTCAAGGACGTTTTATGTCAATTCCTGCTAATAAAAGAACAAGGATGACAACATCCATAATAGCGAAGCCTTGAAACTGTAGGACAAACGGACATTAACACTTATATAGTGTCAGAACTGAATAATCAGAATATAAATGTATAAGATTTGAAGCAAAGTTGTAAGTGTAAATTCGTTGAAAAACTGCTTGATACTGGATAATGGACATACTTACATTTTTAGGACTTGATTATAAAGTTGCTTCGCTTGAAATATTATACTTTGTTGTCCCAGGAATAAACATACCAAAAATCAGATCAATCGGATGCTTACATCACAAAAAAAATTGTTGCTAAAAAAGTAAAAAAAAAATAACATGTTTAAAATGGACGTACGGACTTTCTTGTAATGATTATAGAGTTGCTACGCTTTCTAAATCGTACCTAACTACTAAAGGAATCACCATGCAAAGTTTGAAATCGGGAGGACAATTCTAACATGCCTAAATTAACTAAAAAGCTATCCGTTTGTGACGGACGTACGGACCGACCCTAATTATAGAAAAGCTTTGCTTTAAAAAAAATTTTCTTTAAAAAGATTAAGTGGTAACATAGATTGGAATAATAGTTGATTATCGCATTGTATTATTGGCAGCTTTCCGCAGATAGTGAAATAATAAATCATAAGATTGATTAAAGTTTTGTTGGCCCCGTTAAGTGTCAAAAATTTTTAACCACTTATTGCAATATACAGAGGGGGTAATTTTGTGTGTCATCATTTGGGATGTACTATAATTCATCAGCCATTGCCTTATCCCTTTAGATGCATGCATAGTTGTCTGATAGCCTTGGATACATATAATAAACAAGGATGACAACATCCATAAAAGCGAAGCACTAAAACGGTAGGACAAACGAACATTAACACTTGTATAGTGTCTGAACTGAATAATCAGAATATAAAAGAATCGAAACAGTCGAAGCAAAATTGTAAGTAAATTTGTTCAAAAACTGCTTGATACGGGATAATGTTTCTGGACATACTTACATTTTTAGGACTTAATTATAGAGTTGCTTCGCTTATACTATTGTTCTTTGTTGTTCCATGAATCAATATACAAAAAATCAGATCAAACGGATAACTAGATCACATAAAAATTTGTTGTTAAAAATGTAGAAAAATCAACATGTTTAAAATGGACGCACGGACATTCTGGTAATGATTATAGAGTTTCTACGCTTTCTAAATCGTACCTAACTACTACAGGAATCATCATGCAAAATTTGAAATCGATAGGACATTCTAACCTGCCTAAATTAACGAATAAAAGCTATCTATCTCGGACGGACGGACGTACGGACGGACCGACCCTAATTATAGAAAAGCTTCACTTTTAAAAACTTTGATGTATTTGTTGTTGGAAACTTGACACTCTATTAATTGACAATATCAATAAAGTAATGAATCAATAATAAAAAAAATTAATTTATTTATTTAGTTGCTGTAGAGATATGTCAAGAGTAAGATTTTATATAATCTATTTTAGAATCTTAAGCCCAGTTCATAAAAGACAAAGGTTGACCTCTGGAAATTTTAGGTCGACCTATAGAAGCTTTAGGTTGACCTATTTTATAAAGATATTTGTGGCTTTTTTTTATTTAGGTACTATGGTTAGGCATATGTATTCTCCAGATTATAAGACTCTGTTGCCAACGTTCTGATTATGCTTCTGACCCAAGTGAACTTCAAGCAGTTGAATCAACTGACAACAGGCAACTACCAAATCCAGAATGGCCCCAACTACCAAATGTACGCCAACTGAATGTACCAGGGACTAATATGATTCCATCTCCAGAAATGCAGGGTGGCTTTCCAAACAACATACCAGGCCAACAACCAATGTGGCCTAATTCAGGAGCTGGAAATTTCCCAGGTGGCCCAGCAATTTTGACCAATAAATATTTACTGACAACAAAATATAACTTTTCTGGGTGCATCAGTAATAAAAGTTATTGTTCAATATTTTACAAAATCTTTAAAAGGGTTAATTCACCTCTTTATGATTGTACAATAAAACTGATTATTAATTGTATAATGCAAATATTATGGATTGTTTTATAAAGCAGTCTTTTTTTTCTGAGATGCAAACCTTTAAAGTTAATTTAGGAACTATTAGACCATGGACCAAAGAACAACTAGAATGGTGGTATTGGTGGAATTATTGGCAGAACTTTATGAAGAAAGATGAAGGTGAAAATTTACCTATATATAGATAATAAATCATTATAATAAAGTAACAGGATCTCTGTGTATCTGTACCAAAGGATCTAGCTAACCATAGCACCTGGGAAGGTTTATCACTATTTTGGGGGATTGGGGAGGGTAACACCAAACTCCCAAGAAAAATTGTAAAACAAAACACAATAATATAAATGAACTCATCCAACATTTATAAAACTTTTGTTTGGTGAACAGCTGATCTTAATAGATTGAAAAGAAAACATTTTATGTGGCCCTAAAGCCCTCTAGGGGTGTTGCTGCTGGTAAATAGTTAAACTTTACTGTTTAATGATTTTTTTAAAATGAAGATTGTGGTGATAGCAAATGGATCCTAGACGAAGAAACAGGTCTTAAAATTTCAACGTAATTCATTTACATTGTCAATAAGCACCATTTGGTGAATACATTTTTTCAAAGATATAAAAAGGGTATAAAAAACAATTGCTTACAATTTTAACAGTATACTCACCTCTCCATAGTATCACAGCTCAAGACCTAGCCTTTCTGGAGAATTTTTCTTTACCAGGAAAGTGCATAATTTTACAAATTATGACCCAACTGTCTTAAGTTCTTGAAATTTTTCATCAGTTTGCACTCTCCTGTTAGAGCAAAATTCTCCATGAGGGCTAGATCTTGAGCTGCGGTTCTCTGAAGGGATGAATAGATTCTCAAATCAACAATTTGATCAAATTGTCATTCTTAAAGCATTAATTTATCAAAACCAAAATTTGAACAAAATATAGAATTAAAAATGTAAATACTTTTGTCTTAAAACTTATAGGTATATGCTACCTTGTACTGGAGCAATTTCTGACCTGGTATTCAGCAAGGGAGACATGCAGGAGAGAGGGAAATGATGCAGATCTAGCCTCAATCAATTCTCAACATGAACAAAATTTTATCGAAAGTGTGTTTTATTTTGTGTGTAATTGCTGTTGAATATTTGTGTCACAATTATTTCAAGATATGTGATGTTCTTCTCCAATTGTTCTCCCCCTGATTATAAGTAGTAATATTTTCCAAATCTTAACATTTTTTTGGGGCACTAACCCTGTACTCTGCTACTCAAATAAAATCTTGCCCTAGGTAAATCAAAAAGGAATATTAATTTGATTCATAGTTGAGTTCTAATTTTAAAATTTAATTGTTTGTTTTTTTGATATTAGCTCTGATAAAAGACAAGAAATGTCATGGCTGGTGTGCATTCTGGATGGGATTTAATGATCTTGAAAGGGAAGGAAACTGGGTCTGGTCAAATGGAGATCCAGGTTACATATTTAGATATAACTTTTTATTTGTAGAATCATCTTGCTGCTGGAAGATTAGTAGTAAGATCTTATACTTAATTTTATTGAAATATTTTAACTTACATTAGTTTTAATTTATTGGATTACTTTAAGTTACCTACAAAAATTGGCAAAATGGAGAACCTAACAATATTCTGAGACTTGAAGGAAGAGAAAATTGTGGAGAGGTCTATAATTTTTTTTCTCATATTTATTCAAAACCAATGAATATCTGGTGGATTAGAACCATTTATCATCTATACTAAAATATTATGTCTAGCATTGTATTATATCCAGTTTTCTACAAATACAATAAGATTAAAAAAAGTTTTCAACACGTGCCTTCAGAATCTTGGGGCTAAAAAGAATGGTTTTAATCTTATAATATTACATTTTATATTTGCGGAATACTGTTTATATTAATATGTGAGAAATAACTAATAATAATTAATATGTAATTTTCTTTAAAAATCTGGCGCCACTTTTTATTACATAATTTACAAAAATTTATTTATTTAGTTGGTTAGAAAGTGGGGTTATAAATGGAACGACCATCCTGATGGAAAAATAAATCCATCTGTTTGTAGCAAGAAAATACATTTTTAGGTAACATTTGTACCTGTTTTCATGCTATTCTTATATTAACAATATTCCTTAAAATTGGGAGCAAGCTCACAGTCAAATACGTTTATTAAGTCTAAATGTTCTTAATGTTGAACAAACACATATTTAAACCTATATTTCAAAACAGTTTGACCTAATAAGCTCATTTGACTGGAATCTTACTCTCAACTGAATGGAAGTTGTGAAAGCTAGTATTCCCTTTCCACCAACCAACATTTGATTGATATAAATTTAATATATGGTTTCATATACTAGAATTTATTATTTAGAATCCACATGTTTATGAGCCATTATAAAATTCTAAAGATTATTTATCCAAATCCATATTTGTAATAATTTTGTTTTAAGGTACACAAGCCTTATACAGAAGAAGAAAAAAGTTCACAAATTCTTGTTTAAAGAAATATTAATAGAAGCATTTTAAGCTTATGATAAAGCAATCAAATTGATATACTAATATAATAAAATTAAATTGAATACATTGTTTATTTTGTTTGTTTAAAGGGTTTGTGAATGAAAAAAAAAATCTTATTGGATTATCAAACCTTAACATTTTCTAAGAACTTTTCGCTATTCTGATCAGAAAAGTCTATGTCTTGATTTTGGTATTTTGGCAGGAAATAATATAATGATTAGCACAGCTACTCTAAAATCAACCTATATCTGATTTTCTGTTCATTTTTCTCCAATGATGATACACAAAATTACCCTATCTGTAGATTAAAATTAGTAGTCGAAATGATCGAACACTCTACTTTATTAACCAACCAATTAGAATTCTATACAGTCCCCAAATTTGTTAAGCCAGCGAATAAGAAAACATTATCATAGGACTTTTGGGACTAATTTAATAAACAGTCCAGTGTCCCCTCTCTCTTAGGAAGGAGGGCTATAAGAATAGAAGATATTAATAAAATCACAAAATCTTTACATGCTCACTGATTATTCTTTTACATATGACGATATCTTAGTTAGTATTAAAGATTTATTTTTATTTAATTTAGAATTAAAGAATACAGTTTCACCTTCTGCTTCTACCAGTTTCGTTGATTGTGGTGATGCTGATATAAAACTTGAGATAAAAGAGGAGGAAACTCTTGATGAGCAACCTATCTTTATAAAGACAGAGGCTGAGAGTGTGGAAGTAATTATAAAAGAGAAAATAAAGGAAGAAGAAGGAATTGAGAGTGAAGAATTTGTTTAAGTATACATAAAAATGATTGTTTATAAATTGCGAATTTGTTGTAAATGTCTTTTAGTGCTTTGGGCAATGAATCCTGTTTGGTACGATTTTAAAAGCATAGCAACTTCATAATTAATCGTTAAAAGAAAGTCCGTACGACCATTACAAAATACTGATTTTACATTTTTTTGACAACCACTTTTTATACAACAGAGTTTGATAAGTTCTTAAACAGAATCCTGTATATACGCAGTTCTGCATCAGGTTTATATACAATGCTATGATTATATTTAAATAATAATTTTTGGTCGGTTAAGTATTTTATAAACCATCACTGTATAAAGGAGAGCCTTATCGTTCCAGCAGTTCTTGAGATTTTTCAGTACAATTATATGTAAAGATCATAAGAAAGTCCTTCAATAACGAAAGTAAAGAAACAGTTTGGAAAAAAAAAGAATATTAATAATAACCTGTCGTGGAGGTGTCGGGTTCGAGACTGATTTGCAAAATACGAAACAGACATTACCATGCACAATTAGGACCTCCAGACAAAGGTGGTACAATCAAAGAGTTGATTGTCAAGGATGATAAAATCCATGAGCAGTAAAAACAGAAATATATCTATAATACAAAGTAGAATGATGTCTGTCCATCTGTCTGTCCTGTTTGTCTGTCTTGGAGGGTGGAACACCCCCAACCCCCCAAAAAACAAAAAAATCCCCCCCATTTTTTTTTGCTGAAGATTTCCTTGGTCCTTTTACGAATTTCGTTTTTTTTATCACCTCTTGGGGCAAAGCCCCTAGAGGCTAGGGGCGAAATCGCTAGTAACAAATAAATTAAACACTTGTAAACAATAAAATAAATTATCTATTAATATTTTAAGATTGTGTCAAATATTTAAAACAATACATTATTTGGGATGAATTATATACAGGATAGCAGATAATTTTATTTTTTTAAATTCAAGATAATAAGCGATAAGAAGTTACTCCCTCCAATCTCCTCGTGCATCTGAATCCTAACTTCAGAGAATCAAGGCTATATACATACATAAATACATAAGAAGTTACTATTTATGTAAATAATAAAAATACATATATCACAGGAGAATAAATGTTCCAGTATGGCTTTGAAACAGATTAATATCCACTGGATTAGAACCGGTACCCAGCCATACTAAAAAAACGCCTTTATATGCTTAAACATATCTTAATACCTGCCGATCGATATATATTACCCCCGTCCACTCCTTTCACCCCTTCCCCTCCTTGACCACTTGAATAAAGTACTGACCAATAAATGAGGAACAAAGTAGCAAATTAAGTTAAGGAAAAAATATCTCATGTCATAATATCCACATATATTATATCTATTAAAAAGTAATTAACCCATTAGTGCCGAACCGGGTTTTAAAACCCGGTGCCAGAAAATGTAAAAAAAACCGGTTTCCGGCTTCATAATTGCATCATTCTCAGTATGAATCCCCCCTCTACTACCCTGGCTTTCATTTCCCCCTGGAGCAGGCAGTTTTGCTTACTTCCGTTTGCCGGTATAGATCAACAAAGTTTGAAAATCATGACAATTCAAAATACCCCATCTAACTTTTTTGTTTTTATAGTAAAGTCGCTGATTTTTTTCGTTAAATCTAAAGTTTATTGACAAGTACATCTATTTTTGAATTCGTTCTATTTAAATTATTATTTTTTATATGATTTTTTTATCGTTTTTTTACGCCCTATATAGGCCCGGTTCGGCATTTCCATTTTGAGTCTGAAATTTTTATTACCCGGTTTCACTAATAGATCTTATTTGACAACAACAACAAAACAGGGTTTTTTTACCCGAAATCGCCGGCTAAACACGACATTTGAAATAAATCGCTTCGTATTATACTTGTAGCTCTTTAGATTACATGAGGTTGTGTAGTTTTCAATTACGGATCGTATCAAAGTTCTAAAAAGTGTTCATCTCACTTTTGGCGTTCAAAAATTACATTTTTCGATTTTTGGTCAAAATAACCGGGTTTATACAGGTCAACCGGGTTTTAAAACTGGGGGAAAGCACCAAAAATGGGTGTTAATGCCTGGTTGGTATTTATGGCCAAGCCGAACCGTTTTTTTTTGCAACTTTCCTGTGCACGCCACTAGAGCAAAACAAAAAAATACGAATTCCGTTTTGACCATTATAAAGCTTCCCTGAAACTTACAGCTCGATCGGCCCATAAAAGTGGCGCTCGGCACTAATGGGTTAAAGAAGAAATTAGTTGAGATAAAACTTTAAAGAAAATATGGTGCTTACACAATACACATAAAGTACTCTGGTGAGCTATGATAAATCACCCCCCCCCCTATTCTAAAAAAAAACTTGAGAATAAGAAAGGTGGAATGGGCATAGACTCCCCTTCTCCTCCATTATTTTCAATTTTTTTTTTAAATGGATGGGGGTTTCAGTGCTTAACAAGGTACTTTGTGTGAAATCGCCAAAATTATTGCTAAAGTTTTAAATACATTTTGTTCAGACAAGCTGTTATATATGGTTTGATAGTCAGTTGGCCGCGGATGCAAAATTTATAAAAAGGGAATAATTTTGTCAATGTATCTGTGGATAATGTCTTTAACAACCAACTTAATTTCTGTTATCTCTTATCTTTACCTAACACAATAATCTGTTTTTTTTTTTATAGATCAGCTACACTTAAGTTTTTTAAACTGTTTTTAACCTATTTTTGAATGGGTGGTCAAAAATATACTAGGACACCTATAGAATCAGACTGCAGAGCCCAAATTTGAATTAAGTCCCCAATAAACTTTTTTTGGGGGATTTAAAAATTAATTTTTAGTGTTGCTGTAATCATATTGACCGTAGCAAAAGCTCTTTTTTTACTTCGGGTAATATTGTGGCTTACAGAACATTTTTATATAATTCACTTTATATTGATACAATAAAAAAAACATTACTCTGTTCATTGGAAATACTTTTTTTTCAAAAACAATTAATTTCATTGAAAAATCTAACATTTACAATAAAACAAATAATTCTGAAATCTAACCAATAACAAGTCTTGTTTTATTTCAATTCCTAACAATTCAAAAAAAGAGTGTTTTCACAAAGTGACTTATTTCCAATGTAGTTAAATAATTTTTATTTAATTAAAATGAAAAGAATGAAAACCATACACATAAAAGATACATTCTTTTTAAAATTATTTTAAAAAATAAGTTTGAATAATCTTATTTTATAACGCATTTGTATATGTGACAAAAATAAATTTGTTGTATTGCATAAACATTTGTTGTCATTTAACCCTTTACAGCCATTTTTTATGTTTTTAAAATAAGTGAGAGAACATAAACATATTAATGTTAATTCGTTGATATATTATAAAGAATTAACTTTTTAGTGAATTTTTATAGTAAAATCATAAGGCCTGATTTTACTCTATACCAGAATACAATATTTATGAAGCAAAACACTCTAAAAGCTACGAATTTTACCCAAATAAAAAAAAAACCTTTTGCTTCGGTCAAAATGATCATGGCAACAGTAAAAATTAATATTTAAATCCCCCCAAAAAAGTTTATTGGGGATTTTATTCAAATTTAGGCTCTGCAGTCTCATTCTACTGGTGTCATAGTATATTTTTTTTATACGTTTTAAAAATAGGTTAAAAACAGTTTAAAAATCACGCAAACGGCAGCAAATAACGGTGAAACGGTTTGCCAGAAGCAAATGATGCATAAGTCAAGAAAGATCCGCCTTACAAAGTTTAAAAATATTGCAGAGATGACTTTGGGCTCTAAAATGACTCCTTCCCCCTCTAACGAAGGAAAATTTGAAATTAACAAGAACGAAATTGTTCAAACCATGCAATGTAAAATGCTCAATCACTCAAAAACGGCCGGGAGGCCCCAGGTTGTGAAAACTGTTTTATACACAATACATATTGCATCTTATTATTATTATTGCAAAACCCAGGGCCTCCTGGCTGTTTCTGGCTAAAATGGAAAAAACTGATTCTTTGGGGTTAAAAATCTTAATATTTTTGGTGAAATTTTCTCACAAAATGTCAATTTACACCACCAAAAAAATATCTTTTTCAAACTTTTCCTCCATTAGACATTTGGTACAGGTATCTGAAAAGTACCTCAATCAAAAATTATTTGCATAAGCTGAACATAAATGTATTTTTTGTTGCTTTAAAAAAATTGTGTAAAAAAATCTGGAAAATCATCAAAACTGAAAAGAAATTTTTCACTACCTTTTTTAAAAATAGCAAAAATCCGCCAAAAATTAATATCTTTAAAAAATTTCTTTTCTAGCTGTCTACTTACAGACATTATAAATTCCTAGGATAGATAAAAGTCGATTTTAAATTTTTTGGATGTCACGATTTTTTTCAAAAGATCCCACTGTGTCCAACAGTGAACCACCCTAATAAATATTCTTGATTGGACTGAGATGGCCTAGGTCATTTTATAATATTTAATTATATAAACATTTGTTTCACCTAGATAGATTTTTGTCCAACATTAATTCCTAATAAAAAAAGTCTTTAAATATTTAAATAAATCTCCTAATAAAAAAAAGGGCATTTAACTTTAGAAATATCCCTCTAGTATTTTTGTCCCCTGGTAAATTTGTCATTGCACCAACATATCTTTTATAAATATATTATTTTAGGTCAATGTAATGCATCTATGACACTTGGACAGCCTGCCTGTTTTCAACCTAATGGTGAGTTTTTTAAACTAGAAAAAATTATGTTTTATTAGAATTTATTTTTTAAATTATTAAATTTTAAAATGATCCTTAAATTACAATGATAAAATCTTTTAATTCTAAACTATTTTAAATGTCAGGACCTTCAATGTTGCAAGAACTTCTAAAGGTTATAGAACTTGGACCAAAGCAAAGAAGGTATTTTTTAATTGGGGGTCCATAACAATATTATTACAGTTGGCTATTTGATATTCATGTTTAAAGTTTTGTCATAATATTATTTAGAAGTAAAATTAATAAAATACCAAACGCCCTGGAATAAAGGAAAGTAACCCAACTCCCAACCAATATGAAATGCTATAAGAATAATAAATTGTATTTAAACTATCATTTAACATAACCAATTCAGTGAAGTAGCATTTGAATTTTGAATTTAATTAGGGGATTGTAAACAAAAATCAAATCAAATTCCATATTTATTTATTTCATTACTAAATATTAAATGACTGTATTATTGGATTTATAATAATTAATTCTAAAAACATTGAGAAATGAAAGTACAATTGAAAGTGCTGGAATTGATGAAAATAACTTTGGACAAGATGAGTTTCAGGACTATGAAGATCTATTGTTAGGTTATTACTAATAAATTATTTTTAATGAATATTAAAAATCTTATATTTGTTATCAATTATCTTATACTTTTGTTTAAACTAGCTGCATAAATAATGAATGATAATTATAATTAGATTAGAGTTTTTTTTTTAATTCAAACAAAAAGTAATTACATTTTTTCACCTAGAATATATAATTAAGAATGTAAGATATAGACAGTAGGATTTTTTTAAATTAAAAAAACATGAACTATTACAATTATTTGATTAATGCAATAATTTATTTTTCAAATGTTGGTGAAATAAAGTTTTGCTTCCATTTAGCTAATCAAATTACCAAAACAAAAATACTTCAGCATCACTTTGATTCTATGACTCCTACAAGCCAATATAAATAACCTTGTAGGTTTAATAATTCATGACTTTTAATCTAATAAAAAAAAACACCTGTGCATTTATATAATTATTTAATAAAAAATCCAATGAATAAGCCACTATCCAATAATTTATTGTTTTAATGAAACAGGTGATGTTGATTATGATTCTGGTTACAGTGCTGTCAGGTAAAATAAATATCAGAGAATTTAATATTATGGGCTTTAAGTTTGTTTTGGGCCTTCACTTTAGTTTACAATACAGTTACAAAATTTTCTGACTTTGTAATACCACTATTTTTTTTATCAAAATATCAGTATCTTTTTTTTTTATAGTAATATAAGTTACAGATGGTATAATGGCACTATACCATTCATATTTATGGATGAATGGGACTATGGACGAAGGTAAAAATATAAAACAGTAAAAGATAATTGAAAATATAATGAGATTTTACTTAGTATAACAAAAATTTGGAAATAAACACATTTTCTAAGCATCATTGGCTATATAGAGCATCAAAATAAGTTCCTTCAGCAATAAAGAGCCCAAACTGTGTGACTTTTAAGTATGGGTATGACACATAACTGAGAGTTGAAATTTTTTAAATATCTCCATCCTGGCGGGCACAGGATGCCAGCAAACCTGGCAGAGTCATCCATGTAAAGAGCAAAAATTTTTTTTTTGACTTAAACAAACCATTATTTTACTATTTTACCTTATGAAAATTTCTAAAATTAAAAAACTACTGGATGATATATGGGATATCAATGAATAAGTTGCTGTAAAAGTTCACCAAGCTAAATTCAATAGTTGGCTGCCAAACATTTTTAAAAAATAGTTTAACTTGGATACCCAGTAGAACCATTTGTTTGCATGATTAATTATCTAGGTATACAGATAATGAGAAGAACCTAATAAAGTCACAAATGAAAATAATAGAGGATCAATTACCTAAAGGTAAAATTTTAAATTGCTACTAGAAAGGCAATATAGTCATAATAGTCAAAATATTTATTTTTGTTCCATTGTACTATGTAGCAAATAAGGAAATGATATAGTGTATCAACAATTTGCTATCAAAAAAAAACATTTTATTGACTAACATTAAAGTAGGCCATAGTGCATTGTACATTTTTAAATGATTTGGATTGTTTTGTCACATTAGCAAAAACACCAAAGCAATAAATTGTTTTATTTATTTTAATTTTACCTTTTGTTGTTGTTTGAAATATATATTCAAAATGTTCCTATATGATATTTTTATAGAAACCAAATCATAATCATAATGAATATCATGAAAGTTTGTTTAATTTAGGTTGCATACAATTCATTGATAAAGAATTGGCAAACCAGACATTTACACAAGAGTTGAAAATTCACAAAAAGAATAAATATGAATGCTCTGGTTCAATTGGTAATTTTTAACTAAAACAAGCTAGAACTATATGAAAAACTTAATATAGTTTTCTAATACTCTTCAAAATATTAAAAATATATCATATTAATTCAGTTTTATGAAGGAACTAGAAGGAATAATCTTTAAGGTCTGACCTAGGGTCTGGTCTTCTAAAAGATAATTGAATGTCAATTGTATATTTCAACGTATCCTTTATATTGAAAAATTTTAGGTTATAAGGATCCATACAGTAAACTAAATCTTGGAAAACCTGGCTGCTTTGGTGAAGAAGGTTATAATAGATTGTTAACTAAAGTAACAAGTTAGGATAAAACTGGATCTTTAAATAAAGGCTATGGAATTCTTCAAATTACTTTGCATTAGGTCAAAAAGAACCACTGTTGTTATTTTCTTTTAGATAAAATGTTATTCAATAATATCTATCTAAACAAATGATTAAATTACTTTAAACGAGATTTCTATTTTTTCTTTAGCTTTAAAAAATGTTTTTTTTCTTAACTCAAAAGTTAAATGTATATTCTTAGGTAGAATCATATTGCATGAATTGGTGCATGTTCTTGGGTTTGTACATGAGCAAAATAGGTAAAAGTTTTTTTTTTATTGTAATATTTTAATAATACTAGATTTTTATTGCATACTTTTGTAACAAAAAAATATTAATATGATTAGTAATAACATTGTATACCTTTTCATATAGTAATAAAGTAATCCAAATTTTGGTATAATACATCTTCCTGGATTACAGTTAAATTTTAATGATTTATATTTAGACCTGATCGTGACCAGTTTGTTGAAATAAAGGAGAAATTTGTGGAAAACATGAGAAAGACAATGACTCAAAGAACACAATTTAATGAAACACATGGGGTGATTATTTTAATCAGTTTTATGTCTTCTAAAATTTATAATTCAAAATATTGTTTTTTTTGATTAACCTGTTAGTGACGAACTGGTTTTTATCGCCCAGTTACCAAATACCAAAAGAAAACCTGTTCCCAGTTTCTTAATTGCATCATACTCAGTATGACTCCCCTCTCTACTACCCTGGTTTTCATTTCCCCATGGAGCAGGCAATTTTGCTTACTTCTGATTGCAGGTATAGCTCAACAAAATTGGAAAACCACGAAAAACAAGATGATTTCAAAATACCCCTCCTAACCATTTTTTTTGTGTAGTAAAGTTGCTAATTTTTTTCATGAAATTTAAAGTTTATTGGCAACTTCATCCATTTGTGAATTGTTTTTATTCAAATTATTATTTTTTATATTCTTTTCGTATCGTTTTTTTATGTGCTATATCAGCCCTGTTTGGCCTAATTAAAATAGCCTGAAATTTTTATTACCCATTTTCGGACAAGTTAAAAATATCTTAAAGATATATATATTCCTCCCATTATTATCAATAAAAAATACTAAAAACGTTTCTTTTTTAACCAGAAAGGTTGGTACCTATACCCGAAATGTTATATGTGATAAAAGTCTTTTCTAGTCTTACTTGTAGCTCTATAAATTACATTTTGTTATATATTTGTCAATTACTGATAGTAATATAATATTAGCTACTCTACAAATCACTTTGGACATTAAAAAATAACATTATTAATTTCCCCCCCCCTTTTTTTCAAAAATACTAAAAACATTTCTTTTCAACCTGGAAGTATTGTTGCCTGGTCCGAACTGGGTTTATTAGCAACTTTCCTGTGGACGCCACTAGAGCAAAAAAAAAATACTTTTTCCGTTTTTTACATAATAAAGCTTACCTGAAATTTTCAGCTTGATACCTCCATAAAAGTGGCGCTCGGCATGAATGTGTTAAATTTTTTTCAGACTCCATACGACTACTTCTCCATCACCCATTATACAGAGAGCCAAGGATGCAAATTGGGGACTGTATGCATAATTGTTAAGGAGCCTTATAGAACCTACTTTAATGACACTGATTTGCTAAAACAATATCCTGTGAGTTTTTATTTTTAGTCTGATTATGAATATTTTGTAATTATATTCTATTTTTAAGATTTAAAAAGTTATTTTGTTTCAAAAGAGTATATTTTGTTTATATCAGTGACCTTTCCAGCATGTAAGTTAAAATTAATGCTTGCCTTATAGTCTAAACCTACTTGAGACCAGCCATTTATTAATTCTCACTGACCTTAAATATAATATCTTAATATATCAAATAAGCCTATTTTCAGAGTCAATTATCTCCAGTAGATGTGGTTGAGATTTCAAGGTATGTATTTTTAGAAATATATTGTTGAAGGGTGAAAAAAGTAAAATATGACTTTGACTGACTTGTAGTTGGAAATTCTTTATCAAACAGTGGACATACATAAAATTGTATAACAATCTGAAATATCAGGGGAACATCTGCTACCCCCAACCAATTAAGGTGAGAAAAGAGGTCCAACTTTTAATAATTAATTTGACTAAATAACTTTTAATGATTGTTCCTAAATGTTTGACACATTCTCTGTACACATGTCACTGGAACCAAAATTGAAAAATCCAAAAGAAACAAGAAATTGTTTACATCTTAAAATTTAAAGGAATGGTTCAACAAACAAAAAAAGTCATTCTAAGTTCCCTGGGGCAATTACTCCATCATTTAATGCCTCGGAATGTAAAATTTATGCTAAATGGGACAAAAATTGTTTTAGACATATGAAGTTAGATATTTTCACAAATTTTTTAACAAGTGTTGACTAATTGTCAATTCTACAGCTGTTTACATTTTATTTACAAAAGGGGTTAAATTAAGATTTTTAAAACTTATTACATATTACTTTTGAAAAGTAGAGCAATATTATAAATATTCCATGAAATTTTTTCTCCGTCTTAACTCTTTTAAAAATCAGATTATTTGTAATTTTATCTTTTATTTTTCTTTCAGAGCCTATAACTGTAATGTGACTGGTGAAATGAATGTAAGATTTACTTTATTTTCAATGAAATGATTTTTACTAAAATAAGGTTTAGATAAGTTTTGATTGAAACATTTACTAACTGTATTTATCATCATACTATTAAATACCAAAGAAAAGAAATATTATAAACCAACTTAATTATTTCAGGAGAAGTATGAGGAATACAAGAACATTATAACAGGTTAACAGTGCAAATTATATCTGTCTTTTTTGGTACCAAAAATATTATTTACATAATTTTTTATACATTTTTTACGATAAATCTAATTTTTTATAATGAGCGCCAGAATAATAGTTTTTTTGGGGGAAGTGGGGGGGGGGGTGAATGGGGTTGTTACCACAATATTCCTAATTGAAAAAAAATCCAAAGGGGATAATAATGAGATCTTTCTATAACTTAACATAAGAAATACAGAAAAACATTTTTGTATACTTTTTATTCTTTATTAGAACATGGAGCTAGGATAATGATGGTTTAGCTACACAATACTATTATTGTATATAAAACAAATGTATGTTCATCTAGGAAGTACTAGTCTTACATTGGCAGCAGAGAAGGGCCACACAGATATAGTGAAGATTCTTCTAGAAAATGGAGCTGAAGTCAATATACAGGATTATGATGGTTAGTTACTTAATTTACTGTAGTTGTATTTATCCAACAACCTTTTATTTCTTTTTTAGATCTTGGGGTCTATTTATAGTTCAAAATGAGTGGTTTCTTCATAATACTATTATTGTTTCATATTTTTAAGTATAAGAATTTTTTTCCAGCAGAAACCTGTCTGACATTAGGACAACAGACAGTACTAATATTGTATAATATTTTTTATATTAGACAAATGTATGTTTATCCAGGAGTAACCAGTCTTATGTATGCAGCATGGAAAGGACACACTGGTATAGTGAAGATTCTTCTACAAAATGGAGCTGATGTCAATATACAAAATATATATGGTTAGTTACAAAATTTATTTAGTTGTATCTATCCATCTACCTTTTAATTATTTATTAGAACATGGGGCTGATGACGATTCATAGGAGAATAATTGTTAGCTACACAATACTTTTATTCTGTAATATTTTTATATATATGACAAATGTATGTCTATCTAGGAGAAACCAGTCTTATGGATGCAGCATGGAAAGGCTACACTGATATTGTGAATATTCTTCTGGAAAATGGAGCTGATGTCAATATACAGGCTAATAATGGTTAGTTACACAATTCATTGTAATAATATTTGATATTTATTAGAACATGGAGCTGATGACTCTTCATAGGAGAATAAATGTTAGCTACACAATAGTTTTATTATATAATATTTTTATATATAAGACAAATGTATGTTTATCCAGGAGTAACCAGTCTTATGGCTGCAGCATTTCAAGGCCACACTGAAATAGTGAAGATTCTTCTTGAAAATGGAGCTGATGTCAATATACAGAACATTTATGGTTATTTACACAATTTATTTTAAATGTATCTATCCATTATCTTTTAATTCTTTGTTAGAACATGGGGCTAATGACTTTTCATAGGAGAATAATGGTTAGCTACACAATACTTTTATTATATAATATTTTTATATATTAGACAAATGTATGTCTATCTAGGAAGTACCAGTCTTATGTATGCAGCATGGGGAGGATACACTAAAATAGTGAAGATTCTAATAGAAAATGGAGCTGATGTCAATTTACAGAACATTTATGGTTAGTTACATAATTTATTTTAGTTTTATCTATCCATCTACCTTTTGATTCTTTATTAGAACATAGGGCTATTCATAGAAGAATAAATGTAAGCTACACAATACTATTATTGTATAATATTTTTATATATTAGACAAATGTATGTTAATCTAGGAAGTACCTGTCTTATGAAAGCAGCATGGGAAGGACACACTGATATAGTAAAAATTCTTCTAGAAAATGGAGCTGATGTCAATATACAGAACATTTATGGTTAGTACACAATTCATTGTAATTATATCTATCAGGCTACCTTTAAATTCTTTATTAGAACATGGAGATGATGACTATTCATAGGAGAATAATTGTTACCTGCACAATACTTTTATTGTGTATAATGTTTAAAGATTAGACAAATGTATGTTCCTCTAGGAAGTACCAGTCTCATGTGGGCAGCCTTTCAAGGCCACACTGATATAGTGAAGATTCTTCTAGAAAATGGAGCTGATGTCAATTTACAGAATAAATATGGTTAGTTCAATGATTTATTGAAGCTGTATCTATCCATCTACCATTTAATTCTTTATGGGGTTAATGTCTATTTATAGGATAATAATTGGTTGCTTTATAATACTATTATTGTTTCATATATATACATTAGAAAATTTATTTTTTTCCAGCAAAAAACCTGTCTGACAGATGGACAGACAGACAAACAGACACTTTTCTACTTATATATATATCTATGTATTTTTATAAATCTATCTACTTTCAACCCATTACAGTTATACCCATTTCTGAACATGACCATGTCCCCTGTTTGAAAAAAGTGGTATTATCCTCTTAGAAATTTGCCTTCCCTTGCCTGCCTAGCCGCAGCGCTCGGCTCCCTAGCCTAAAACCTAACCAAACCTAAAAAAGTTGTTCGTCGGTAGTCGGGGGGGGGGGGGGGGTGGGGTGCGGGACAAAATTGAAAAAATTGAAGAAAAAAATTTCTAAGAGGATAACGCCAAAAAAGTCAGTCAAAGTCATATTTTGCTTTATTTGCCCTTTTATTTAACCCATTAGTGACGAACCAGGTATTAAAACTTGGTTCCGAAAAATGGAAAAAAAACTGGTTTCCAGTCTTCAAATTTCATCATCCTTTTGTGAGCCTCCCCTTTACTCCATTCTTTATCTATTGCCCCCAGAGAGAAGTCTTAGATATGGATCTATGATATGGATAATATGGATTTGCCGCGAAAAAATAGGTGCTTTCGCAAAACGTTAATAACTTTTTTGTTTTTATAGTTAAGTTGCTGATTTTTTTTGTGAAATCTAATGTTTATTGACAAGTACAGGGTGCGGCTCATAAATCCGGACTTTTTTAAAACGGCCATAGCGCCAAGACTACTTGACCGATCAGGGCGTTTGACCCCACTATGAAAAGCTTAGGTAATGACCTTTTTACCCATAAAAATCTTTGGACGATGTAGGACGTGTACTACGAGCTGGCAGCGCATATGTTCAACTAGGCAAATTCGAAGACGCAGGTTGATCATGAAACTTGCTGAAGGTACTGTTAGATACATAAGTTAGGTACTAGAAATTACTAGAGTTCTTTTTTCAAGTTGGCTTGGCCGTAGTACTCCGGCAAATTGACACGTTGCAGATTGTAAGATGTTAAAAACGCCAAAAATCTTGAAAATTTCACAATTCTCGTCTACAGGGGCCCATATGAAACCTTGAATCTCATTTTAGACTATGGGTTGCGCTGACAACCCTAGCTAAATCTTCATGCCATTTCCAAAAAGGTATAAAACGTTGTTCTAGCTCAACTGTGGCCCAGATGAGAGCCGCCGTGTCAAAGGGTAGCTTGAAAGATGGGAATTTAGATCCTGCGGTTACTCAGGTCCCTAAGGAAATGTTGCCTCCTAGCAGCCCAGATCTTAATCCATTAGACTATTTGACCCACAGCTACTTTGAAGCATGCACCAATAGACGTGCCTATACCACAAAGACCTCCCCCATTGCCACTATCAAGGAGAACTTCACCAGCTTGTACTTGGGACATGGTGACCAGGGCCTGCGGGCGGTTCAGGGGGCGGGTAGGGGCGGTAATTGAGGCTAGCGGCGGTTTTATTGAGTAATCTAATAGTCATATACCTATTTTGCCTCTCAGTTTTTAAAATTCGATAAAATCTTTAAAATTAACGATTTTATGTTCATTTGTTTACAAATTAGAAAAAGTCCGGATTTATGGGCCGCACCCTGTACATCTATTTGTGAATTTGTTTTATTCAAATTATTATTTTTTATATGATTTTTTTATCTTTTTTTTACGCCCTATTAGGACCCGGTTCGGCATGGTCATAAATACCCGACAGTTTTAAAACCCGGCTCGGTTTTGGTTTTATTACCCAGTTTTAACTTTTCAATCATTAAATATTTTTTTATGATTTATTATTCTTGAGCCACCCTAATCAGTATACCCTAGTAACCTCTATATGTGTCCTCCAATAGTTATATGCTCTTTTTCTGGTATGTATTATCCAATTTTTATATGTTCTTTTTTTGTGTATGTCAGGTTTTAACACTTCAACAAACGGGCTTTTTTACCTGGTTACGGCGGCCGAAACCGGCCCACACCCCACCCGAAGGCGTGTTAGGTTAGAAAAAAAACCCCGCAGAAACGGTTTACACAGGATTTACTAGGACCTTATGGTGAGTTCAGATCATGCTTTCCCTAAATTGAGTTAGTACCTTCCCATAGTAGAAAATTTTAAATTACTTTTGGTGATCAAATTTTACTTTTATTTTTAGATCCCCTTCACCTAACCTGCTTTATTGTCTTATTTTGCCTTTCATGTTTATCATGCAAATTCGCTCACATTTTAGTTGAAATGACAGATATTGGAGCTTTCTAAAAAGGTCTCTAACATTTTTCTAGCTCTAATACTTTTTGAGATATCTTATTTCAAAGTATTGTTGTAAAAACATCTTTTACACAGCAAAAAGTTGAAATAAAAAATTAGTTATTTTGGAGAAAATTTCAAGTATCTTCATGCAAATCTCTCTAATATTGCTCCAAATTGACCAAATTGGACAGTTAAGGTGCCTAAAACTATCTACATTCAATGGACAATTCAAATCCACACTTTTTAAGACTTTATAAGTCAACAGGAGCATGATGAAGTGAATTTTAAAAATGCTAAAGGAAAAAATATTTGCTGTTTATTTAAATAAATTGAAATTTAATCGACTTTAGCAAGGATTTTAAGATAAGTTATGGTGTATAAAGTTGTCATTTTGTAATGAGAAAGCCAATAAAACACAATCATATGATATTTTGAACCAATAGAAACATATCTTAAGAAAAATAGACATAATCATTGAAAATAAACAAATAATTTGTTAGAATTTTAAGCATTTCCAAGCAGTTTACAAATGTAATCTACTAATTCTAGTAATTTTTTCTAAGAATAGTTGATTGGCCTTTTAAATTTTTTATAACCTTATGAAACAAAATTAGTTTTTGCCACTTTAAATAAGAAATCATAGTATTTTAAAGACTTTCATGGATGATCTCATATATAATAAAAGAAACAATTTACTCTTAAGCCACATTTTTTTGTTAATATACACTATTAAGTACTCTAAACTAATACTGAGATTTTTAAAAATAATAAATCATAATCAATCATGAGTTTCTTGTACCTTAAAACACATTTTACATTATTAAAAATGCCTTAAAAGTGATTTATAATTAAAATTAAATTACATTTGATTCTTTGATATTACATTTTAGCCTTCTCCTGTTGACTTATAAAGTCTCAAAAAGTGTGGATTTGGATTGTCCATTGAATGTAGAAAGTTTTAGGCACCTTAACTGTCCAATTTGGTCAATTTGGAGCAAATTTAGAAAGATTTACATGAAGATACTTGTAATTTTCTCTAAAATAACTAATTTTTTATTTCAACTTTTTGCTGTGTAAAAGATGATTTTACAACAATACTTTGAAATAAGATACCTCAAAAAGTATTAGAGCTAGAAAAATGTTAGAGACCTTTTTAGAAAGCTCAAATATCTGTCATTTCAACTGTAATGTGAACGAATTTGCTTGATTAACATGAAAGACAAAATAAGACAATAAAGCAGGTTAGGTGAAGGTGGTCTAAAAATAAAAGTAAAATTTGATCACCAAAAGTAATTTTAAAATTTTCCATAATGGGAAGGTACTAACTCAATTTAGGGAAAGCATGTTCTGAACTCACTATAAGGTCCCAGTACATCCTGTGTAAACCGTTTCTGTGGGGGGTTTTTTCTAACCTAACACACCTTCGGGTGGGGTGTGTGCCGAAACACTAAATTTGAAATAAATCGCTTCGTATATTACTTGTAGCCCTATAGATTACATGAGGTTGTGTAGTTTTCAATTACAGATTGTATCAAAGTTCTAAAAAGTGTTCATCTCACTTTGAGCGTTCAAAAATTACATTTTTCATTTTTTTGTTGAAATAACCGGGTATTTAGGAAAAACATCTTTTAATGCCGGCAGAAAGCCACCCAAAACGGGTTAAAATACCCGTTGTGCATTTATGGCCATGCCGAACCGGTTTTTTTGCAACTTTCCTGTGCACGCCACTAGATCAAAACAAAAAAATTGGAATTCTGTTTTGACCATTATAAAGCTTCCCTGAAATTTTCAGCTCGATCGGCCCATAAAAGTGGCGCTCGGCACTAATGGGTTAATAACCTTTGGTTTGAGGTACTTTTTTACTTAATATTTTAACGAATTTTTTTTTGTATTTTTGAAGCCAAATGAACCATGCTTTTAGAAAATTTTTATTTTTATGTAAATTTTATATTAGAATTCTCTAAACATAAATTTCAGTGGCAGCAGCTGTACTTGGCAGGTCCAGCCACAGCAATTGGTGGTCAAGGGGGAAATTTAAAATGTTATGTGGAGTAAAGCTTAAGTTTAAAATTTATTGTCAAAATTGTGAGGATTAGAACCTGTAGGATTGTACCTGGAACCTGAAATTGACATGAACTTCTATATTTCATAATTGGATGTTCAATGCTTTCTTTTATCTTCAAAAAAAAAAATGAGCTACAGATTGGATAGTGATCAGAATTTTTTACAATTACCCTCCCACCCTGTATATGTATGTTTACAATTCATATTTCTGTCCAAATTATTTTAGGCTAAATATTTAGTTGTGAATCTAAAATGTGTATTATAGAAATTAATGTGTCTAGGTGACACAGCACTTGAATGGGCAATAATTGGAGGGCATACTGAAACTGCAGAAGTACTAAGAGAAAATAGTAAGTTTACATAAAGTCCCATTCTTTTTAAGAGTTGGTTTGTAGAGGAAGGAAGGGTGGCCGGTTCTAAAATAACCATTTAGCTAGAGGGCTTTTTTATAGTTCTGACTTGCCTCCTTACCCATATTATCTAGCAGCCCTAATCTGTAGGTCCTTTTTGTACATAAAGAAACCTATAAATTGGCTCCAGGTAGATAAAGAACAATATTTTGTTTTTATGATTTCTTTATTTTTAGAGAGACAGACAAACAGATAGACAGATAAAGAAGTAAAGAGTATGAAGGCTTTAAATTTAAGATTGACATTGACAATCTTTTTTTGTACTAAATTCTTCTAAAATTTTCTATGCACCAGGATCTATTAATAATTTTGTGACACTTTGGTAACTTTAATTGGTCACAATGACCACTGACAGAAATACAGATATTAATATCTACATTCTGTTATTTTATTTAATCTAATGTACATAAACTCTCAAACAATTAGAATTGAGAAGCCTTGAAGAAAGCAAAATATATTTTCTACAAAGAAGTGTGTTCTTACTGTGTAGTTAGCTCTAGCCGCACATTTTTTGTAATATAGATATGTAATGAATATTTCAGGAGCTAAGAGAGGAAAGGATGTTGAATAAATGAACAACAATAAAACTAGGTAAACCATGAAATAAATTTGACATATGCAATTAGAAAGAAGAAAAAACCTTAAAGATGGAATATTCTCTTTATATCCTTCAAGCTGAAATTCCATACTATAATTAAACTAAGAATAATGTACCAGATCCCCACATCCTTTTTTTATATTAATTTTCTGTTGTAGAATATTTAAATCTATGAATAAGTTGAGCCCAGTAAATCTTTTTTTGTTACTAGCATCTACACCCCTAGAGGCCTCTAGTGGCACTTTAAATGTTTGGTTTAAAAAAAAAATATATGATACCTTGCAATGTTTCGAACGAGTATCTATCATTATTCTACAATACTTTGCAATGTTATGTAGGAGTCTCTATTTGAGAGAAAAAAATTTCGATTTATTGTGATTTCTCTTGGGAGGGTGGTGGTACCCTCCCCCAAAATAGTTATAAACCTTCTTGGGAACTATGAGAAGGTACCCTGTTAAGGAGAACCCAATCTGTTTAGCGGTTAGTGAGATCCTTTGGTACAAACACACAGACACATAAACACACAGACAAACAGACATCCTGCTACTTTAGTATAAGGATTTTCTTATAATATTCAATGATAATACTTCAGAATTGACAACGGCAGCAGATAAAGATCCTTCACAGAACATATTTTAGTGTCATGTGAAGTAAACAAAGTAGCAGGTTTCGTCATATTTTCACAGAAGCTTTTCTGCTCTTTGTAGCCCCTGCGGTGGGCACTTACCCTGCAGGGTAATCACCTGATTTAACATAACCTAACCTGAAATAACCTACTGTGAAAATATGATGAAATTCGCACATGTGTTTCCTTCACATGACCCCATATTTTTTTATTAACTATATATATTACTATTTACTCAATTTATATCCAGTTACAGACATTCTCCCTTAATGTAATAATAGTTATTTCTAGCATCATATTATAAACAGCTTTCTGTAGATATAAAATGTACAATCATAAGATTAAAACCAGTTTTTTTATTCTATGCTTTCAGCATCTTGGGCCATAAAATAAATTGTTTTAATCTTATGATAGTACATAATCTTAGTAAATGGGATATAATATATTGCTTGACATAAATTTTCATAAAGATCAAACTAAACCACCATCCGAGAAATAATTTGAATATTGGTTATCATTTTTAATATTTTAGATGAAAAAAAATAATTATATCTGCAAGATCAAATAAACAATTTTATAAAATGTAGAATATGATCCATTTTTGCTACTTCAAGTTTAATTTTGAAAAGGAATTTTCTTTGTGTCCTCAAATTATTTCAAGTTAAGAGAAATCACACACCAGTGTAATATTTAAACATCTTAAAAGACACAGTTTCAATATTCTTAATCTATTGAATATAGTAATCAAGTTTACTGACTAATTGGTCTTTTATATCTTGTTGAATATCTTAATTACATTAAGGGACTGAGTGTCTACTATACATGATATTTGAAGCAAATTGGCATGAATTTTGACTAAGTAAAGGGTGTGCAAAAAAATGCGGACATTTTAAAAATTTAAATTGCGCAGCTTGTGTTAATAGTAGAAAAATGTTACGCAAATCGTTAGAACCGTTAGGAAATCTATTTTTTGGAAATATAAAAACGATTCCTGTGCTACGTACAGTTTAGGAGCGATGTGGTAAAATGTCCCAACTGCCTTAAATCTTGACTTGCGAGTAAATCATTAAAGATTAAAGTATATAAAAAAATATGTACCATTTTAAAGTTCAAATTGCGCGGCTTGTGTTAATATTAGAAAAATGTTGTGCATATCATTAGAACCGTTAGGAAGTCTATTTTTTGAAAATATAAAAACGATTCCTCTGTTACGTATAGTTACGGAGCAATGTGGTAAAATATCCCAACTGACTTAAAACTTGACTTGCGAGTAAATCATTAAAGATAAAAAAAAGGGTGTGCAAAAATGCGGACATTTTTAAAATTCAAACTGCTTGGCTTGTGTAAATAGTAGAAAAATGCTATCTATATCGTTAGAACCGTCATAAGCTCTATTTTTAGGAAATATAAGTATAAAGTTTTAAGTCAGTTGGGAGATTCTACCACATAGCTCATAAATTATACGTAGCACATGAATGGTTCTTATATTTCCAAAAAATTGAGTTTATAGCGATTCCATAGATATGCAAAACATTTTTCTACCATTAACACAAGCCGAGCAATTAGAATTTTTAAAATGTACATATTTTAATTTGCATACCCTTTAATTTAATCTTTAACTCTTACAGTCGGGCCCCTTGCCGCACCTTAATCAGTTCCTATTAGAGATAGAGGGCTAAAAATTTTTGTGCAAGTCCCCTGTGTTATGATGTATTTCCAACCTTAAGTAAGTCAAGGTCAATTTTCGCTTCCTTCACCCTTTTATATAACAACCTTTGTTTTTAGGTCCTTTTTACTTATAAATTTCAAACGGCTGTAATTTTTTTATTTTTGAACCTAGAATAAATTTTTTTTTTCAGAAAATGTTTATCTTCATGTAAATTTTATATTTGAAATATCAAAATATAATTTCAGTGGCCGCAGCTGTACTTGGCAGCTGCCAGCCGCCGCAGTCGGCAGTCAGCGGGAAAACGGCGGCGGATCTTTATGAAATTTAAATGCATTATGTAGACACGTAAGATAAGCTTAAGTTTGAAATTTGAAGTCTCCAAGTCAAAAATTGCGGCCACAGGAGCCTTTTAAAGATTTCTGGAGACCTGCAGGATCATACCTGGAACCTAAAATTGACTTGAACACCTGTATTTAATATGAGGATGTACTACTAGAGGATATTTTAGTATTTTGGTAAGATAAAATGCTTTGTTTAAGTCAAAAAAATATTTTTGCTCTTTACCTGGATGACCCTGCCAGGTTTGCTGGCATCCTGTGCCCGCCAGGATGGAGATATTCAAAAAATTTCAACTCTTAGTTATGTCTCATACCCACACTTAAAAAGTCAAGCAGTTTGGGCTCTTTATCTTTCACACAGAGAAAATGAGATAGAAAAAACCGGATGGGGGGGCGTTCAACGCCCCCCCCCCCGACCGTTAAGGGTTAATGATTTACTCGCGAGTTAAGTTTTACATCAGTTGGGACATTTTAACACGTAGCTCCGCTTCTTATATTTCCAAAAAATAGACTTCCTAGCATAACATATAACGATATGCGTAACATATTTCTACTATTAACACAAGCCGCGCAATTTCAATTTTAAAAATGTCTGCATTTTTTTTTGCACACCCTTTAATAAGAATTTAATATTAAAGATAATTTGGTCTAGTTTAATAATAAAATAATCTAGATTTTTGGGTATTTAAAACTGAAACATCAGGTACCAGGATCTAAACATCATAACTTTGAATTAAATCAATAATTTTTGTACTTTCAAGATTCTGCCAGTTTGATTTATTATCTGTTGAATATATATTCTGTATCCTATAAGAGGTTAACTCACAAACAAAATTTGAATTTTAAATATTTATTCAAATTGTTTTGTGCATGTTTGCACTCTTCAGATGTCAATGTAAAACTAAAGTTTAAAATAAATCTTAATTTAAAGGATTTTTACAAATATTTTGGAAGATTTTGAGTTGTGCTAACTTGCTTACTCGACTCTCACCTGGGTTAGCAACCTCATTTATTTCTGAAAATAAAGTTAGGAAAAGGGAAACCCCTTAAATCCCCTTGTTGAACTATAAACCCCCTGACTAACTCCTAATAACTTACACTTTTCCAAAAATAATATGCTTAATTTAATTTCCCTAAGTATTATGAACTTGAAATATTAAAACTTAGTATTGGTAGACAGACATCCTGTTACTTTAGTGGAATACAAATAAAGGGCTTACAGCTTAAAACGAGGGAATAAAAAAAGGTATTTTAGCAAGGAATTGTTTTTTATTGATAAGAAAAATAAAGTTTAATAAAAAATGATATTAGGACATAAATTGATTTTTATTTTAGGATTTGCAACAAAGAATGGAAAGAGATTTATGCTGTAAGAAAAGGGACTAGAAAACTAAAGAAAAAAGATGTTAGCTCCAAGAGCCTTGATGTCGGACCGCCAGATAAATCTGCCAGCAGTTTCCATATCAGTTTTAATATTGCCGAAAGAACCTTGGCTTAGGCCCTGTGCGCAAAAATTCTTAAACGCTCCTTTGTTGCAAATTCTTACATTGTATTCATATAATGTAACATAATTTTTAATAATATATATATCACAATTTCATTACATTCATATGTACAATTAATTCAAAATAAAATTTATTTTAAAATATAATATAATTTTAAAACCTAATTTGGATTAGACGAGTCTGGAAAAAGTCCAAATTTGAGCACACTGGAGTGTTTTAATCTATTTAACCATTTTCATGTGAAACATGTGAAAAAGTATTTACGCGTATTTGTGCTAAAACAGACTTATTGATATTCATTGAATAATTTTTGTTCTATTGTATAAAAAATGTTATTTAAATACAAAATGTCTAAAAAGTGTTATATTTTACTGATTTATTATATTTAATTTTTAAAATTCATACTGTTTTTGCATAAAAATGATAAAATGATCAAAAGTAGTATTTTTTAATACATAGAGTCGGATGTTTAAACTCATGAAAACTAATGTTTCCTCGGACCCTTTCCCGAAACCGAATCTTCCCCTTCAAGTCTTAAAACTTCGTTTTTACTATTTCTACTATTATTTTTAAGAAAATTGGTAAATTATGAATTTTTTGACTGTTGTGAGTGGCCAATTTCTGCATTATTGTATGTCTTATCATGTACTTAAAGTTTTAGCATGCTAAAGGCCTGAATGGCCTTGCTAAAGGCCTGCGCGGCCTGACATTTATCTTTTAGGCGCGCCTTTAAAATAGGCAATCGTTTGGTTTAAATTACTTCAAGAATATTCTAGAAAGAAATACACTCACACAGAAGCTAGGCCACTCTATAATTATCAAAATTAAATTGTCTATTTTAAGAAATGCATTATGATCCATGGATAAAAAGGGTTCTGTAAATAGAAAAACCATGAATCATAATGCAATTTCTTTTAACACACTAATTAAAAAAAGTTTGTATTATATATATTCAACAGTATCATGTTGTATTTTACTATATTTCATATATATTATTATATATAATTATGTTGATTTTTAAAAAAATATTGCAAATAAAATTAAAACCAGCCCAACATCTTCAGTTTTAAGATTGCTGTTTCTATCCAAATCGTCTTTACATGAATTTGCATTTTTTTTTATACTAAAACCTGGCTATGAAAATAATTTCTAATACTCATCTTATTTTTGATAAAAAAGACCTATCATATTGCCATGATATTTAGATTTTTTTCCTTTATTTCCAAATATATTTAGACTCCTGTGTAATTATATTACTTTTGTAACAAATTTTATAAAAATTCCTATTATTTATTTGCAATTATTTATATCTAAACATTATATAGCTAGATATTTACAGAAATAATAATCATTATAACATATTAATTTAGTTTGCAAGTTTATATTTTGTTAATTTGTATCAATTCAAATCTATACATTTTTTTCTTTTAAATTTGTGTAATGCAATTTTTGATTCAAGGTTAATATAAAGCAATATTTCAAGAAAAAATTTTAGATTTGGATACTTTTGATTATTAACATTTATTAAAATGGATTAATTTTCCTTGATATATAACCAATAAAATTATTAGCATTCAATGCTTTAAATATCTTTTTTTTAAATTAACTTTATTGTCTGTAATGAGTCTACTTTTTATTATTCTGTTCATGTTATAGAAAGTTTTCTGCTTCCTCTTTTTTCTGCGGCTTTGCCCCTAGGATTCTAGGAGCACTATTTATCTCGATTTTAAAAATAAGTAAAAATTAAGGAGAACCCAATTGGTTCAGTGGTTAGTGTGATCAATTGGTACAAAGAAACAAACAGACAAACACTGTTCTACTTTGTTTTATAGACTAGTGGTTATGCACCTAGAAGCATCTAAGGACACTTAAAGTTGAGAAAACCTCCCCATAAATAGTTAAAAACCTTTTCTGAATATATAAGAATCTTCGTTGTTAAGGAGAACCATATCGGTTCAGTGGTTAGCAATATCCTTGGCTTCAGACAAAAAAGCTTACTACTTGAGATAATAGGATTATATTTCAAGAATATTGTTATTACATAAAAAATCTAACATAGTCATTAAATTAAATCTGAGTAAAATTGACAATAAAAATCATTAAACCTCTAAAAATAAAATTAGTATTATTATACCTCACATAATTGTAATTGGAATAAGACTAAAAACATAATTAATAAATAATGATAGATTTAAGGTGTATCCATTTATTTGTTACACCAGTCACCATAGAAAAGTTCAGTATTATAATATCTAATTAAAATAAATAGGTATTTAAAAATAGGGATATACAATTCAAATAAAAATGAAAATAAATTTGCTTTTCAATGGCTGATGTTCAATGTCGGACATACAGCAAGAATTCTAGAGAAGCTCCACTACTAAAACTAATATCTAGAAACATGTAACTGTGAACAGCACTAGATCCAAATGTTTTAATCACCAAACCTTTGTCAAATTCATATGATTTTTCATAGATAGAAAGGATTAAATGGATAGATAGATAGATAGAAAGATAATAATTCTACCATTCATCCATTGTCATATCCTTGTAGGGAGAAGGGGGGGGGGGACTGTAATTAATGTATATAGATAGAAACAAATGAGTTGTTAAACTTGAGTTAGATAAAAATATTACAGAATCATTATTATTATATATATAACATTAACAAAAAATATTTTAATCACTAAACCTTTCTCAAGTTTTAGGATTAATATTAGATAGCTAGATAGATAGATAGATAGTTGGATAGATAGATATGTATATATATATATATAGATAGATAGATGGATAGATAGATAGATTCATATTATGGTATATATATATTTAAAAAAATATTTTAATCACTAAAAGTTTTAGGATTAATATTAGATAGCTAAATAGATAGATAGATAAATAGATAGATAAATAGACAGATAGATAGAAAGATAGATAGATGAATTGATTGATATATAAATTGATAGATAGATAAATTGATAGATAGATAGATAGATAGTTCTACCATTCATCCATTGTCATATCCCTGTAGGGAGAGGGGGGGGGGGCATTGCAATATAATTAATGTATATATAGATAGATACAAACGAGCTCTTAAACTTAAACAAAAAATATTTTAATCCCTAAGTTTTAGGATTAATATTAGATAGATAGATAGATAGATATATAGTTGGATAGATAGATAGATAGATAGATAAATAGAAAGATAGATAGATAGACAGATCGATAGATATATAATAATTTTACCATTCATCCATTGTCATATCACTCTATTTTGAGAATAAGGGGGGGGGGGGCATTAGTCTGTAATTAATGTAAAGTGTGTTACCTTTTTTTATGTTTCATTATTATTTGGCCACAACTTGGTAAAAAAATGCTCACAAATCAGACCTTTTTCGACCAAAGATACTCAAATGGTTCCTTTACAAGCCCAATCAATCAGTTTTAAGATATCTTTATATTTCAAGAAAAATTGATAAAAATACTCAAAAACAGCAAATTTGGGTGTTACCTTTTATATGCACAGATACCATAAAATCAACAGAAAATATACTTATTTTTACTTTTCTGTCATTTTTAACGTTTGATTCTGTTAAATTGGCTATTCTTGAAGGGATTTATGCATTGAAATATACTGAAACATAATATTGGGCAGAAATTAATATATTTCAAAGAAAGAAAATTTTGAAAATAAGAAATTCGACCTCTATTACTTCAGAGGACAGCTGCCAACCTCCAGTTGACAGGATATAGTTAAATACTTGTTAGCAATAATAATTAGCCCAAAAAGTAAAACAAAAAGTTTTTTAATATGGCAAAAAAATGATAATCTAAATCTTAATTTTGGGGATGATGATCTGAAGGACGCTCTTACTGTTGGTGATGATGACCCAGATGGTATCCAAGTAAATGAGCATTATGACAACTCATCTATTGAACTATGGTCCAATTTTTGTATTTGTAGCAGCCTCCAATTAAAAGTTGTAACAAGAAATATAACCCTCTTTTAAAAACTACTATATTTACCTTATGAATTGGAGAATTTAAAAACTATGATTGTATGTTTTGGGATTTCTCTTGATTGGAGAATGCTACAAATACAAAAATCGGACCATAGTTTAATAGATAAGTTGTCATAATGCTCATGTATTTGGATACCATCTGGGTCATCATCACCAAAAGCAAGAGTGTCTTTAAGATCATCATCCCCAAAATTGAGATTTAGATTATCATTTTTTTGCCATATTAAAAAACTTTTTGTTTTACTTTTTAGGCTAATTATTATTGCTAACAAGTATTTAACTATATCCTGTCAACTGGAGGTTGGCAGCTGTCCTCTGAAGTAATAGAGGTCGAATTTCTTATTTTCAAAATTTTCTTTCTTTGAAATACATTAGTTTCTGCCCAATATTATGTTTCAGTATAATCAATGCATAAATCCCTTCAAGAATAGCCAGTTTAACAGAATCAAACTTTAAAAATGACAGAAAAGTAAAAACAAGTATTTTTTCTGTTGATTTTATGGTATCTGTGCATATAAAAGGTAACACCCAAATTTGCCATTTTTTAGTATTTTCATCAATTTTCCTTGAAATATAAAGATATCTTAAAACTGATTGATTGGGCTTGTGAAGGAACCATTTGAGTAACTTCGGTCAAAAAAGGTCTGATTTGTGAGCATTTTTGACCAAGTTGTGGCCAAATAATAATAAAACATAAAAAAAGGTAACACACTTTATATAGATAGATACAAATGAATTCTTAAACTTTAGTCAAATAAATATATCATATATATATATATTTACATTAACAAAAAATATTTTAATCACTAAACCTTTCTCAAGTTTTAGGATTAATATTAGATAGCTAGATAGATAGATAGATAGTTGGAAAGATAGATAGATAGATAGATAAGTAGATAGATAGATAGATAAATAGGTAGATAGATAGGTAGTGGTAATTTATATATTTAAAATCACTAAACCTTTCTGAAATATTTGTATTAATGAAAATAACCACTGCATCTATAATAGACTGTCAGCATGTCTGTAATGCACTAGATTCTTCGAGAGACAATGGGCTGTTTATTACACTAGTCCCTGAAGTTTTGTTTTCACGTTTTCTTATTGGTTTGCTCAACAACTTTTGGGATTTTTGATTCATTAAGTTGAGTGTCCAAACGTTTCTACCGCTAATTGTAATCTTAAAAAAGGGTTTATTTTGTGTACCATCCTTAGTAATGTACATCAATGAAAATGACTAAAAGTACCAAGGGTTGGTACTCCTCTGCTCTCTCTCTCTCTCTTTTTATCTATACTATCCACGGAAAGCTGTCTATAATACAATGATATATTCTGGGTGAGTAACACGTGTGTGAAACAGTGGAATCCAATTGATATCCGCTGGATTAGAACCAGTTCTCATACATACTATCCGAATAATATCCAGTGGAAAGCTGTTTATAATACGATGTGTGAAAATATGGAATCTGATTAATATCCACTGGTTTAGAACCGGTTCAATCAGCTATACTATCTTTGTTCTTTCTCTCTCTTTTTCTCTCTCTCTCCCTCTCTCTTTCTCCCTCATTCTTTCTCTCTCTCTCTCTCTTTCTTTCTCTCTCTTTCTCTCTCTCTTTCTCTTTCTCTCTCTCTCTCTCTCTCTCTCTCTCTATCTATCTATCTCTCTCTCTCCCTCTCTTTCTCTCTTTTTCCCTCATTCTCTCTTTCTCTCTCTCTCTCTCTCTGTCTCTCGCTCTCCCTCTTTTTCTCTCTATCTCCCTCTCTTTCTCTCTTTCTCCCTCATTCTCGCTCTCTCTATCTTTCCTCTTTCTCTCTCTATATCATTCTCTCTCTATATATATATATATATAAACCTTCTATAATACGATACAATTTTCTCTCTCTCTATCTCTCGCTCTCCCTCTCTTTCTCCCTCATTCTCGCTCTCTCCATCTTTCCTCTTTCTCTCTCTCTATCATTCTCTCCATCTCTATATATATATACTAGGGGCTTCGCCTCTAGCCTCTAGGGGCTTCGCCCTATGAAATAATGGTAAGTCAACCCTCCTAAATATAAATAAAAAAAATAAATTATTCTTTGTTTAATTACTCTGTGGTAAAGTTAAACCCAGGTTGTGCACTGTATGCACAAAAATTTCAATTCGTAAAATTCAACCAGGTTGTTTGCTGTATACACAAAACATTTTAATTAGTAAAAATTACACCCAGGTTGTTCATATACAAAAAATTAAAATTTGAAAAAAAAGATTTAAAATTTTTAGGGGGGGATTCATGGGGGCTTCGCCCCATGGTGCAGTGGGGTTCCCCCATCCAAATTACTGGTTTTTGTTTACAAAAATAAAAATAAAAAATTTTGTAAGTGGGGATTTTTTTTTTTGGGGGGGGGGGTGTTCCAACCCCAAGAAAATAGCTTAAAACCACCAGAGGACCAGTAGGTATATTCTCAGAAGGTTAGAGTCCAATTTGTTCAACAGTTACTGATATTTTACAAAAAATGTAAATTATTTTTTTGGGGGGGTTGGTTTTTTTTTATTTTTTGGGGAGGTGGGGGTGTCCCAACCCCCAGGAAAATAGCTTAAAACCATCACAATATCACTAAGTATATTCCCTGAAAAATTGAGCCCAATCAGTTCAGTGGTTACTAAGATCTTGAGCTTCAGACGGACAGACAGACGGACAGACAGATGGATAGACATCAAGCTACTTTGTATTATAGATGTATGATGGTGTTTGAGTTGGTCAATTAAATCAAAGATCATTTTCCTACATTCAGCAGGCTTTAAAAGAAGTTGGATTTTTTGTACATGTCCCCTGTATGATAATGAATTTCCAACCTTAAGTAAGTCTAAGTCAATTTTCACCTTCTTCACCCTTTTATTTAACAACCTTTGTTTTTAGGTACTGTTTTACTTAAAATTTCAACCGGCTGTAATTTTTTTATTTTTGAAGCAGTCAGCGGTCAGTAGGAAAACGGTGACCGAGCTTTATGAAATTTCAATACGTTATGTAGACATGTAAGAAAGGCTTAAGTTAAAAATTTGAAGTCTTTAAGTCAAAAATTGCGGCCACAGGAGACTTTTTAAGATTTCTGGAGACCTGGAGGATCAGGACCTGGAAGATCATACCTGGAACCTGAAATTGAGTTGAACACCTGTATTTAATATGAAGAAGTACTACTATAGTATATTTTAGTATTTTGGTAAGATAAAATATTTTTTTTAAGTCAAAAAATATATTTTGGCTCTTTACTTGGATTACCCTTGCAGGTTTGCTGTTTGGACTCTTTATTTTTTACAAACAGAAAATGAGATAAAAAAAACAGAGGGTTGGGCGGCCTCCCCCCCAACTTTTAAAGGTTAAGTTTTAAAAACATTTCTCTTGAAACACCCTGTATATTTGTATTGTGACTCTAATAACAATAATATACACATGTTTAAAAAAACTTGTTTTATGTGATGTGTCTTTAATAAAGCTCCACATATGTTTTCAAGCTAGATTTATACTTTTACATACAGTGGCAATACAATTGATAGTGGGACAAACAATGCCACCCTCTTATTTATAACTTTTAAATAGTCTTTCTTGTGATGCTTTAGTTGAGTAAATTTTAAATAAGAGAACCCCACAGAGCAAGTATCTGAAGTCACAAGACATTGTAATAATTTTGTTGGAAAGAAATATATGTGGTCAATTGAACAATGAGAGTGAGACTACTATCAAAAAAAGTCTTTGTTTATTATCAATTTATTAACCCTTAACGGTCGGGGGGGGGGGCGTTGAACGCCCCCCCATCCGGTTTTTTCTATCTCATTTTCTGTGTGTGAAAGATAAAGAGCCCAAACTGCTTGAATTTTTAAGTATGGGTATGACACATAACTGAGAGTTGGAATTTTTTGAAAATCTCCATCCTGGCGGGCACAGGATGCCAGCAAACCTGGCAGGGTCATCCAGGTAAAGAACAAAAATATTTTTTTTTGACTTAAACAAAGCATTTTATCTTACCAAATTACTAAAATATCCTTTAGTAGTACATCCTCATCTTAAATACAGGTGTTCAAGTCAATTTCGGGTTCCAGGTATGATCCTGCAGGTCCTGATCCTCCAGGTCTCCAGAAATCTTTAAAAGGTTCCTGTGGCCGCAATTTTTGACTTAGAGACTTCAAATTTTAAACTTAAGCTTTCCTTATATGTCTAGATAATGTATTAAAATTTCATAAAGATCCGCCGCCGTTTTCTTGCCGACCGCCGACTGCGGCGGCTGGCAGCTGCCAAGTACAGCTGCGGCCGCTGAAATTTATATTTTGATATTTTAAATATAAAATTTACATAAAAATAAACATTTTCTGCAAAAAAATTGTTCTTCTAGCTTTAAAAATAAAAAAATTACAGCCGTTTGAAATTTTTAAGTAAAAAAGGACCTAAAAACAAAGGTTGTTAAATAAAAGGGTGAAGGAGGCGAAAATTGACTTAGACTTATAAAATGTCGGAAATTCATCATAACATAGGGGACTTGCACAAAATTTTTTAGCCCTCTAGCTTTAATAGGAAGTGAGATAATAAGGGGGGGCGTTGAACGCCCCCCCCCCCTACGACTGATTAAGGTGCGGCAAGGGGCCCGACTGTTAAGGGTTAATATTGGGGATAGATGCAAATACTGAAAAATCTTATAAAACCCAACCAAAAATATTTCCTATATTCATGAAGATTACCTAAAGTTCATGATTAGAATTTATATGAATGAGAGAAAATTGGAATTATGCAGAAACATCAAGCATAATTTTTTTTTGTTTCCCAAATTAAACATGTCTTATTTAGGATGGGATGTGATCTTGTTTTGAAGCAAGGAATAAAACAATCATGTGTATACAGTGTCAACTATTGGGGTCATAACATATATGGCCCCATATTGTTTCAGCAAATTTACACTCTTTTTTATTTAACTACTTTCAGGGGTAAATACTAATAATGACTAAAATTATGTTTTTCTTTATAATTTAAATTTGTGTTTAAATTTGAATTTCTACTGATCCAAATTACATTTATTTCATAAAATTTCACTAATTATATCTTGTTCTAACATGTTGACAAACAGACATTAGGAATTATAGACTTGCTTTTAAACACATAAGATAAGGAAAAGATGTCTAAAGAGAACCCCCCAACCCCCTACTTATTTTCAAATAAATCCAATATTAGAGGGGGGGTGGCCCGGGGGGGAATATTTTTTATCTATGCCTAGCCCATACAGCTGCAGTGCCTTTAATGCCCTAACCCTGCGGGGCTAAGTACCTTAAAAATTACCTTACCTAAACATGACCTAAAGAAATAAACAAAAAAATTTTTTTTTAAATGGGGGGTGTTTGATGTTCACCATGCCATGTTAAGGGAAAATGCACGTGTGTGTGTGTGTCTACTTTAAGCTTGTTTTTTTTTCAAGCATATGTTTAAATAGAGATTTGTTGGAGTAGTTTATTTAAAAAAATTTATTTTAACTTATATTTCAATAAAAAAAAACGTACAAAATTTAGGTCAAAAACATGTTTTGGATTTAACATGTAGTTCACAAATAACTCTAAGAGGTCGACCAATTTTTTCTGTAGGTCAACCTATACAATTACAACCAACAAATACCTTTATGAAATAGGTCAACCAAAATATTTCAGAGGTATATTATGAACATTTCCACGAAAAGCTGTCTATAATATGATGCTATAAATAACTCTTCCTATATAAATTTTTAGTTTGATAGGAAAGTATATGAGTTAAGTTCCCTAATAAAATATCTCTAAAATAATATGTCTATTCAAAGATGCTCTGATCATATGTTTTAGTGTTTATTTCTCAGTTATTAAAAACTAGCTTTCTTAGAATGTGTAAACTAGGATTTTGTTAAGTCTATTTCAGGGGGAGGGGTGGGGTGTTGCTCAATAAACAATCCACCCTTAATGTTTTTGCCTAGAAATTTAATTTTATGAAAGATGGAGTTACAAATTTTTCTGATTGTGCTATTTTTTAATAAAAATAGTTATAAACCTCCTACCCACATTGAAGGGAAGGGACATTGTTCTATTAATTACACTAGTCCCTAAAGTCATATCATAACGTTTTCTTATTCATTGGCTTAACAACTTTGGGGACTTTTATTAAATTAAATTCCAACCATAAATTGTAATCTACAGAAGGGGTAATTTTGTGTGTTATTATTGAGGATGTATATTAATATACCGTTTATTGTCTTATCCCTTTAGATCCCTGGATATTTTTACAATTTCCCATACCTGTAATATATTTCAGAAGAATTGCACAATGAAACAGTTTCACCCACTTTGGGTTAACATAATATGCTTACTCTTGTACCAAGGTTTGTATCATAAAAATTTTCATCTTTTATAACTTAAATTTAAATGAGGGGAGGTCGATTACCCTGTGAATGAATAGAGACTTAATATATCACCACTCTCCCCACCCAATCTAAGTGGCCCTAGAGTTTTATACAGGGCATATCCACTAGTTAAAATATATAATATGAAAATTTTGACCTTATGATAATATTTAGTGTCCTGTCAAGAGTATCTGCATTATTATGGAACAGTTACAGTAAAAGCAGGTATTATAAATTCATGTATCAAAAGAGGTAGTTGCATGAAATGCATTTGAACTTATATTTATAAATATATATATAATTTTCCTGTTTAATTGTTTAAGCTATATTTGTAAGGCATTCGTATGAATTTCAATTTTCTGCTATGTATAAGTCTAAAAGACATCAAGGCTTAAAAATCGTTCTCTTGTCAATGTATGCAACTTAAACAGGCATTTTATTTTCACTATATCATCAAAAACGACTTTCTAACTCATAAACCACCAACTAAAAGATATTTTTATTTTATTTTTCTTATTACTAACCCATGATTATCATATTCTAATCCTACTTTGTAAACACAGTGGTTCATTCATTCAGAGAATTGACATGTTTAGGTGAAATGAACACATTTGAATGTATAGTTGATAATAATGATGGAAATCATTACTGGACACTCGGAGAAAGGTAACCACATACAACTAGTTAAATCATTTGCAAAGCTACTATATAATTCAAAATGTCAATTTGTCTGTCTATAGAAATTGTCTATTCATAAAAAGTTTTTTTTGTAATGATTATTTGTACTAATGAATTCTTGGTATGTAAGTCCGTCAAGCAACAAAAAGACATATTATACACATTTATTTATATGGTTGGATAGGTGCAGATACCTCCCCCCGCCCCTTTTCCAATTTTAAAAAGTGAGAGAGAAAAATAGCGTATAGTTCCTCTTGTGGTAATGCTTCTTAAGAGGAGTTTCTTTGTAATTTCACAGTAGCTTTTCTCTTATTTCTAAAACCTGCGGGGGCCTCTAACCCTGCAGAGCCCTTCTGGGCAATTACCTTACCTAATATAACCTAACCTAAACAAACATAAAATAATGAAAGCCATTGCGAAAATACGACAAAATGCCTCTTTTGCTTTACATAGTTGATACATGGTTCATGCTTCAAATGACAGACTCACAGATGAAATCAAACTCGAACAACTTGTTGATATAATTAATTTTCCTAGGAATTATTCAGCAGAATTGAAGGATGATGGGACAGAAAAGTTGATGATTATACACTTCATATTTACTCTTCAAGATGATGGCCAGGAATTGAGGTCATTTTTGTTTGTTAGAAAAAATAAAATTAAAGTACATTTTATAAACATATTTTTTACAAAATTTTCATTTAAGGTAAGATGAAGAGCCAATATCTAAAAATATCTTTTTTTAGATGCTGGAAAGATGAAAATTTTGATTTTATACAGATATCTGTCCTTGAGCAGGTTTATTAAATATTCATTTTTTCTTGTTACAAATGTTACCAAATATTACCTAACTATAGATATTGTCAATTGTGTTAGTAACCAATAATTTATCTTCTTAATAGTCTTTTATGTATATGCATGTAAAAGATGTGTATAATGTGTGAAGTGTATGAGTATATTTTTAAAATGGATACTTTTTATCTAACTTTTTTGCTTTTTTACTTTTTATGGGATCATTGCAAAATTTGACGATTTTCATTTATCATTAAAAAGTTTGTGCTTAATAAAGATAACTAGATTATGCCTCTAGGGGCACTTGAGAAGGGGAGAGTCAAGTTTGATAACATAATTTATTATTTTAGATTTTTAAAGAAAAAGAAAAAAAAATTGGGGGGGGGGGAATATTTTGGAGGGTATTTTTCTTCTAGAGGCGATTTCTCTGGGGAGGGTACCCTTACCCAAAATAGTTGTAACCTTCCCTGGACCTATGAAAAGCTATCCTGTTAAGGAGAACAGATCAGCTTAACGGTTAGCAAGATCCTTCAGTACAAACACACATAGACAAACAGACATCTGGTTACTTTAGAATAAGGATTGAATAGTTGCTTTTATCTATTGCATCATATTTTAAACAGCTTTCAATAACAGCTATAAAAATGTACCAATTATAAGCTTTTGTTCCAGATGCCAATGGCACAGGCTAAAAAAATGGTTTTAATATTGTGATTGTACATTTTTATATTCATAGAAAACTGGATATAATACAATGCATGGTTTTTCAGTGTGTTTGAGATTTGCTTCTTATCTACTGGATATTAATTGGTTTCAAAGCCATAATGGAAATAAAAATTTAGACTTCACCTGGGTTGAGACTTGATGATGGCTTAGTATATGCTGGACAAATTCTGAATGGTAAACCTCATGGCTATGGACAAATAATCAAGAGTTCAGGAGAAAAGTACTCTGCTGTTTTTAAAAATGGAGTTGTAACAGGTATATTTCCTATTATTTTTAAGTTTTACATTTCTTAGCTCAGGTTAGCTCCCCAGAGTTGTATTTATTGCTATGATAAGGTTTAGATATCTTGCAGGAACTGGGGGGTTCAGGTAGTTAGTACATGTCAAGTGGAATTTAATAAATATAAGTTTTGGTGGACCATATTCTAATAAATATTGGTTTACTAAAAGATTTTTGATGGAGCCATTTCATCATTTGGAGATAATCTAGGAAATTATTTATTAAAACAACAGTTAAGAATCATTTTCCAGTATAAATATAATAATTTAATTTCTTTTAAATCTTAGGTTCTCTGATTAATGATGTATCTGAAAACTGTACAAGGTGATAAGTTTTATATTTAAAGATATGCTAAAAAATGATAGGACAAATAGATATTAGCTTTGTGTAGATATATGAACCAACCTTTGTAAAAAAGGTAATAATCAGTAAAAGCTTCATTGTGCTTCCTAGAATTTTCTCTATGAACCAGATTAAAGATAATTAAAGTAGTTATTAAAATACTTTTATTTCAATATCAATAACAACAGATTGTCACAGCCAATTGTTGGCAAAAACTGCTGTATCTGTAAAGTAGTTCTGGAAAAAGATAGTGGTTGATATTTCAATAAAACATATTTGTGCTATTTGAAAAGAAAAAAACTCTACCTTCCACACTCCTAAAATGAGAGGCAAAGAAGATTAGTAGGGTCTACCTTATTTTTTGCAGATAGAACAGTGTATTTCTTGCAGGCTCCCTTTAAGTTAGACATTTATTTTAGGTCCAACACAACTTTGTTGTCTGATGGAAAAGTTATGTATATGTTTATGGATGAACATGGATATGGTCGGAGGTAAAGTGAATGTTGCAAATAAAGAGTGTAACATACATATCATTTTTATTGTGATTTTAGCTAATTATTTTTATATGACCACTGGGCCCAGACTTTAGCAACATATAGCACATCAGCTTGTTGTTGGGAAGGTTCAAAACTTGGCACATTATTTTGTCATAACCAATTTAATAATTTAGTTCCTAATGCAGACACATGACATAAATAGTTGGAGTAGGAAGAATGCCTTGGCCAAGAACGGGCGTAACTTAATACCATGCACAGACAAAGGTCATGTAATTAAAGGGTTGGTTGCCTAAAGGGAGTATGACCATATTATCATTCATAGCTATTGAGCAAGATAAAATCAAATTTTAAAAGTTTGTAAACCCCTTTCATTATAATTTGACATTTGTTTAATACAAAAAAATTTGATTTAGTTATTCAGATGAGGAAAAAACATTTGTTAAAAAGCAAATGGAAATTATAGAAGCTCTCTCACTTCAAGGTCTTGTTTTTTCTTCACTGATGAAGAATTATAATTTTAGATTGTAATCATAAACATAGTTTAGATTGTATTTATTTACTTCATAATTGCCTTAATTCTTACAATTTGCCAAATTTAAATTTAAATTTTAGACACAATTAAGTTTGTAGAAGTGGAGGATATGAAAGACTGCGGCAACTGCTTGTTTTTTGACAAAAAAGATACATCAACAAAGTGTCCTGGAAGAAAAAGTAAGTAGATGGATGGAATCAGTTAATTTAAAAATTAAACTTTCCAAATTATTTAAGAAATCAAGTCATACACAGAAAATATCAGAACACTCACAAATGTGCAACAAATACTTTTTGGGTCAAACTTAAAACTTTTAAGGGACAAATATGCAAAGTGTTCTGGATGGAGTAAGTTTTCAAAAATTAAAATTTCAAAATTTGCATAAATTGAGAGAGATATATAATCTAACATATTGTGACAAGCACTATTTCATAAAAACTTTAAAAGGAACAAAATACAAGTAGGGTTTAGGTTACTCTAGGATTTTCAAATTTCTTTCTAGGTTACATATAGTCTAGCTAGGTTACAATATAGAATTTGTTGCAAACAAACAAAGTTTAACCTCTTCAATTGGTTAACTGCCATGATTGGAACAAAAATATTTATATTCTTCAATAAAAAACAATTGTGTCTGCATACTTGTAAATTCTAAAGTGTGTAATATAATTTATGTAGAACTGGAATGTGAATGTAAAATTAGTTTTTTTCTTTTGCCTTTCTAATTTAATCATGTGCATATCCCAACTATGGTCTTTTATAAAAATGTCCAACAGTGAACCACCCTAATATATTCTTTATTTGACTGAGATGGCCTTTTATAATATTTAATTATATAAACATTTGTTTCACCTAGATAGATTTTTGTCCAACATTAATTTTCCTAATAAAAATAGTCTTTAAATATTTGAATAAATCTCCTAATTAAAAAAAGAAAGGGCATTCAACTTTAGAGATGTCCCTCTAGTATGTTTGTCCTCTCCTAAATTTGTCATTGTACTAACATATCTTTTATAAATATATTATTTTAGGTCAATGTAATGCATCTATGTCACTTGGACACCCAGCCTGTTTTCAGTCCAATGGTGATTTTTTAAACTTTAAAAAAATCATGTTTTTTAATAAAGTTGTTTTAAGATTATTATTTTAAATGATATTTAAATTGTACTGATAAAATCTTTTAATTCTAAATTAATTTAAATGTCAGGACCTTCAATGTTTCAAGAACTTCTAAAGGTTATAGAACTTGGACCAAATCAAATAAGGTATTTTTTATTAAGGAGTCCATAACAATATTATTATTATTGGCTATTTGACATTCATGTTCAAAGTTTTGTTATTAGAAGTAAAATTTATTGAATAAAGAAAGCAACCCAACTCACCACCAAGATTATATGTCATAAGAAAAACATAATCTATTTTTAAAAAAACATTTATTGGAATAGCTTAGTTTATTGCATTTTTTTATTTATTGGTAGTTGTATTTTGTATTTGTATTTTGAATTTCATAAGGGGTTGAAGTATAAAATGTATAGTATGTACATAGTCCATATTAATTTATTTCCTTACTAAATAATCAATAAATTTATAATAATAAATTCTTAAAATATTGAGAAATGAAAGTACAATTGAAAGTGCTGGAAGTGATGGAAATAACTTTGGACAAGATGAGTTTCAGGACTATGAAGATCTATTGTTAGGTTATTACTAATAAATTATTTTTAATGAATATTAAAAATCATATATTTGTTATCAATTATCTTATACTTTTGTTTAAACTAGCTGCATAAATCATAAATGATAATCATAATTAGATAGAGTTTTTTTTTTAATTCAAATAAAAAGTAATTACATTTTTCACCTAGAATATATAATTAAGAATGTAAGATATAGACAGTAGGATTTTTTTTTATTTAAAAAAACATGAATAATTACAATTATTTGATTAATGCAATAATTTATTTTTCAAATGTTGGTGAAATAAAGTTTTGCTTCTATTTAGCTCATTGAATTACCAAAACAAAAATACATTATTTTTATTCTAGGACTCCTACAAGCCAATTTAAATATCCTTGTAGATTTAATAATTGTTTACTTTTAATTTAATAAAAAAACCCTGTATGATTATATTGAAATTTTATTGAGAGTAAATGTATTGCAAAAATTTATGTAATAAAAAAACTAATGAATAAGCCACTATCCAATAATTTATAGTTTTAATGAAACAGGTGATGTTGATTATGATTCTGGTTATAGTGCTGTCAGGTAAAATAAATAACAGAGAATTTAATATTATGGGGTTTAGGTTTGTTTTGGGCCTTCACTTTAGATGTGTTACAGTTACAAAATTTTCTGACTTTTTAATACCACTATTTTTTTTATCAAAATCTCAGTATCTTTTTTATAGTAATACAAGTTACAGATGGTATAATGGCACTATACCATTCCTATTTATGGATGAATGGGACTATGGAAGGAGGTAAAATATAAACCAGATAATTAAAAATATAGTGAGATTTAGTAGTAGATTTAGTAGTAGATTTATTTTCCAATATAATAAAAAAAAGACAATAAAATAATTTCATATTTGTGTTGCTTCTGTATTTACATTGGCAGCTAAGATGTCGAGTAAGCGGTGTTGTCTCTAGCTGTTGAACTTACTTAGTATAACAACAATTTGGAAATAAACACATTTTCTAAGCATCATTAGTTATATAGAGCATCAAGATAAGTTCCATCAGCAATAATAATAACCCTTAAAGTGATTAAGAATTAATTTTTTCAAAATGTATTTTCATTTACCTTTTCTTATTTTTTAAGTAATTTCCATAGAATAATGCCTTAAAAGTTCAATTAAGTTAGAAATAATTCTGTTTAAAATGCCGAGCTTATTTGCACATAAAGTTCACATTAAAATCTGTGCAACAATTAAACTATGAAATAATAAGCCATTTCTTCGCTCACAGATAAAAACAAAAAAATCAATACTTAGGAAATATTTTTGTAATACATCTCTATTAATATTTGTCTTCGAACTTTTTTTAAAATGTAATGAAAAAAGTTTGGTTTATTTAAAAAAAACATTAACCGAATTTCGGGAAGGTTTGAGCCGGTATAAAGACAATAGAAAAATTGTTTAAATTGTTTAAAAAATTGCTATATACTTCAGCAAAAAATTCAATAATCTTATTAAAGTTTTCCATAAAAATAAACATTATTTTTTTTATTCCAATGAATAGTTATTGTAATTCATCACACACACACACACATACCCCACCTATCTTGCCACACACACGCACACACACACTATTGTAGTATAACACTAACACACACACACACACTATCGTAGTATAACACTAACACCCACACACACTTAACGCCCCAACCCACGAACCCCCTTGCTACCTAAATAACCAGGGAACTAGAGGCATAAGACAAAGGCCGATAAATTAATGGATATTCACAATGAAAATATACACAAAATTACCCATTATGTAAACAATATTTAGTGGTTTAAACATTTGGACACTCAAAGTAATAAACCAACCAATTAAAATTCTATGAAAGTCCCCAAAGTCAACTAACAAAATGACATTAACTATGGGAACTGAAGTAATAAACAGTCAAATATCCATTTCCTCCCTGCATACATCTACATAGGGAGGGTGAGTTTTAAATGAAAAGATTTAACAATATCCTATTTTATAAAGTTGTAAGCTTTTTTTATCTGTAGAGAAGGGACCGCTGAAACAATATGGTTCACTTTTACAGTGAAGCTTCTTATAGATTTGGGAAAGGTTTTAGGCTATTTTATTTTTATTAAAAAAGTCGTTCATTGGTTTTAAGCTATTTTATGCCCTTTTATATCCCTTTGAATATCCCTAGATATGTTAATGTCGAATGGGTTAGTTGCACTTGGACTGAACAGTCAACTTGTCAACTCAAGGCCAGACTCTTGGTCACCTCATACCCGTGGTACAGTACATTACAGACAACCAACTCTTTGTGATGCACGACCTTTGTCTGAGAAGTCCTAACTGTGCATGGTAACGAGTTGCGCCCAATTTGGGCCAAGGCATTCCCCCTACTCTAACTATTTACGTCGCGCATTTGACATAGTAGCAGTGGGAACCATTTTTAACGTCTTTAGTTTTTGACGCGGTGTCGGACCGAGATTCGAACCTATCACCTTCCCGACGACGAGCGAAAGCGCTACGTGTTGAGCCACGTGTTGAGATACTAGAGACGCAGTTGCTTGTGGATTAAATAGAAATTAGAAAAATATAAATTTAGATTTGGTTTCTTTTTATACATTAAATAATATTTATTTAACAACTAACCCCCCAGGTAAAATATGAATGTGTGAGAAAGAAGAGAAACAGAGAGAGAGGGAGAGAGAGAGAGAGAGAGATATATATATATATACACGGTGTTTCAGAAAAAACTGCGTTTTCCGTTTTTATGACACAACTAGAAGGAATACAGAAAAAACGATTATATGTCCTTATTCTCTGTAAAAAAGTACATCAAATTTATAACAGGTGTTTTTCATTATCTCTAAAAATATGGCCTCTATGATAGGTACATAGTTTCCAAAAATGCTTTATGTGAAAAATGTTGTGCAAGAAAAGTTAAAATAACTCTTTTATTATGTATAAAAAAAATGTAGAATTTCAATATTAATTTAGAAAAAGGTATAAGAAAAGTACCTTAATGAGTTTTAAAGGTGAAATGCTTTTTAGCTCCTCACAAAAGCATTTTTAAGAAACTGCAATTTGTCATTTTTTCACATTTCTTGATTGTGATGCATTTGCAGTAAAAGAATCTTCTTTAATAACATAGGTTATAGTAAAAAGAAAAAAACTCCTTTTTATTATCTCTAAAGACAAAAAAGTTATTGAAGTTTGAATTTTTTTTATTAAAGCATTTAATTACAAATTATGGATAAATTATGAGTTTATATCTTAACCTGTCAATCAAATTAAAGGATTATAGGAATAAATGAGGGGTGGTGATTTACGAACATGAGCAATTTTTAAGGTCATGTTTCTTAAGTATACAAAAAGAAAAACTGAATATTTGTTTTCAGTGAGGGAATTTTAAATTTGAAATATTTATGCTTTAAAATGCAACGTTATTTTCAGAGATATTAAAAAACACCTGTAACAATTTCGATGCATATTTTTATAGAGAATATTGACATATAATTATTTTTTTTGTACTCCTAATGGTTGTTTCCCAAATTTGGAAAACGCAGTTTTTTTTTAAACGCCCTGTATATATATATATATATATATAGAGAGAGAGAGAGAGAGGTAACGCAAATACTGAGACAGTAAAATATATTTTAAATTTTGACCTTTAACTAATTTTAGTTTTTGGATTTTTTATAATTAAAAGGATTGTCAAGTGTGTTACTATTAAATGATAAATAAAAGAAACACACAATGTTTTATCGATTTTGAATGCAATTCTCTATAAATGATTACAGTTGTTTGTATTTAATGCATTTATTATTTAATTTTGTCGGTCGTGGTGTCCGGTCAAAGTCGGTTGGGTAGCAAAAAAAATTAGAAAAAATTCTAAATAAATCTTAATTTCTACATTATGACTTTTGTGTATAAGGTAGAAACCTAAAATTTTTTTGGTGAATACTTAAATATTAATGTACATCTGAGAAAAGTGGTGTTATGACCGTATGACCGCTCCCTGACCAACTTTATGACCGATTTTTGTCCGGCTTTTACTACAGACATATATCATGAATATTGTGGCTTCTATTACAGCTAGAGACCTATAATTTTTTTGGTAAATCCTTGAGCAATAATAAACAGATAAAATATTAATTTGTGCCGTCAACTGCCGTTTTACCGCCGTAACCGCCGAAAATTTAGCGGCTGGCTGCTAAAAAGCGGCTAAGGAGCGGTCTGACTGCTATGACTAGAAAAAGTAATTTTCTCTAAAAATACACATGAGCCACCAGAAATAAAATTTACCTCTTTATCTGTACCAGGAGCCAAGATAGAGGGGGGGGGGGGGGCTCTTGGAATAAATTTGTTATATACAGCTCTAAAAATTTAGCAGCTGGCTGCTAAAAAGCGGCTAAGGAGCGGTCTGACTGCTATGACTAGAAAAAGTAATTTTCTCTAAAAATACACATGAACCACCAGAAATAAATTTTACGTCTTTATCTGTACCAGGAGCCGAGATAGCCCCCCCATGATCTATTAAGGTGGGAATTGGGGCCCGATCTGTAAGGGTTAAGAGGCATGCACCTTTCCACATCAGAAATTGATTAAAGCACCTATTTTTCTTATTAACCCTTACAGATCGGGGAGGGGTTGGCTCCAAGAGCCCCCCCCTTCTTTTTGTTTTTTCAATCTCATTTTTTTGTAGGTAAGATGGAGAGCTGTAACTTCATGACTTTTTAAGTTTAGTAATTATATGTTGGCAAGAGTTGATTTTATTAGGATATCTGGTCTGTGTCCAGTCAAAGTCAGTTGGGTACCAAAAAAAATTAGAAAAAATTCTAAATAAATCTTAATTTCTTCATTATGAATTTTGTGTATAAGGTAGAAACCTAAATACTTAAATATCAATGACCTTCTGAGAAAAGTAGTGTTATGACCGTTTGACTGCCCCCTGACCGACTTTTTGACCAATTTTTGTCCGGCTTTTACTACAGACATATATCATGAATATTGTGGCTTCTTTTTTTTTTGATAAATCCTTGAGCAATAATAATAAAAATATTAATTTGCGCCACCAACTGCCGTTTTACCGCCATAACTGCCAAAAATGGCGGTTTCCGTTATTTGCCATTTTTTGGCAATGATTAGAAAAAGTAATTTTTTTGTTATGAAAAATAAAAGTTCGTCCTAAAATTTGGTCATCCAAGCTGCAAAATTGGCCACTCTACAGCTGTTTTAAAATTTAGCGGCTGGCTGCTAAAAAGCGGCTAAGGAGCGGTCTGACCACTATGACTAGAAAAAGTAATTTTTTTGTTATGAAAAATAAAAGTTCGTCCTAAAATTTGTTCATCCAAGCTGCAAAATTGGCCACTCTACAGCTGTTTTAAAATTTAGCGGCTGGCTGCTAAAAAGCGGCTAAGGAGCGGTCTGACCACTATGACTAGAAAAAGTAATTTTCTCTAAAGATACACATGAACCACCAGAAATAAAATTTACCTCTTTATCTGTACCAGGAGCCAAGATAGAGGGGGGGGGGGGCTATTGGAATAAATTTGTTATATGCATTAAATAAATAATTTAGATTTAATTATTTTATTTTATTAAATTAAACAATTATCTTTGGACGGTACAAGTTAAAAGGTTTTACCCCTCTTTCCTATTGAAGCTAAGGTACTCAGGGGGGTTGAGAGGAAGGGAATAATAATTAGTACATAGTCTTTGAAAAAACTTTGGCCTGGATGTTTAAAGATACTGTGAACATAAATTTTTCTCATCTTAATATCAAATCTTAACATTATCTCATTCATAATATTGACGTGTAGTAAAATAGAACAAACAGTTAAATCTACTAATAATAAGTATTAATCTAATTACATATAAACATATAAAAATAGGTATAATAGTTATTACAACACTTTAATCACTTTAGGTCTGTGCCGGATCGCAGAGCAAATAACCTTGCTCCGAGAAAGTTGACACAAGACTAAAGCTAATATATCAAGTACATATAATGCTCTCAAGGCAGAGAGAAATGTACTTTATATCACATTTCTCCCCGACTTAATATTAAAACATAAATTTCGAAATTGTAACATTACATATTGAATACAAACAAATATGTTATTACATTTTATTTCATAAAATATTTTATAGGTAGCATTGAATGCTTATCAACTACATAATGATTGATCTGTATGACACCTGTCATAATTATTTTTTTTTTTATTCAGATCTGTTGACACCTGTATGTCATATAAGTTTTTTTTCTTTTTTAACTCTTTTATGTTTTTTTTATGTTCTTTTTATTCTTTATGTTTTTTTTTTTTTCATTTTTTTTACATTTCTTTTATACATTGATATATAAAAAAAACATTGATTAACGTATAATCATCAGAGACTATTAATGCCTCGACAAATACTTAAACATTAACACATAATACACATAAATAAAACTATGAATTAACACACATAAAACTATAATTATTATTTTCTTTTCCCAGCTGCTCTTCCCTTCTTGCCAGAATCTTCATTAGTATCCATAGGAATGCTAGCCTCATTATCGATTCCAAGTCTAGGTGTCTCGTCACAAAGGCCATCTTGAGGTAACTTTGCCTCCGGATCTCCAAGCATATGTAAACACAGATAGAGCAAAACGCGCTCTTGTTTGCTTAAAAAACGGCTTTTTCCAACAATTTTTATAAGGTCCAGAGAAAGGAAGAAATTTTCTGGACTATATAAATGTGCATTAAATTGCTTTTTTCTCCCATTATAGCTAAAATTTAACTTTTTCACATAGTTCTTGATTTTTCCTAATGGTTAAGCTGACTTTACTTGCTTTAAACCAAAATGTATAGTTTCTTAGAAATTGATAAAATAAGCAATATTTTTTATTGAAAACCAAATACAATAACAAAGCTAGAAACAGGTTTTTTTATTAGTATCCAATTAACTTTAGATGGCCCATCATTCACCCACCTTTAATTACAAATTTGTAAATAATAAAGACGCAATATTTCTTTATAAACAGTCTGATGAAAGTGTAAACTAATTCTCAAAAGTGGGTTATTTATTGTTCAACACAATAAAAAAGGATATTATTATTTTTAAAAACCTATGAGATTCAACCCTTTGTAGACAGTGAGGTATTTTTTTGTCAATAATACGAATTTAAAATAGGTCTTTATTACCTAATTACTATGTTATAAAAAAACTAATTGGCAATTTTAAAATAAATCCTTAACAGTAAGTAAATTGTTTCAACTACAAACATTATAAGAAACAAAAACGTTCAGATTTTCCCTGTTTTTTCCTTTTTCCCTCCCAAAATACCATAAAATCAAGGCATTACTCCTGGATATTTTTGTTAATAGGACGTTTCTGGTTGATCAGTGTAGTGAAATGTGCTTAGAAAATGTTAGGATTTGATAATCAGATGAGAAATTTTTACATTCACACTCCCTTTAAGTTTGGGAAATTTTATTGTTTTATACTCAGTGAAATAGTTGTATCTTAGGATAAGGCAATAAGTTCTTTCATTTCATATTTTTTTGAGTATTTTTGAGATATTTGGTTACTTTAGCTGTCCTACCCACCTCTCCCTTTATTTTATGGGACTTTAGAATAGTCATTTTTGTTTTACTATTATTGGGGCTTTAGTCACATTATGTGTGTTATTGGGTGCTAAGGGGAAAAGGGGTTTTATTGATTTAAAAAAAATGAATCTTGATAAAATTATTTAAATTTGCAACCTAATCAGTTACCCTCAAGTCCTTGTTTTCTAGTTAGACTAAGTAAGTAAGAACTGCTTAATAGGGGTTAGATATAGGGTGAAAATGCCACCCACTTGATCAATTAAGTACTCTCAGAGGGCCTGATCTTTATGGGTTAAATAACGTGGTAATTTATTTTAACCCTCACAGATTGGGGGGGGGGGGCTCCAGGAGCCCCCCTTTAGTTTTTTCAATCTCATTTTTTTTGTAAGTAAGATGGAGAGCTGTGACCTCATGACTTTTAAGTTTAGTAATTATACGTCGGCAAGAGTTGATTTTATTAGGATATCTGGTCTGTGTTGTTGTGGTGTCCAGTCAAAGTCCATTGGGTAGCACCAAAATTTAAAAAAAATTCTAAATAAATCTTAATTTCCACATTACGACTTTTGTGTATAAGGTAGAAACCTAAAAATTTTTTGGTGAATACTTAGATATCAATGACCTTCTAAGAAAAGTGGTGTTATGACCGGTTTACCGCTCCCTGACCGACTTTCTGACCAATTTTTGTCCGGCTTTTACTACAGACATACACTTTGAATATCGTGGCTTCTATTACAGCTAGAGACCCATAATTTCTTTTAGTAAATCCTTGAGCAACAATGAACAGATAAAAATATTGATTGGCGCCGCCAACCGCCGTTTACCATCGTTTACCGCCGTTTACTGCCGTAACTGTCGTATTTCGTTATTTGCCCTTTTTTGGCAATGATCAGAAAAAGTAATTTTTTGTTATGAAAAAATAAAAGTTTGTCCTTAATTTTGGTCATCCTAGCTGCAAAATTGGCCTCTCTACAGCTGTTTCAAAATTTAGCGGCTGGCTGCTAAAAAGCGGCTAAGGAGAGGTCTGGCCGCTATGACTAGAAGAATAATTTTCTCTGACAATACGCATGAACCACCAGAAAAAAATTTTTATGTCTTTATCTGTAACAGGAGCCAAGATCCCCCCCCCCCTCAATCTATTAAGGTGGGAATTGGGGCCCAATCTGTAAGCATTAAATTTTACATAAATGATTCTCCACATATGGTTAGTTAGTTTTTGTATAAATTGGCCAAAAATTTAATCTTTAAATTAATAAAAGACTTTTGAGATATTATGTATAAGAAAATGTTTATGATTTATAAGCACATAAAACCATCATACCTTTACAGTCTCTAACAGTCTTGATATTTGTTGGCATTGTGTCCTATGCAAATTTTTGTTTGTTAAAATGCTTATTATTTTACTACTTTAGCTTCTAAAAATTAAAAAGAATTTGGCTGTCAACTACTGGCTGTTTTATGGGATAATATTAAAGTAAGCTGCTGTAAAATTTCACCAAGCTAAATTCAATAGTTAGCTGCCAATCATTTCTATAAGCATTTAATAAATAAGTTTACCTTGGACACCCAGTAGAACCATTTGTTTGCATGATTAATTATCTAGGTATACAGATAATGAGAAGAACCTAATAAAGTCACAAATGAAAATAATAGAGGATCAATTACCTAAAGGTAAAATTTTAAATTGCTACTAGAAAGGCAATATAGTCATAATAGTCAAAATATTTATTTTGGTTCCATTGTACTATGTAGCAAATAAGGAAATGATATAGTGTATCAACAATTTGCTATAAAAAAAAAACATTTTATTGACTAACATTAAAGTACGCCATAGTGCATTGTACATTTTTAAATGATTTGGATTGTTTTGTCACATTAGCAAAAACACCAAAGCAATAAATTGTTTTATTTATTTTAATTTTACCTTTTGTTGTTTGAAATATATATTCAAAATGTTCCTATATGATATTTTTATAGAAACCAAATCATAATCATAATGAATATCATGAAAGTTTGTTTAATTTAGGTTGCATACAATTCATTGATAAAGAATTGGAAAACCAGACATTTACACAAGAGTTGAAAATTCACAAAAAGAATAAATATGAATGCTCTGGTTCAATTGGTAATTTTTAACTAAAACAAGCTAGAACTATATGAAAAACTTAATATAGTTTTCTAATACTCTTCAAAATATTAAAAATATATCATATTAATTCAGTTTTATGAAGGAACTAGAAGGAATAATCTTTAAGGTCTGACCTAGGGTCTGGTCTTCTAAAAGATAATTGAATGTCAATTGTATATTTCAACGTATCCTTTATATTGAAAAATTTTAGGTTATAAGGATCCATACAGTAAACTAAATCTTGGAAAACCTGGCTGCTTTGGTGAAGAAGGTTATAACAGATTGTTAACTAAAGTAACAAGTTAGGATAAAACTGGATCTTTAAATAAAGGCTATGGAATTCTTCAAATTACTTTGCATTAGGTCAAAAAGAACCACTGTTGTTATTTTCTTTTAGATAAAATGTTATTCAATAATATCTATCTAAACAAATGATTAAATTACTTTAAACATGATTTCTATTTTTTCTTAGCTTTAAAAATGTTTTTTTTCTTAACTCAAAAGTTAAATGTATATTCTTAGGTAGAATCATATTGCATGAATTGGTGCATGTTCTTGGGTTTGTACATGAGCAAAATAGGTAAAAGTTTTTTTTTTTATTGTAATATTTTATTAATACTAGATTTTTATTGTATACTTTTGTAACAAAAAAAATATTAATATGATTAGTAATAACATTGTATACCTTTTCATATAGTAATAAAGTAATCCAAATTTTGGTATAATACATCTTCCTGGATTACAGTTAAATTTTAATGATTTATATTTAGACCTGATCGTGACCAGTTTGTTGAAATAAAGGAGAAATTTGTGGAAAACATGAGAAGGACAATGACTCAAAGAACACAATTTAATGAAACACATGGGGTGATTATTTTAATCAGTTTTATGTCTTCTAAAATTTATAATTCAAAATATTGTTTTTTTTGATTAACCCATTAGTGACGAACTGGTTTTTATCGCCAAGTTACCAAATACCAAAAAAAAACCTGTTCCCAGTTTCTTAATTGCATCATACTCAGTATGACTCCCCCCTCTACTACCCTGGTTTTCATTTCCCCATGGAGCAGGCAATTTTGCTTACTTCTGATTGCCGGTATAGCTCAACAAAATTGGAAAACCACGAAAAACAAGATGATTTCAAAATACCCCTCCTAACCATTTTTTTTGTGTAGTAAAGTTGCTAATTTTTTTCATGAAATTTAAAGTTTATTGGCAACTTCATCCATTTGTGAATTGTTTTTATTCAAATTATTATTTTTTATATTCTTTTCGTATCGTTTTTTTATGTGCTATATCAGCCCTGTTTGGCCTAATTAAAATAGCCTGAAATTTTTATTACCCATTTTCGGACAAGTTAAAAATATCTTAAAGATATATATATTCCTCCCATTATTATCAATAAAAAATACTAAAAACGTTTCTTTTTTAACCAGAAAGGTTGGTACCTATACCCGAAATGTTATATGTGATAAAAGTCTTTTCTAGTCTTACTTGTAGCTCTATAAATTACATTTTGTTATATATTTGTCAATTACTGATAGTAATATAATATTAGCTACTCTACAAATCACTTTGGACATTAAAAAATAACATTATTAATTTCCCCCCCCCTTTTTTTCAAAAATACTAAAAACCAGTTTTTTCAACCTGGAAGTATTGTTGCCTGGTCCGAACCGGGTTTATTTGCAACTTTCCTGTGGACACCACTAGAGCAAAAAAAAAATACTTTTTCCGTTTTTTACATAATAAAGCTTACCTGAAATTTTCAGCTTGATACCTCCATAAAAGTGGCGCTCGGCATGAATGTGTTAAATTTTTTTCAGACTCCATACGACTACTTCTCCATCACCCATTATACAGAGAGCCAAGGATGCAAATTGGGGACTGTATGCATAATTGTTAAGGAGCCTTATAGAACCTACTTCAATGACACTGATTTGCTAAAACAATATCCTGTGAGTTTTTATTTTTAGTCTGATTATGAATATTTTGTAATTATATTCTATTTTTAAGATTTAAAAAGTTATTTTGTTTCAAAAGAGTATATTTTGTTTATATCAGTGACCTTTCCAGCATGTAAGTTAAAATTAATGCTTGCCTTATAGTCTAAACCTACTTGAGACCAGCCATTTATTAATTCTCACTGACCTTAAATATAATATCTTAATATATCAAATAAGCCTATTTTCAGAGTCAATTATCTCCAGTAGATGTGGTTGAGATTTCAAGGTATGTATTTTTAGAAATATATTGTTGAAGGGTGAAGAAAGTAAAATATGACTTTGACTGACTTGTAGTTGGAAATTCTTTATCAAACAGTGGACATACATAAAATTGTATAACAATCTGAAATATCAGGGGAACATCTGCTACCCCCAACCAATTAAGGTGATGAAAGAGGTCCAACTTTTAATAATTAATTTGACTAAATAACTTTTAATGATTGTTCCCAAATGTTTGACACATTCTCTGTACACATGTCACAGGAACCAAAATTGAAAAATCCAAAAGAAACAAGAAATTTAAAGGAATGGTTCAACAATAGGGAAATTTTTTTTTTTTTTGATAACCGTACCTGGAATATCTATCATAAGAAATTTCTATCAAACGCTTTGTTTGGCTCAAACTGACAAAAATTAAAAAAATATATAATTATAATAATAATGTTTTCTATAGGTACAAGGTAAAGGTTAAGAACAATCTATACCATTAAATAAAGGAAGAAGCCATTCTTTACATGTTGTACGAGCAGTGAACATTAAAATGAAACTTTAACAAATCATTAATACAATGACTTAGTGAAACAAACCAACACAACAAGTTACATACAGACAATTTTGAAAACATTCAGATATATTTACAATCTATATAAGAAGGTAAGAGATTCAAAGTGGAGGTTGCATGTCATATTCTTTATTTGCTTGTTGTGTAGTATGTCATTTTTAGTTTCAAATCCTATTTTAAAGCCAGAATATTTTTTTTTATAATAAAGATTGACCAAAATATAGTTGAAAAACAAGTTAGTTTTTTGATAATGAAAGTTTAATTTACAGAAAAAAATGTTCTAAAATGTAGTTGTTCGCTGTAGTGAAATTGAAATGAAACAATGCACATTGAAACCTTCTACTTCAAAGCAAACAAACATGAAATTCCACAAACATAAAACTAATTTTTGTCACCTTGAATAAATCAACCTGTAAAGAATGGCTTCTTCCTTTGTTTAATGGTATAGATTGTTCTTAACCTTTACCTTGTTATAATTATAATTATATTTTTTTAAAATTTTAGTCAGTTTGAGCCAAACAAAGCGTTTGATAGAAATTTCTTATTTTTTTAAGATATTCCAGGTACGGTTATCAAAAAAAAAAAAAAAATTTCCCTATTGTTCTATTCAATAGGGAATACAAATATATTGAGCACCTTATCGTTCTACTTTTATTTTTAGGCCTTATAACACACACCTTTACGGGATTTACTAGAAAATGACTTCCCTCTTTGTAAATAATAAAGGTGCAATATTTTCGATAAACAGTCTGATAAAAGTGAAAACTAATTCTCCTAAGTGAGCTATTTATTGTCCAACACAAAAAAGGATATTATTATTTTTAATAACCACTGAGATTCAACCCTTTGTAGACAGTGAGGTATTTTTAGTAGCGAAGCTACTCTATAATTCACTTTGTCCGTCCGTCAGTCCGTCCGTCAGTCCGTAACCCTATGGGGGAAATGGGATTTACTCAGCTCCTGTAAAAGATAGAATGCTGAAATTTTTTGACAACATTCCCATCATTAAGGAGCACAATTAAGTATGAAACATTGATGGTGGTAGGACCGCTTTTTAGCAGGTTTTAGGCTATTTTTGTATTTTTCACATTTTTCTCCATAACTTCAGTGTTTATGGTGCGATTTTCAAAATTTTTTCAGTTATAGATATCTAAATTAAATTTCCAGTTGTTTAAAGAAAACAACTATGACGGTCAGACTGCCTTTAAGCAGGTTTTAGGCTATTTTTGTATTTTTACATTTTTCTTCATATCTTTGGTGTTTATTGTTCGATTTTCAAAAATTTTTTAGTTATAGATATCAAAATTAAATTTCCTGTCCTTTAAAGAAAACAACTATGACGGTCAGACTGCCTTTCAGCAGGTTTTATGCTATTTTTGTATTTTTCACATTTTTCTTTATATCTTTGGTGTTTATGGTACGATTTCAAATTTTTTTTCAGTTATACATATAAAAATTAAATTTCCTGTTGTTTAATGAAAACAACAATGACGGTCAGACTTCCTTTTTGCAGGTTTTTGGCTATTTTTATATTTTTTACATTTTCCCTCATATCTTTGGTGTTTGTGGAACAATTTTAAAACTTTTTTGGGATATCATTATCAAAATAATTTTTCCCATTGTTATGAGCATCTATTATGTAATTTACTTTGACCGTCATCATTAGACAAATAAAACAGGGTTTCGTGTTTATTTTCTCCAATAAATCAATTAATAAATACACTTCAAATCTACTTGTACATATTACCATCCATGATTTTATTTTTTATGCTACGCTACTTATGGATGTTGTCATCCTTGTTTTGTCAATGATACGAATCTAAAATAGAACTTTATTACCAAATTACTACGTTATTAGAAAACTAATTGGCAATTTTATATCATAAAATAAATCTATAACAGTAAGTAAATTGTTTCAACTATATATGACAAGTTAAATATTCCTACAAACATTATAAGAAACAAAAACGTTCAGATTTTCCCTGTTTTTTCCTTTTTCCCTCCCAAAATACCATAAAATCAAGGCATTATTTCTGCTTATTTTTGTTTATAGGACGTTTTTTAGTTGAACAGTGTATTGAAATGTGCTTAGAAAATGTTAAGATTTGATAATCAGATGAGAAATTATTACGTTTACACTCCCTTTAATCATCAATTTTTATTTAATATTATCTTTTGTTTTATTTCAGAGCCTATAACTGTAATGTGACGGATGAAATGAATGTAAGATTTATATTATTTTTAATTGAAAAGATAACGCCAATTTACTTATGAAATTAAAACAGGAATGATTTATTATTAATTACAAACCAAATTAATTATTTCAGGAGAAGTATGAGGAATACAAGAAAAAACTAGATGAAGCAGGTTATAACACACATATCCATAACAGATGTAACCTGGACATTGACAAGGCCACCAACCAGCCTATCTGCAACTGCAACCCTGGTTATGGTGGCAAGCATTGTGACATTTGTGCGGATAACTATTTTGGCAACCCTGAAATACCTGGGGGAGAGTGTAAGATGTGTAATTGTTCTGGCAACTGGTTTGATTTTGAATCTGGAAACTGTAATCCGAGGTCTGGAGAATGCCTTAAATGTCTTTACTTTACTGAGGTAACTTATGGAATTCAAATTTACATTATGTCTATATAATTAATCATATCACATGAAATAGAAAGGTTATTTTGTCATGCCATTAAGATATTGCTAATTATATAGTTATATTTATCACTGAATTTTTAATTTGTAAGTCCAGGGAATGTATTTTTATCTGTTTTTTTTTGTATTTTTTATAATTATTTCTTATTGATTTTTATTACAATTTAAAGCCTTTTTATAATAAGGTATTTCATACTGATCTACCCAATAACTTAAATTAATTATTTAATTGAAATTTGTTCTAGCATCGTTCATTTGGATATTATTATAAAAGTTAAAAGTAAAATTTTAAATATAATTTTAGTTCTAATGTAACAAACGTGCAAGATATTAGTCAAATGCACTTTTTGTTTTAAAAAGTACAGTTTTAAAGGAAATGTAGTATCCAGTCCTACTGTATACTGTGTAAGTTCTGCAATGGTGAACATTGAACAGCGCTCAGATGATTGATGCATAGACCCCAATTATATGTAACTTTCACTTCCTTGAAAAATAACAAGGACAGAATAATGTATATACTGTATTAGATGAAATGGTCTACATAGAACTAACTACAATAAACAAATGGTTATAAATCATGGATACAGGGATAAACATATATATCAGTTGTGATCTAGTTTTCAAGCAAGCAACACATAATTAGTTTGACCGCTATAATCCTATTCATGTGAATTACATTTAACCAGTAGGGTGACACAAAATTTTTATTTCTAAAAAATGGCCAAGAAAGTTGATATCGAGGTAGTGAAAGATGTATTGAAGAAAATAGGAAGAGAAAAGTGTGAAGTTGATATTAATAACAACAAAGCACTTTTAAACTACCTATTTATTGTTTGCCAGCACATAATTTCCACTAGTGGATCAGAGTGGAAAACTGTTGGCAAAGATGGTAAATCCACAAATCTGAAGGATGATATGAAAACTGCTAAGGCTGAGGCTAAAGAAGCGTTGAATACGGCAGATTACTCATTGCAACGTAATCTTAAGGGCAACTTTTTAATTACTAGCCCACCTAATGTTGAAAAAGGAAGGAAAAGTCTCTCTGAACCCCATGATGATCAGGACACAAGAACTCTCACAGAAAGGACATTAGATCTTGTCCATGAGTGCTATGGAGTCAGAATTCCTGAATCTGACATAACAGCAGTACATGAACTAAAAAACAACTCTGTCCTGCTAAAAATATGGAACAGAAAAAATGGGTCAGCCTATTTTGATTTGGTTTCCGCTGTGAAAAGAGGAGGAGTAAAGAAGTCAGATATGTCGAAAAATGGAGGCGGGGATATGTGTGGGGAGGGGGTCAAGAAGGAGGGGGATGGGGACAAGAAGGATTGTGAGGGGGACAAGAAGGAGGGGGAGGATATGAGCAACAAATCCGACTCTAAACTTCCGGGACAAAAGGTAAAATCAAACATTCCTAGGCAAAGATTCTTCATAAACTTTCAACTAACCAAAAATCGTTACAAGATTTTAGGTCATATCAAAATTCTGAAGAAAAAAGGCATCATTCACAAATTTGATACAAACCAAAATGGTGACATTAACATGACTGTCAAAGAAGGAGAAAAAACTGTATGGTTAACTTATTATCCTAAAAGTGAAAATTCATTTACTTACACCATAAGTGATATCGACAGCTATCTGCCTAACCATGTTGGTGTTAAATCTGATATAAAGCCAAAATATGTGAAAAAGAATTAAATAGAATCTTATTTAAAAATCATTCTCTGATATCAAATCTAATATATGTTTAAACTACGTCACCACTCTACACATTATCTCTATTGTATGTCACTAATCTTTTACTATATGCTAATCAAGTTTACTATTTTGGGGTTAAATAGTAAAACTTATCAAATTAATTTTTCAAATTGGCAATTTTTAACTGTAAAATTTAAACTTATCTGTTATTATAAGGCTTCGATGAAGATATAGAACTAATTTCAAGTAATGGTCAGAATGAGCTTATATTAAATAGAGATTTTGGGCACAGCTGTAAGTATGTTGATCAAAATGAATTTAAATCGCTAGTTAGTAAAAAAGTGAACAATTTTCCGTTTTAAGCTTAAATATTCATAGTATTTCAAATAAATCAAATGATTTTAGAGATTTGATAGAGGAAACCAAAAACCAAGACTTTAATTTTTCTTGTTTATGTGTTCAGGAGACGTGGGGAATTAAAAATAAAGATTTATTCTGTCTAAATAATTATAATCTAATCTCAAAAGACAGGGAAGAAAAGAGAGGAGGGGGTTTGGCTATTTATTTATCTAACTTAAAAAACTATGAAATTATTAAAGAATTCTCGTGCTTTAATGACAATTTTGAATCTCTAATAATTAAAGTTTACATTTCAAAAAACAAGTTTAAGATAATCGCAATATTTATAGAATACTAAATAGCAATATACAATTTTTTTCTGATTGGCTTAACACAACTCTAACATCTCTTAAGATTATGAATGCAGAAGAAATAATTCTTTGTTCTGACTTAAATATTAATCTGCTTAAATATAATTAACATTCTCCAACCAACGACTTTTTAAATATGTTAATCTCTCATTCATTTTTACCAGTTATTACATTACCTAGCAGAATTACACCAACAAGTGCCACTTTGATTGATAATATTTTTACAAATAAAAGGATGGATAATTACAATGCTGGACTTATTTATTCAAGCCTATCTGACCATCTACCAATATTTTACTTAAATGTAAGTAATCCTAAGCAAAACAAAGATTCTTCTTTACAAAAAATTAAGAAAATTTGTCACTGCAAATAATGTTTATAAATCTGCAGTTAGGAAATCCAAAAAAGAGTACTATTTTTCTAAATTCAATGAATTTTCGTCTAACATGAAAAAAACTTGGTCTAAAATTAATCAACTTATTAACAAGAATAAAAAAACGCATTCTATCCCAAATCTTTTTACTGATGATAACAGATCTTATGAAAACTTTCAAGATATTTGTGAAGGTTTTAACAATTTTTTTATTAATGTTGGTCCCAGACTAGCGGATGAAATTCCATTTTGCAAAAATGATTTTAATGACTACCTTGGGGTTCCAGTCAATGAAAATTTTGTGTTTCAAAAAATCACCCCTCAAATAATTTTTTCTACTCTCAATAAGCTAAAACCTAAACTAAGTTGTTGGCCTGATAATATTTCTACTAAACTTTTAAAAGAAATTATGCCAAGTATTATGGAGCCTGTTGTACACCTATTTAATCTATCTTTTAAACATGGCTTTGTTCCAAACAGTTATAAATGCGCTAAAATTTTGCCAATCTTTAAACCAGGAAGGAATAATTCATTTGATAACTATAGACCTATTAGTATATTAAATGCCTTTTATAAGCTTCTGGAAAAAATAGTTGCCTGTCAAATGTTTAAATACTTAAATAAGTTTAATATTCTTTATAAAGATCAGTATGGATTTAGACCCAAGCACAACACAACCCAGCCCCTAATTCAACTATTGAATAAAATATACCAAGGTCTTGATTCTCAAACACCAGAATACACACTGGGATGCTTCATTGACTTAAAAAAGGCATTTGATACTTGCAATGTCCAAATCCTTTTAAACAAACTAAATCATTATGGTTTTAAAGGTTTATCAAATAAATGGTTCCATTCTTATTTAAATAATCGTTCTCAATATGTAGAAATTAATGGTATCAAATCATCTATTAAAAAGATAACCCATGGAGTCCCACAGGGAAGTGTTCTTGGTCCTATACTGTTTTTATTATATATAAATTACTTGCCTAATGCAATTGATATATTTTCCTCACTTTTTGCTGATGACACAATTTTTGCACATAGTGATAGCAATTTAAAAAGATTAGAGGAGAGGGTAAACATTGAACTAGAAAAAGCTAAACTTTGGTTTCAAGCAAATAAACTTTCACTTAATGTTGCCAAAACTAAGTTTATGGTTTTTAGAACCAAACAAATGCAGTGTGTTAAAGATTCATTAGACATAAAAATTGGTGGTGAAAAAATTGAAAGAATCGGGAATGATTGTATTATTAAATCTTTTAAATTTGTAGGTGTTCATTTAGATGAGTTTATAACATGGGAACACCATATAAACTCAGTTATTAACAAAGTATCTAGTGCTAATTTTGTATTAAATCAATTGAAAAAGTTTGTACCCACTAAAATTCGTAAATCTATATATAATTCCCTTGTAAAATCGCACTTGGAATTTTCTATTATAACATGGGATAATGCTAAATGTGAGGGAATGAATAGATTATTATCAAAACAAAAGCAAGCTGTGAGATATGTCGCTAATGCAAAGTACAATGCTCATGTAGATCCATTACTTGAAAAGCTTGAGTTACTTAAACTTGAAGATATTAAGATAGTTAATATAGGTAGCTTTGTAAAAAGTTTCCTTGCAGGACAAATGCCAGACTCATTCGATAATATTTTTGAACCAATGTTATCAACAGAGTAATGAAATTAAAAGTACTTTTACCTAAACATAAAGCCTTAGAAACTTTTCCCAATGTCTGCTTTGTTAAAACATGGAACAATCTAGACACTGCTATAAGGTGTGCTAAAACTAAAAATTCAACTAAAAATCTCATTAAAAAGAAATCATTAGATAAGTACAAGAGTTTTAACTGTAATAAGCAAAAATGTTTTGTCTGTAAAAATAATTAAAACCTGCCTCTCTAACCCCATTGTATCATAGTGTAAATACCATTGCTAATACCATATTATTTATTTATTTATTTGTTCTGTTTAAACCTATTTATATGTTATATGTATATATCAAATATGACTATTTTATTAAAATTTGATGTAGCTAGAAACCTTATAAAATCTTTTTGAATATGTTTGTCAGGAACTGGTAATTTCAGCTTATGCAACGGCCAACCCAGGTTATGAAAGTACCAAACTATGCATAAAAATATGTGAATATGTGTAATAATTTTATTATCATTATTTTGTATGCTTATGTTGAAATACATATCTATCTATCTATCTATCTATATAAATACAATCATAATAGCAATCAAATAGGTTAGTATGGCGAAAGTATCCCCCATCCCTGGCATCAGCCAGGGACTGGGTTGATTAAACTCTCTCCCTAAATCAATAGACATCCAGTAAGTTGTACAAACAAATCCTTTAATGACAAATTAAATTAGTGAAACACACAATGACAATTAAAAATGAACATACCAGATCAATAAATACATTACAGTTATCCATCTATAATCCTTGCATCAAAGCTACTCCAAAACTCCCTTGATGGGGGTGTTCCTTACTACACAAATATTTCATAAACAAAATAAAAAACAATATTAGGCCTTTATTGATCAGTAAATTTGATGATCAATAATTTAAAGGCCATGCCTTATTTAAATCAAAAATTAAGCAAAAAAATAAAATGTTAAAAAAATTAGGGTTTCAACTGTGAGCATTGCATGGCTGGATACTTTGGAGATGCTGTGGAGGGTATGTGTGATACATGTACCTGTAATATGCTGGGTACTGATCCTGATAGGTATATTTATATAAGTGGATTCCTTTACCTGTAATATGCTGGGCACTGATACTAATAGGTATATTTATATACTAATTTTCCTTCTTTAAGCAAAGCTTATCAACTTAAGACCTCTGTCGGCTGTTCCTTTCGACTATTCAAAAGTTTTTTTTTTATTTTACAACTTTACCACTTTATAGCAAAAAATGTAAGAAGCATTTTTAAAAATTGTGCCTATTCATAAAAAAACTTGGAGAAAAGGGATTTTGGATTGTAAATTAGAATGGTGCCTAAAGTTTTATAACCACATTATCTTATTTGTTGGCTCAAAAACTTTGCTTACTTTTCTTGAATTTTACTTCCAAACTAGAAGTGTGCAAACTTTTCAACTAAAATTAAAATTTTGTTTATTATCATTGGGAATGTTCATCAATTTATCATTCATTGTCTTATACCTGAAGATCCCTGCAAAATATTTTAAAATATATTATACACATCAAATTTTATAAGGTTTGATTGTGACCGTAAGACAGGAAAGTGCCACTGTCTGCCCAATGTTGAAGGAGACCATTGTGAGATGTGTATTGAACACCATTGGAAAATTGCTTCGTAAGTATTGCAAACTTAAATCAAATCATAAACAAATTTATTTAAAAGGACATGTCCTAACTTTTGTGATTTAAAAAAAAGCTAGTCCATGCTTTTAGTAAGAAGTAGATGTAAAATTATCCATAGATTTTAGATATGCAATCGTTTTTTTTTTGTAGACCTCTTATTTTCTAGGTAATTTAAGTTTTAAAAAAATAAGTTGGTTTTAAGGTAGGTACTAAAACGCAACAAAAAAAGAAGAAAATTGCCAATATGAACAAATACAGTAAGATCTTTAATTTGACCCGTACTCTTTTGTTACCCAATTTTTTCAAAGCAACAAAAAATACATTTATGATTATCTTTTGAAAATATCTTTTGGTTGAGGTACTTTTCAGATACCTGTCCAAATAATGAATAAAAAAATATCTTTTTGGGGGTGTAAATCAACATTTCTTAATCAAATTTATCAAAAATATAAAAATTTTTAACCCCATAAAATTATGTTATTATTGTTTATATCTGTAAAAAAAATATCTGAAAAAATGCCTTGTAAGTGTCCTATTTTACTTATACTGTGCCTACCTAAAAATATCGGGACTCGGACTGGGTGCACCTGAAGCTATATTCTTTAACACAAACTTTATTTGTATTGAAGAAATATTTACATAGACATTTTTTTTACGTACAAACCAGCCATACGTACATACCAAATGCACATTAAAAGTTAACAGAAGCAAATTTCCTAGCTAAAGCAAAAAAATTACATCATTTCTTCAAATACAAGCCTAGATATTGAAGTTTACTTTTCTCTACTCTAAATGTCCTGATATTTGTCAAAAGATTCCATTGTGTATATGCCTAAAATGTCATTTTAAAATGCCTATAACTTTTTTGTTATTGAAGATGAAGGCTTCTTTGTGGTATTGGGTCTATTTTTGACAGTGTTTCAACGTTTAAAGCGGTTTATTTCTTGCACCCTTCCTTTAAACTAACTGAAAACTTGCTAATATAATTTTAGTGGCGAGGGTTGTGAGGCTTGTGCATGTGATCCTATTGGTTCTACTGGACATTTTTGTGACCTCTATCTGGGTCAATGTGATTGCAAGTAAGAAATTATTTTTAATTTGTCACATTTTCTATTTTAGCTTTGAAAAGAAAAATCTAAGGAAATTATTATTTAAAGAACAATATCAGCCCAGCAGCGAGATCCTTTGGTACACAAATACAGACAGACACGCACAGATCATAACTTTATTATAAGGATAGTTTAGATTTGAAACACTTCTCACCAAAAGTAAGTATAACAATGTCATATCACAGTATCCTTGATCTTTATAGGCCTGGATTCAGAGGACGACAATGTGACCAATTTGAGGAGAATTGAGGTGATGGTTATTTAAGCATCTTAAAGTAGCCCTTTTCTATTAGAAGCTTATTGTAAATTTACGTTTAGGCACGAACTAAACCCTTAAATATGCAATCGGGTTTTTTATAGACCTCTTATTTTTGAAGTAATTTAAGTTTGTTTGTTTTTTAAATTAGGTTGGTTTTAAGGTACTAAAACGCAACAAAAAAAGAAGAAAATTGCAATTATGAACAAAAATAGTAAAAAATCGATTTTTTTAACTTCGGTGAATGAAAACTTTGAACTTGAATATATCCTAATACAGTCATAAAAAATATGTGTTAATATATACCTTTAGAATGAGAAAAATATTTTGAATACATTCTAACAAAATTGAAATAAACTATAATAAAAAAAATTATATGAAAATTATTTAAATCATATGAACCATAAATGGCCCTTGCAATCAGCAGGTTTGAAATCCCAGTTTTGTTATTTGCCTCTTGCTTCAATGGTCTTTTAAGTTGGAGCACAAATAACCCTTCCACCTTATTTTGATCAGCTGATTGTAAGGGCCATTCATGATTCAACATTCAAACAATTTTCATAAATTTTTTTATCATATTTTGTAAACATTTTCAATTTTGCTTACAATGGATTCGTGATATTTTTCTCATTCTAAAGGTATATATTAACACATATTTTTTATGACTGTATTAGGATATATAAGTTCAAAGTTTTCATTCACTGAAGTTAAAAAAATTTATTTTTTCAATAATTACTTAACAGAATTCAAAAAGTAAGGTGTCAAATTAAAGATATTACTATTTTTGTTTATAATTGCAATTTTAGTTGCGTTTTAGTACCTTAAAACCAACTTAATTCAAAAAACAAATAAACTTAAATTACTTCAAAAATAAGAAGTCTACAAAAAACCGATTGCATATTTAAATTCTATGGACCATTTTACATCTACTACTTACTAAAAACAATGACTAGCTACTTTAAATAAAAATCCAAAAAGTTAAGAAGCCTTCTTTGGCTTAAATTAATCTGCAACCAAGCCTTTCTAAATTTACTTCCAAAGGAAAAAAGGGGGGGGGGGGCTAATTTGTAGCTAACTTCAAATGTAACTAAATTATTAAGATCTTAACATTCAGCTCAAAAACAAGCATTATATAGTTTATTAATATTTATATATATACATCTATTTTTACTTTTCTACTTATCTTTTTGATATTAGTTTAGAAATTTTTTATAAATATCTAAATGAAATAATTTATTTGTTTTGTTCTTTGATTATAATTAGATAATGGTTTAACTTTTGAAAGCAGTTTTGTAACTTTATCTTTTAATAGTAATATTTGTATCTTTCTAAAAATCCTATTTCTTTATTCTGTTTCCTTATCTTCCATTATACCATGTGTATTCTGTATAGTTTAAACTGGTAAATAAATAATATTTCAGGACTGATCAGAATCTTCAAAAGTAATTTTCTCTGTGTCTGCGAACGTTTCCAAGATTAATACATAAAAATTTGAATAACTTATCATGAATTTTCAACATACTCTCCCTTAATCTGATCAAGAGAATGAGAATAATTAAAGATTAACCATTTAATATTTCTTACTCACTAATTATTCCACAATTAGATATTTCTTACCCTATGGAATTTTACAAACTTCTGTATCTAAAAATTTCTAAAAGATTTCTAGATTATAAAATAGCTCACAAGAATTTTAAAAAAATATTTATTATACATACTTTAGAGGGAGAAATAGTTAAACAATTTTGATTTGATTGTTGTAAAGTGTGAATATCCATGATATTAAATTACTCTTTATTATCTTATTGTTTTGTTCTATACTGTCCTATAATTATAATTGTAAACTTTTTCCACCATGGCTTAGAATCTAATTCATCTGAGCTGTATTCAAACAGATTCTAAACCATTATGGAAAGACATTTCTAGAATGGTTTTACAGAAATTACCCAAATTTAGACAATGAATTACTTTTTTGGCTAAAGTAATTTATCTTTTATTACTTTCTAATCTATATAACCATACTAGAAATTCCTAATATGATATGAAGTGGAGCAACTCTATAGCTAGGGTGGTCAGGTTTGTCAAACAACATACATCAAAAAAGGTCAAATGCAACTTACTTTTTTTTATAGTAGGATTTCAAAGAAGGAAACATTATTGGTTCTACCAATAAGATTCTTTTAATTTAATTAAAAAACTTTTTAATGCTGCGCTATTTATTGGTATAACCACAGTGTGTAATTTTGATAGAACAATAGTATTGACAAAAATTAATAATCAATATCTTTTAATCTTCATCGTCTTTGGGCATTTTATTTTTTTAAAAGTATTAGTAGTTTTCAACAAAATACCCCATAAAATTTTATTTTTCAATAGCATATAATTTTGGAAGAATTAATGAACTAATAATAAATTGCAAGGTCATTATTCTAACTAAATAACTTTAAATTCTGCTAGCTCCCAAATGGCTGGCAGCACACACATCATTAGAACTGTAATTCAAAGATCTAAAAGTACAAAAAATAGTTAGGAACTGAAAATTCACAGGAATGGTATTGCAAACAAAAATGCACAAAAATATTTTAATTTGTCAATTAATATTTCCAAAATAATTTTTTATGAAAAATAGGATTTTGGGGTTGAAAAATTAAAAATATTGTATTTCATATACAAAATTCCCCAAGTCAATAAAGAAAATAAGATATGGATTATTAATTTGTGTCAATAATAAGTGGGTATTGAATATTAAGTTATATCAATGGTAAATGGGATAAATCAAGCAATACTTTTCTTGCATTAAAAAAAAACACACTGTATTAATTATAATTTAACATGTAAGGTTAAATTTAGTAATAAGTATCCAAATCCACTTTTATTTCTATTAAATATATGAAATATTTTTTTTCTAATTTCATGATCATCATAAATTAAAAGAAAGATTTGAATACTTATTAAAAATATTATGATTTGATATCTGTACAAAGCAAGCCTGCACTAATTTTTTATATTTCTTGAAATTTAAAAATTAATTTTTATCATTTATAAAATATTTTATCCTTAGAGATTTTTAAACTAATTTTGAAGAAAAAATCTTTATATTTTCCAAAAAAGATTTATTATTATCTAAAAAGTCCAACAAGTTATATTCTAGAGAAAAAACTGGATCCTTTCTAAGTTTGTGAGGCATGCTTTACCGACCCGGAACTGATTAATTTAAGATTGAAGGATAATGATTTGGCCACAGTTAGTAATTTAGGAATTATTAATTGTTCTGTTTATAAATATTTTTTGAATATATAGTTATTTGCATTCAAGAGTTGCTTTTCTTTTATTACAAATATATTCACAAAACCTTTCAACATTTATAATAATACATATATAAAAGAAACAGGATGTCTGTGTGTGTGTGTCTGTTTGTGTGTAATAAATTATCATAAATCTGCTTGTAAACCGTTGTGGTCCAGGGAAGGTTTATAACTATTTTAAGAGAGGGTACCACCATCACCCAAAGATAAATCACCATTAGAATTTTTTTTCTTTTTTAGATTAAAATTGAAAACGGGCTGCAAAAGAAAATCCCCCTTCCCTTAAGTGCCTACATAGGCCTCAAGGGGCGTTCCCATTATTTGTTTGAAGCTGAAGCTTAATAAATCCTAATTGGTTGTACTTTTTAGGAGAGCTTTACAAATGTCTTGTAGTTGTTTTAGGATACCTTTCTGACCTCACCAACCCTCCCCTGAAGCATATATAGATTATTATATAAAAGTAACAGGATGTCACTGAGTCTCTGCATGTGTCTGTCTGTAAGTACTAAAGGAAATTCGCTATCTGCTGTTTGTTTGTTCTAAAACTTTTTATTATTGTTGACCTCACAAAACCAAAACACATTCCTTCATTTTTGACTAAATAAAAGTGCTCTCTATGCCTCCTGAAGCAAAAGTAATTCTCATTGCAAAATTCAGGTTAAAAAGGAATATAGAAAATTTGAGCAATCATTATCAAATTATCATATAAACTATGTTTTTACTATCTTTTGTAGTTTCTGAAATAGGATGAAGGGGGTGGGGGAACTTAATTTCTCCCACTCATTTGCCAGTTTAAGAACTTTTGGTCTTTAAGAGTTAATTTACCTTAGGGAAAAGATAGATATAACATTCCAGGAAAAACATAAATAGTATCCAAGATAACAAAAGAAATATCTAACTAAGGATATATCCAATAGAGAAATATCTAGCTAAGTATATGTAGTATGGAGTCCCCATACTAAAGTCAACCTACCCACTAATTATTTTAAAAAAGGCCCTAAAAACGAAAATCTAAACAGCCTTTATTTGATATAATTCTTAATTAAAAATCACACAACCTTTACAAAACTAATATCATTGTACTTGGAACAATAGTACATTTGTCTGTCTGTAGCACATTATCTTGTTAGCTGCTGAACCAATATGGCTTTTCTTTACATCTTAAAATTTTACAGCTAATTTGGAGGAGGGTACCTCCAACCTTCCATTAAAAATCCCATTTAGATCAAATTTATCCCTCTCCCCCATTTTTTGTTTTAAAAACTAAAATTTAAATTAGAGTGTCGCAGGAAGGAAGGGGACATTGGGCTGTCCTAAAAGTTTTACGATTAAGTTTTGGGATAGACATAGTAAAACAATATTATTATTAAGACAAGAAGCATAATGTATAGTAAAACAATTTGTCGTAATAAAAAATGAACTTTTATAGGGTTTTTTAAAAGTATTAATGATCATTTATTAAGGATTAACTAAAACTATTTTATTAGATTTTTAAAAGTAATTAATAGTTATTTCTCGCATCGTATTATAAACAGCTTTCCGCGGATATAGAATGTACAATTATAAGATTAAAACCAGTTTTTTTAGCCCCGAGGTGCCGAAGACATAGTTTTTTTGTATGGATGAGAACCGGTTCCTATCCACCGGATTCGAATGAATACGAGAATAGTTATTTCTCGTATCGTAAATCATAGCGGAAACAAAGGGGAAAACTAATACAAGCTCAGCTGTGATTGGTTGCTTAGCTAATTCAGCCTTCTGATTGGCTACAGTACACTCGGTATATTGCAAGTTAAACTAAATTTTTTTTTTATGATTTTGACTATAAAAATGGGTATTTTTATTGTAAAAATATAATTAGTTACTGGCAACCTAAATTTATGACTAAAATAAGGTTATGATTTTGTTTCTAGGCCAAGTAGTTTAATTACAAAATTTCTAACATTAGCATTAAGATTCTATCAAAATTTTCATTGTACATAAAATGTCATTTTAAAATTCCTAGAACTTTTTTGTATAGAAGCTGAAGGCTTCAAATTTGGGGCATTGGGTCTACTTGTGGCAGTCTTTCAGCAGTTAAAGCGTGGTATTTCTTGCAGGCTTCCTTTAAACAAAAAAAATCCATGTTACTTTATTATTATTTTTTTACTTTATATGAGAAAATTATCTTCAAAAAAAGATGCCAAATAAATTTTTCTTTAAAACTGGTAAAACATCTGTGGTGACAGATTCTATACAGACTTTATTCCTTTGTTTACAGCAGATATTTCTAAAAGATTTAATTGGTTGTGCGATGTATGTACTTTAAGATCTCGTCAACCTTTAGAACAATTTATGCTTAATATTGGGATTCAGGGCTTTGATTTTATTTATATATCATATTTATTATCTAAGTTTAATAGTATAAAAAGCAGCCAAAATTCAGTAGTAGACGCAGCTTTGCAAATTATTTCTACACATCCCTGCGACTTAAGGCGCAGCTGCCAAATTCTACTTTAAATAAAACACAAAGATAAGAAAATTATTAGTTTTTAACTTTCTGCTGAAGCGATAGCTTACATTTTTGTGGTGATTATTTTGTGTTTTAAAAGGAAAAAGTTTATAATAACGAATTATGATATAACATGCCATCATCTAATAGGTAAAATTGAGGTCTAGACCGCAGGAATAGCTTGCTTTATGTTTTAATTTATAAATACTTTTTATGAAGTTAAATAAGAAGGGCTTTGTTGGTTCTCTTACGGGTTCTAAATAAACTAAAAAATGCTCAAAAATTGACAAAATTTGTGATATAGTAGATGTTTATTTGTTAGTGTATAACCTGCTATAACAGAAATAGGATGTTAATCTGTCTGTGTGAAGCAAACCTTAACTGTGAAGCTCCTTATAATTATAATAAGGAGATATTGTCCCAGGAAGAAAATTACCCACATCCCCCCCCCCCCTATTCAAGTTACTCTAGCAATCTCTAGAGGCGAGGATCAGGATCCTAGTAAATACATTGTAATTATTCATGGGTGTATTTAGTTTTTTAATTATAGAGAAACTTTGCTACTTAGCAGAACGGGGCGTTGATTTTATCTTTTGTGGTTAGGTAAGTGTTAAGATTATACATTTTCATAGGTTGCGCAGCTACTCGTTTAACTTGTCTATCTTGAAGATTCCCCTCTAACATAACTTGATCTCCAAATTATCTGTAACAAAACTACCTATTTTTATAGATACCAAAGCTGCTTTATATCTCAGTTATATCTCTCATGTTTTTCCAAATACCTTTGTCTCAATGTTAGTGCAGCCGCTATAGACATTTATTAATCTTCTCATTACTATTTAACTCTGACAACAAAAACTTGTATAAAACAATGATGACAAAACCTATGAAAACAAAGTATCTGAGTTTCTAATGCTCTTCCTCTGGTACTGAAGGGGCCTCTAGGAACACTTTCTAGGCAATTTCATTTGGAAAGGTGAAGGTACCCTATCCCAAAATAGTTATAAACTTTCCCTAGACCTATAAGAAGCTTAGATGTACGGGAGACCCATATTTGTTCAGCGGGTAACAAGATCCTTTGCTAGAGACAGACATATCCTGTCACTTTCACAACAGAAAGGGTTATTTTGTGCATCATCCATGACGATGTACATCAATTTATCGGCAATTGTCCCATCCCATTAGATCTCTTCTGACAATAAAAATTAAAATATATTATCTCTTTTTATTTTGTAGGTATTGAGTATCTTTGTTCCTAACAATTACTTTATCCTTTGTGTACAGGTAAAAAGTAAATTATAGTTATTCCCCTTTTATACAGCAGCTACTTAATAAGTAATGTATGTCTGTTTGTCCCTCTTTTTCTTTCTTCCTTTTCAAATCGTTATCTCTCCTTTCCTTCTTCATATTTATGTCTTTTTTCTGTTAATAATTTGCTGCTGATTGATAGAATTAACCTTGTTTATAGTAGAACAGTCACTTTATGATTCAATCAAATGATTAGATATTGAATTATTTTTGCCCTAAAATCTGTAGTGAAGAACTGAACAACCAAATATTATGGATTTCTATAATTTCTTGTAAATTTTTTTCCTAACCATTGTGTTTCTAACATGCAACTCTTTTTTAATCCAACTTCATAAATGAGTCTTTGCTATAGATGTCGTCATCCTAAGATTTATATTTTATGATTAGTTTTGTCTTTATCATGAGAAATATAATTTTGATTATAATATAACACAAAAATACTTTTGATAGACAACAAGTCAAGAACAAACCTTGCTATTTTACATAATTGGATAATAAATATTCCTTCAATTTTAGGCAACTCTGTTGATAAAAGTAATAAAGGTTTACAAAACCAGTGACATTGCAACAAGTATAAAAACTAGAAGTATAAATACTATAGTTTAAGTAGCTACCACAACAACAGCTGCTAATACTCCTTCCAATCCTTCCAAGAATTAACAAGATAGCTGTATGTGTGGTTAAGGTGAGTCATTCTATAATATCACAACTTAATATTTTTCAAAAAGAGAAATTATCTATGTCTGACAGCAACACTATAAGCTGTAATTTATTTCTACTTTATAGGGAAGCTTCTTATACTTCTTGGAAAGAACTATATCTACTATGGGGAAAAGCATATCAATATAGAAAAAATTAAAACAATATAAAAAAAATCAAAGATTTTCAAAAATCAATTAAATAGTTTTATTAAAGATTTCAGTGTTAATTACAGAGAAAGGTTAGAATTGCTTTTTTTTCATATAATCTTAAAATTATTATTTAGAAATGGAGGAATTAGGTAATGAAACTGAAATGGATGAAAACACAGGTTGTGCAGGTCCCTCTAGTGATACTAAAAAGGTATGTTTTCTGCATTTCTATATTGTATTCTGCATATATTTAACAAAACAAGTTGTAAGAAGACACAATATCCCAAAATACCAATACCTAGTAAAGACATTCTAAATCACAACTGCATAATGTAATATAGATTTTAAGATCCAGGTATGATTCTTCAGGCCCTTATCCTTATTGTCTACAGGAAAATTTGTATGTCTCTTCATTTTTAAACTTAAATGTGTCCTGCATATTTAAATTTTGTGAAAATCTCATGCAATTTCCATGATGCTATATTCATTAAATATTCTATGACTAAGAAAAAAGGCCTGAAAACTTTACATATGATACATTTAGAATGAAGTTGATATGGGGTCTACAAATCCTTCCATGTGTACAATTTCATGTAGACTACAATTTGGAGTTTTCCCTCTAAAATCTCAAGATTCTCAATCATCAAATTTGGCTGAAGATTTTAGTAAAAGGAGTATAAACTTTCAAGGTCCTGCAGGAGAATATCAAAGAATTCTAGCCAAGGAAAAGATTAAAGAGATAAAAGAGAAAGTAGCTGATTATTATTGTGATCCAGAATGTAAAGTTATAGCTATTCCAAATCATTATGTAGTACCTAAGAAACCAACTGTGTTAGGTAAAGAAGGAAGAAAAAATCAAGATGATCAAATTTTGGACAAACATTGTGAAGAACTCTTACATGATCACATTGTTAATGCTGCTAGAAAATCAAAGACTGAATATTTTGTGATGTTAGGATTTCAATCTGGAGATTGCATTCAACAACTAGTTAATAAGGGAAAAGACACCAGAGGAAAAGATAAAACTGCAGATTTTAATGAACATGAAAAAAGAATAAAGGCATTGTTAGACATTGAAGATATTCCCAAGAAAAAACTTGATTTATGCATAGAGGAACATTTAAAATGGAGAGAAAACAAGCTTGAATTAAAAGATTCAACGAGCTGGCTGTTTAAAAAGGAATGTTTTATAAATAAATCAAGTTAATCTGAAGTTGGATATTAATATTATTTACCTTTTCATAAATATCTATAGTTTTGATAATTTTTTAAAATATAAAACATTTGATATTACAGGTGCTTAAACAGCAAGGAGGCAATAAGAAAAACAAAATTGAAAACACATTCTTGTATAAGTATCCTACCAGCAATCTAGAGAAATTTTATACCTATCAATACTTTATCTACAGACTTCAAGAAACAAAAACAGAATGGGATTCTCTTATCATTGTTCCAGAACACAGTGCTATTATAAATATAGAGGTAAAACTTGGACCAGAAGATAGTGGTGACAAACTTAAACTACTGGAAAATGCTTCAAAACAAACAAAACAGCACTTTTCTTTCATGCAGAAATTATTTGGAGGTATAATTTCAAATGATTGGGTGTTTGTCAGAGCTGCATGTGTTCCACATTTGACTATTGATGAAGAAACCAAAGTTCCCTGTGTCAACTGTCAGCAATTCATTCTACAAGATGTTAATGATGCAAAAACTTGGTTGAAGGAGATATTTGAACACAAGCTTGTTTCATCTGTTAATAATGATCGGACAGTATATGAAAATCTTGTTGCTGAACTGATATATTATATTTCAATAAAGGAGTCCAGTAAATTTGACAAACTATTATCAGATCCATTAACAATTAGTGAAGAAACTGAAAAATCTTTAACAGGAAAAACTGATGGAATATCAGGAGAAAGTTCTATTCATAAAAATATGCTAACTGATGAACAACTAGCATTAACAGAAAAGGCTGAAAGAATATCAGGCGAAGGCTCTATTCCTAAAAATATGCTAACTGATGAACAACTAGCATTAACAGGAAAGACTGTTGGACTTCCACAAGATGGTAATGTTCCTAGGAATATGTTAACTGATGAACAATCAAAATTACCAGAAAAGATTGAAGAGCTATCAAAAGAGAGTAATGTTCCTGTATACATGCTCAACAATGAACAGCTGCAAGCAGTACACTCACCAGCTAAATTCCTTATCATAGATGGTGATTATGGTACTGGTAAAACATATGTACTTAAGGAAAGAGCTAAAAAATGTGCAAAAGATCATAGTAAACAACAATTACTTTACATTGATATGACAACACTTTTACCTGATTCACAAAATTATAAAAGAGCTGAATCTTCTGTCATGGACAATATAGCTGTAAAAGATTTTGACTCTTATCCTAATTTCAAAGTTATTACTATTAAATATTTAGGGATTAGTGATGAAAACCCTAAAGAATCTGATGTAATAAATCCATTAAACAGTTTTTTAAGAGATAATCACTGTGATCATTTATTCATTGATGAAATGATAATTGGAGAAATTGTTTTTCCTGACTCTATACAGACAATTTATGTTAACTTAAAAGTATTAGATGGACGCAGTTTAAATATGAGCTCATGCTTCAGAAGTGATAAAGCTATGTGGTTAGAAACTATGAAAGTGAAACATAATGCTGTACATGTTAATCTCACAAAAAATATGAGAAATAGTCAGCTAATTGTTAACCTAGTCAAAGCTTTAACACAAGAATCCACTCAACAAATATCTTGTTCTCCTGATACTAATGTCATGGGTAACCATAATTTTTATTACAGAAATGTGTATGACATTGATCCTAGTTTATTAGTTGTTGCTGCTGTAAACAAATATTTCATACATAAACCCAAAGAAAGTGTTGTTGTATTATCAGAAAGAAGATACTGTAGTAAAGTATTTGAATTGTTACACAAACAATTTTTCTCAACTTCATCAGTTGTCACAGATTTTAAATCATACATTGAAGAACCTGAAGGAATATTGGTAACAAGTATAGAGAATTTCCAGGGTGCACAAGCAAGGAATATTATCATATGTGATAGAGAGTTATATTCCAATACCATACACCAACATATGAGGAATATATTACTTAGAACCATGTCCTTTGCAATTATTGTCTTGTATAAAGAAAATAATAAACTAAATAATTCTGGAGCAATTGAAGATAAAAACCTACATGAATTTATTTATCCTGAAGGAAAAGCTCCAGAATGTCATCACTATCTTAATGAAGATAAACATGATATTAGTGCCTTAACTAAGGCAATATTAGATAAATACAAATTATTAGACCAGGATGAGAGTATTTTGATTCTACAATACTCAAGAATTTTTATAGATATTATCAGAGACGCAAATACAAAGGAGTTTCTTAGTTTATCTCAATACGAAAGAAAGTATAGAGTTAGAGAGAAAATTAAATCAGAAAATACAGAGCTATATGAAGATGTAAAGAGAAATATAGATAGAAATTATGCTGATATATCTTGGAGTTACTATGACCTTAGATACTACACAAAGAAAGATCTAGTAAACAAGCCAAGACATATCAATTATATCACTATTGATCATTATTTTTTTGAAAAAAAAGATTTAAGTGAATTCAAGAATATCATTGTATTTGCTGATGAAAATATATTTGCAACTTGGGGAGATGATTGGTCACTAAATTATTTAGATAATGAGACAAGCATAAGTGTTGAGAAGAGTAATATTGTAAGAAATAAGTATGATACATTTTTAAGAGATACAATTATGATATCCCAACCAAAGTTTGCAATAGTTGTTCATGATGGCAATTTAGAAACATTCAGTCTTAAAGGAGCTCTAAATCTAATTGAGGATGATACTTTACATGAACACATACCTTTAACAAACCTCTCAAATCAATAAAAAGCACATAGTGTAGTGTTTCATGTTTATTTATCCTTTATTGTAAGTATTAGTATGCCATATTTTTAACAATAATGTTTAAATACATTTAGTTTAGTATACAAATAATGATTAATGTAAGTCTTTTTTTTATTCAATTTTGATGCATCTACTCTATAATTTATCTTCTAAGTAAGATTTCAGAATGACAGTATAAAGTTCTTTATCCTATAACTTAAAAGTAGTAACCTTTTTTGTTTGAAGTTAAGATCTTGGGAAATGCTGGTTCAAATTTGTTTTTGTTTTCAGGGAACCTTTATGAATGTCTTTGGGTTGTTTTGAGCTATTTTCCTATCCTCCTTCGCCCTCTATTGTAGATTATGAAAAAACAGCTAGACACTCTACAAGAGTAAATGTTCATTTATCCTACCATTTCAGAGATTAACTTTACGGATGCTGGCATCCTTGTTCAGTTTAATTTTTTAAAGATGCTTTTAAGTTTATGATTTATTTGTTGTAACATTATTTACTGTTGAAAAGACAGCCAGATGTGCAAACAAGGATGACAACATCCATAAAAGCAAAAATCTTAAAGAAGAAGTAAGGACAAACAAACAATATAAGAACTTGATAAGCAGAAAATTATTTTCTAAGTTTGAACAAAATCGTACGTAAATTTGTTGCAAAGTTGAGTAAATATAGGATGCAGTAGAATAAAGATGCCTCACTTATAATACTGTTCCTTGATGGACGTATGGACTTTCTGGTAATGATAATCCAGTTGCTACGCCTTCTAAAATGTACCATGTAACTATAAAGGAATAATCATGCAAAGTTTGAAATTGATATTGAAATTGATAGAATAATTCTAATTTTAATGTTCATATGATAGTTAAATTGTTGTCTAAAAAGGTTTAAAATCAGCATGTTTACATGGACTTACTATTAACGATTATAGCGTTGCTACGCTTTCTACATTGTGTACCTGACTATCATAGCAATCACCATGTAAAGTTAGTAAAGTAGAGATTAATAGGGAATAAGTTCATACTCCTAAAGATGGTTTAATATTAAATGCAAAGTTACTCAACAACTGTTCCGTTTGTCTCATAATTGAGTTTTTATTTTTATGGAATTTATCATAATTTTAAAAATTCTTTTGAAGAACTAAATTCTAAATTTGTGTAAACCTTAAAAATACACCACAAACAAGAGGTAAAACCTAAAATATAAGGTAGTGCAAGGATGACAACGTCCATAATTCGTGAAATAATATCATCTAGATAATCAAGTTATTAAGAACAGACAAACAAATGGACAGACATTGTATATATCTTGTAGATTCTCTATAATCATGGAAATATCATAGAATAATCTATGAAGCTAATTTCATGCTTCAGCCTAGAAAATCATATTTCCAAGGGATAAGACAATGGCCAATACATTGATGTTCAATCCCAATGATGATACACAAATTTACCCCTTCTGTAGATTACAATTAGTGGCTGAAACGTTTGGGCACTTTACTTAATGTACCAACCAATCAAAGTTAAATAATAGTCTCTGAAATTGTTGAGCCAACAAATAAAAAATGTTATTATAAAACTTTGGGGACTAGTTTAATAACAGCCCAATGTCCACTCCTTACCTGTTTTTTAACTCTTATTTTGTACACTAATTTATGGCCGATTGTCTTATCTCTTTAGATCTCTGAGTTAAAAGAGACATTAATATAATATGAGAAAAGCAGCAAAAAAAAGGCTAACATAGACTAATTAAAAACGTGGCGGGTATTGTGAATAAATCTATGAAATTAGGTTTACCTTGGTATTGTGATATTTAGTGCCTGTTTCCCTGATGTAATGAATGATTTCTGGATTCATCCTGACGTCAATTATACTCTACATACTGCAGACATCCTTTGTATACTTGTGGCTGGCAGGCAGTTGTGTTTGTGTTGTCTTGTGAGCAGGTCTTACCTCCACGGGATCATTGCAGCCCAAGCCATAGAGCTAGGCTGCTGACATAACTCATTTTGAATTGCTACCTACCTAATAGATTATAATCTTATTTTAATCAATTATATTATAATAAAACTATTTACTTAATTGAAAAGTGTGTGTTAATATTGCGAAGCTATTCTAGAATAATGTCCGTCTATTAAAGTCTGATAATAGTTCAGTATTACAGATAAATTTGCACTAATATTGAAATAAAATACATTTTATAAAATTGTTAGCCCACGAGAAGCCAATATTTCAATAACTGTGGAAACTACCTATATTAAGATATGATAAATAACTATTAACTTTCATGGTGCATGGGCACCTACACCCTCCCAAGAGAAATATTCCCCCACCCCCAACTTTTTAAAAAAAACTTCCTTTTTTTCAGATCAAGATACCCTTAAGCTCCCCCTGGGAGCCTCTAGGGTTGTAGCCCCTAGTTGAATATAAAGATTTTCTGAGTATATTTTTTTTAGAAATGAAGAAAAGAACAAAGAATTGGATACAGAAAAAGACCAACAACAAAATACTGCGTAAATATCCGTCGTAATCTCTAAAACGGCTGGACCGATGGGTCTTCTCTGTTTCAAGTATAGATTGTTAACTATATAGATATACATTCACACATTCTACTTTAGTATATTGACGTCCAATTACTGCATACAGCACTTTGAAATTATATTCTAATACTTATTAATATATTCACGCAGGCCCTAGGACAAACGCAGGAGTCCCAAACGTCGGAGTGGACACTTAACCTAACCTAACCTATTTTAAACCATATTTTAGGTTTTCTAAATGCCTAACCCCTGCGTGGGGCGTATTTGTATATTCATATCTTAACCTAACCTAACCTTTATAGAAATACTTACTTAAATTAATATTTTAACACTCTTGCGTTTGTCCACTCCGACATTTGGGACTCCTGTGTTTGTCCTGGAACCTTCATGCAGCCTTGCATTTTCACATTACAGCCTTTTTGGAGACCACCGTTTTAAAGGTCCTCAGGGATCCAATTGGATAAGACAATGGCTGATAAACTAATGTACATCCCAAATGATGATACCCAAAATCAACCCTTCGATAGATTATTATTTGTGATTGAAACTATGAAAGTTCCTAGATGCTAGGGGCGCAACAGCTAGTTATTATCTAAAGGTATAAGACAATGACCGTTAAACTATTGTACAGTTCCAATGATGATACTCAAAATCAACCCTTCTGTAGATTAAAATTTGTGGTTGAAACTTTTAAAGTCTCTAGTTGCTAGGGGCGCAACTGCTATTCATTATCTAAAAGGATAAGACAATGGCTGTTAAACTAATGTAGAATTCCAATGATGATACACAAAATAACTCCATATGAAGATTACATTTAGTGGTTGTAACATGTGGACACTCAACCAATCAAAATTCAATTAAAATCCCAAAAAGTTGTTAAAATCATCGTGTATAGTCCATTTCGTGGCAACACTTCTTCGGGGGCGCTTTGTCGTATTTTAAAGGCTTTTGATAGGTTGTTTTAGGTTATATTGGGTAAGGCGATTGCCATGCAGGGTTAGAGCCCCCTTAGGGGCTAGCAATAGGAGAAAAGCTACTGTGAAACTACAAAGAAACGCCCATTAAGAGGCGTTGCCACGAAAGTGACTATACCCAAAACATCATTACAAAACTTGGATCTACTGCAGTTCACGGTAAAATAATGCTGGTAAGCAATATTTCCAAAAATCTATGAATTTTAAAGGCTGCTAGCTGCCAAACGGCTAAACGTACAGATCATACCCGCACACCATTTTAAGCAGCATAAGAAGGCCTACAAATAATCTGGAATAGCCAAGAACCAATTATGCACAGGGAAAGCTTCACTAAAGAAAAAAACGCGTAAAATAGGTCTTTTTCGCGCATTTCTCTGCACTGCGAGATAATTATGCATTATTGATTTATGGCTATTTCAGATTACTTTTAGGCTTTCTTATGCCGCTTAAAACAGTGTGCAGGCATAATCTGTACGTTCAGCCGTTTGGCAGCTAGCAACCTTTAAAATTCATAGATTTTTGAAAATATTGCTTACCAGCAATATTTTACCGTGAACTGCAGTAGATCCCAAAACTTTGTGTAAATATGAGCTCAATGTCCCCTCCCATCCTACTAAAAGAAATAGGGGTATATGCCTCTTTTTATTAGCATACTAAAATTTAAAATGAAATAAATATTATAAAGCTGGTGTTAATTTTTATTATTTTCTTTGTAAACTGGTGAGTTTAGATTTTTAGGAACGGATATGGCAACTCAAGGTTAACTTTTTAGCCTCCAAATTTTCTCATTAATTTTCATACTTTAATGATTAATCATGGAGAGTTTTGATTCAACGATTATAAAGCTGCAACTTTTCTAAATCGTACCCAAATACTAGGGATAACCATGCAAAGTTTGAAAGTCATGTTAAAATTGTTATATTGAATTCATACTTGACATGGTGATTCCTGTAATAGTTAAGTAAACACTTTCTATGTTTTACAAATGATTTGGCATAGTTATTGACAATTTTAAGTGGTATCTATTCAGGGATCTAAAGGGATAAGACAATGGGCGAAAAATTTATATAAATACCCAATGATGATGCACAAAATTCCCCTTCTGCAGATTAAAATTAGTGGTTGAAACTTTTGAACACTCAACTTATAAAGTCAACCAACTAAAATTCAATTAAAGTCCCCAAAGTTGTTAAGCTAACAAATAAGAAACGCTTTTATAAAACTTAAGGGCTAGTGTAATAAATAGCCCAGTGTCCCCTCCCTTTATGATAGGTATTGGTTCATTCAAAATCTTAAGCGTAGCAACTCTTTATATAAAAAAGGTTTGTTTGTTTGTGTGTCTGTCTGTAACTTAATGTATGTAGTGAAGCTTTGGAAATGTCAGATAAATCTTTTTTTTTGGGGAGGGGTGGGAGGTGGACATATGATCGATAATGATGATGATACAGAGGCAAGATGGGTTGAACACTTTAGCTCACTTTTAAACAGACAAGCACCTACAAACCCTGCTGACATACCTCCAGCTGAAACAAACCTGGATATAAACTGCAATGCCCCAACTATAGAGGAGATCAAATCTGCAATCAAAAGCTTGAAAGACAATAAGGCTGCTGGCCCTGATGATATAACAGCTGAAGTCTTAAAGGCTGATGTAAATCTATCTGCTGAAATTCTCCATCCTTTAATCTACAAAATCTGGACAAAAGAAACATTTCCAGATGACTGGAAGAATGGATTTATTACCATTCTTGCAAAAAAAGGAGATCTCACTCTTTGCGACAGCTATAGAGGAATCATGCTGCTGTCTATTCCTGGAAAAGTATTAAGTAGAGTTATTTTAAACAGAATTAGAAATACTGTAGATAAATTACTCAGAAATAATCAAGCTGGCTTCAGATCAAATAAATCATGCACAGATCAAATATCCACGCTCAGAATTATCCTGGAGCAGTCAGCTGAATTTAACTCCTCAACATATATTAACTTTATTGACTACTCCAAAGCATTTGACTCCATTGACAGAGAATCACTCTGGAAGATTATGGCTCATTATGGAATACCTACAAAAATCATAAACCTTATCAAAAAAATGTATGAAGACTCTGATGGACAAATCCTCTTTAAGGGGAAGCTAAGCAAATTCTTTCAAATATTGACTGGTGTACGACAAGGTTGTCTACTTTCACCTTTCTTATTTTTACTTATAATTGACTGGATCATGAAAAACAGTGTAAATGGAAAAACTGGTATCCAGTGGACTAGAACAAACAAATTAGAAGATCTTGACTTTGCAGATGATATAGCCTTACTCTCCCACACTCATGCTTATATTCAAGAAAAAACCTCAAAAATTGCTGAAAAATCCGCACAAGTAGGATTGAATATCAATGTTGCCAAGACCAAAATCATGAAATTAAATACAAAATGCAACAGAGTTGTTAAAATAGGAAATGAACCTATAGAAGAAGTCGACAAGTTTACATACCTTGGAAGTGTTGTTACTCCCTCTGGTGGTACTGAAGAGGATGTAAATGCAAGAATAAACAAGGCAAGAACTGCGTTTAGCCAACTAAACAAAATCTGGGACTCCAAAATCCTAAGACAAAAAACAAAGATCAAATTATTCAATTCTAATGTCAAGTCAATCTTGTTATATGGATCAGAAACTTGGTTTCTAAACAAGAAACAAGAGGATAAACTTCAAGTTTTCATAAATAAATGTCTTAAAAGAATCTTTAAGATATTTTGGCCTACTACTATTAGGAACAAAGATCTGTGGGAAAGGAGTGGCCAAGAAAAAAATGCCACTCAAATTAAAAAGAAAAAAATAAGATGGCTAGGCCACACCCTTAGAAAAGAAGGTGATGATATAACAAAACATAGTTTATATTTCAACCCTCAAGGACAGCGAAATAGGGGAAGCAGGCCAAAAAATACCTGGAGGAGACAGCTGGAAAAAGAGCTGAAGGATCCGAAGTTGATAAATACAGAGAAAAAAGCACAAGACAGAAGAAAATGGAGAAAGTTTGTCAGCGGCCAATGCTCCCCCCAAGCGGAGTGAAACGGCTGGTACAGGTACAGGACATATGTATATACAAAATTGAAAAATGCTTAAATAATTTTAAGGACATACATACATTTTAGAACTTGATTATAGAGTTGTTTCGCTTATAAAATTGTTTTATGTTGTCCTAGCAATCTGTACTTCAGATCAATTGGATAATTATATCACATTAAAATTTGATGTTAAAAAGTTAAAAATCAACATGTTTTAAATAGTCTACGGTCTTTCTGGTAAAAATTAAGGAGTTGCTACGCTTTCTTAATCGTACCTAACTACTAAAGGAATCACCATGCAAAGTTTGAAATTGATAGGACAATTCTAACACACCTAAATTAACCCTTACAGATCTGGAATCCAATTTGCACTCTATAGATAGAGGGGGGGGGGGTTATTATCTCGGCCCCTGTTACAGATAGAGACATAAACATTTTTCGGGTAGTTCATGAGAAGATTATTTTTTTCTAATCATAGCAGTCAGACCGCTCCTTAGCGACCAGCTGCTAAATATTAAAACAGCTTGTAGCGGCCAATTGTAAAGCTAGGATTACCAAATTTTAGGTGGATATTTTATTTTTCATAACAAAAAAATAACTTTTCTGACCATCGCCGAAAAACCGCAAATAACTGTAAGGGTTAACGAAAAAAGCTATCCATTCCTGATGGACGTATGGACGGACCGAACCTAATTATAGGAAAGCTTTGCTTTTAAAAATATTTATTTTCATAAAATTAATAATTGGTGCAGGGAAGTAATAATTTGATAAGGAATTATTGTATATAGTCATAGAACACATTTTCCATATAAAAAAGCATTAGATTTAAATTTCTAGAAACTATGTATAGTCAAACCATAGACATAATATGTTTAGATGGTCAAACTGAATCCAAAATTTATAGAACTTAAAAGGACGAACACCTTTGCTTATATTTACCATTTAAGTAATACAACAAAAATTCGAGGATATAATTTATAGAAAGCTAACTTTATCCTAAGGAATTCATCTATTTAAAGATAACATTTTATAGGTTTTGTCATGTGTTTCACACTTTTCTAGGAAATACATTTTTACATGTAATAATTCTCCCAAGAATAACATTATATTTTAAAATGTGACAATTTATAGCTGACTTCTAATGCTGACAAAAATATGCCCTTTACTACCAAAGTATTTATAGAGTATGCGTCTAGATTATCTCTATTGGCCACACCTATTCTTAAAGGAAGTATTTGTTATCAATATCAATGTGTCACAACTTACTTAAGCTCGAGTCAACATTAACAGTTGAAAAGTTTTTATTTGTATATTAATTCCAATACAGAAAGATTCTTTATCATTGTTTAAAATTCACAGGATGTCTCTGTGTTTGTCTGTACCAAAGGATCTCACTAACTGCTGAACAGATACGGGTCTTTTATACAGTGTAGCTTCTTATAGGTTTGGGAAGGTTTTTTATTTATTTTGAGGGATGGTAAATCCATCCTCCCGAGAGAAATTGCTAAATAATACCAAATAATATTTTCAAATACCCGCTAGCCAGCGCTACTGTATACTTACTTGACTTTCCTTCCTACAAGGTGCAAAATTTTTCTTTTTTAATTACAATTGAAACACTCCACTCCAGTACAAACTTAAGGGCCCCTAGAGGCCTCTAGGATTGTAGCCGCTAGTTCTAAAAAAAGAATGAAAATAACATTTTATAATTAATCCGTAGATTATTTTACTGTGCAGCATTTGCCCTTTCCTAACTGTCATTCCATCCTCCATACTGTGAAATTCACGTGAACTCCCTTATCCCATTGACTCAAACAATTACTAGTGACAATGAACTGATTTAATACTACATTTAGACCATATCTTTGGAATACTCTGAAGGAAAGATGTCCTGTAAGGATCCTCCTCTTGATGAGGAGGTTGCCTTCAATGTAGCCAATGAGATATTAAATGATCTTGTCAATTCTGCGGTAGAGCTTAGTCAGGTATACTTACATTTTACATTTTGGTGAGTTCTTAATCAATTGCATATAGAAGTCCGGAATATTACACAATTTGAACCATAATTTGCTTCCTTTTATTTAGCAATCTTTATCTTTGGGCTTTTTTTTAAGCAGAAACCTATAAATCAGCTCTTGGCAAAGATATAGATATTTTACAGAAATTAGGACTATTACATAGTTTATTGTTTCCAGCTGGAAAGTCAGACATAAATAGAAACAGTAAAAATGAAAAAACTGACAAATGAAACAGATATAGTTATTAGTTAAATAATCTAAAATCAATCTGACAATTTTTTATAAGGAGCAAATCCTTTCTGTTCAGAAGTTTGATCAACTAGAAAATAGCAAAAATGAGCACAAAAATCATCTATAGTAATATAAAAAAATATAAAAATATTTCAATTCCTATATTTCAAATAAATACATTTGTTTTATGATCTTATTGTGATTATTTTTATTATGTAAAAAAATGTTTCTCTAAGCTAAAATTTATTTATCATTTTAGAAATAATAATATAATCTTTTAGGATCATGAAAATGATCTAATTAGTGAAGCTAAATATTGACACAAAAAAAATAATGAAAATATAGAGGTGATTAAAAATTCACCCATTGTAGAATAAAAATATGAATCATATTAAGTAAGGGGGGAATTAGGTTTATGTATAGTAGTATAATAAAATATATTAGTTAAATTGAATATTCAATATATTATTCAAATATTTGCTCTTTTTTTCAAAAGATTGTGGATAAAATAATTTTTTTTTACGATTTTCAATGTGAAGATTCTTCAATTGAGAACAAAGATTTAAATGTTGATATCAATTCTACTCATCTAGCTATTTTTAATCTGGTATTGTTGATAATCACTTTTAAATTTATATATATTCCTATTTGAATTCCTATTTTGTATTATTAATATTTATATGTTTATAATGTAGATTCGATACATTATATAATTAAATAATTTAAATACTTAATAATATTAAATTTCCTACAAAGAATAATCTATAGTACAAAGTAGAACAATGTCTGTCTGTCTGTTTTCTGTTTGTTTGTTTTTTGTTTGTAGCGATGGATCTTGCTAACCGCTGAAACGAATGGGTTCTCCTTTAAAGGTTAGCTCCTCATAGGTCTAAGGAAGGTGTATAACTATTTTCTTGGGGGGTGGGACACCCCCAACCCCACCCCAAATTTTTTTTTCTTTTTAAAACTAAAATTAAAATAGTGGGATCGAAACCCCTCCCCCCCCTAAAAAATTTCCTCCCCCCAAAAATTTTTTTCAAAATTTTTTTTTTAAATCTAAAATAAAAAAAATTGGTTTGATCAAACCTCTTGGGGAAAAGCCCCTAGAGGCTAGGGGCGAAGCTGCTAGTATTTATATAACATACATGTAATGAGGATAAAAGAAAGTTATGGCTTACTGAGCAGGTTTATTTAAAAGGAAATTTAAAAGAAGCAGTTAAATATTTTTAAAAAAATTTCACTTCCCTATATACATATTAAAATGGATTCTATTGGAATTCAGCCTAATGGCGTTCAGCCCATATTAGATTTATATTATTTGTGCGGCCTTGATTATATACAATAGATAATTTTTTTTTAAATAAAGGAACCTAAGATGACAAGTAAGGATCTTCCTCAGGATGATGAGACTACAAAGATGGTATTTAATGATGTGGTTATTGATATTATCAATTCTGAAGAAGAACTTAGTAAGGTATAATCAATAATAATAACAATAGTCAATTCATTATAAATTAAATTTAAATAAAATAAGGAAGTGTCATTTTTCTTATCAGAACTAAATCAAAATGGAACTAGGCCATTAAAAGAGTTTAACCCAATGGAATTCAGTCAACACAGGATTAAATTAATTTGCTTGCCTTGAACATATGTAATTATTTATTGGATTAAACCATGAAATTGATCTCCTGGAATTAAACCCATGAAATTGATCCCATGGAATTAATCCCATAGAATTTCACCCAATTGTACACAAGTGATTCAATACTCTTGCCCTTGATCATTAGTAATTGTTTATTTTGTTTAATCAAAGGAACCTAAGATGACAAGTAAGGATCTTCCTCAGGATGAGGAGATTGCAAAGATTGTATTCGATGATGTGGTTATTGAGGTATAATCAATATTAATAATAGTCAATTCATTATAATTTAAATTTAAGTAAAACAAGTATGTGTCACTTTTTGAAATCAACAATCAAAATAGAATTACACCATTAAGAGGGTTCGACCTACATGGAATTTGATTTATTTTCATGCCCTTGATCAAATGAACCCAAGGAATTCCACCCATAGAATTCAGCTAAGTGGGATTCAAGCCAATTTAATTCAGTTAACACAGGATTCAATTTATTTGAATGCCTTGATCATATGTAAATATTTACTTTTTTATCAAAGATGCCAAGTAAGGATCTCTTTCAGGACGAGGAGACTGCAACGGTTGAATTTGATGATGAGGCTATTGATCTTATCAAAATTGGAGAAGAACTTAGTGAGGTATAATCAATGATAGTAATTGCAGTTATTTTGAAAATAATAATCTATAAAAGAGCAAAGATTAATGCCTTAATGAGATCTTAGTAAACACATAATTGATTGGGCTCCCTTCTTTAGGGAATATAGCTACTGGTCCTGAGGTGGTTTAAACTATTCTCTTGAGGGGTGGGACATTCCATAACTCATAAAAAGAAATATAATTATATATTATTACTTAAAACAATATATGTAGGGCTTATTTATATAAAAGGTATCAAAAGAACTTGTTTGTAAGTTGAAGTCAATAAAAAGTAATGAAGAGACTGTTTCAAACCAGGAAGAACAAGAAATATCATCTTGGGTTAGTTCTTTGTATTCATATTAAAATTATATTTCTGTCTAAAGCTATGAATAAATAAATGATTTTACTTATTATTTAGGCTTTAAGTAAATAATTATTATTTTTGACAACCAAACAATAATGAATTAAATATCTTTATAAAATTAAAAATCTAAATTCCTTCTCAAAATTCCTAATTCAGACTTCTCCAGATTCTTTACTCTGAAATTTGTTATAAATTATTTAGATATTGTCTGAGCAACAAAACATTTTACAACAAGAAGGTTTGATCAACAGATCAGAAATAGAATTAGAAGAATTGGAATTGGAAAACAAAGTAAAATCCTTCAAACATAAGATAGTTCATAATAAAATATTATTGAAATATCATGAAATTATTTACTATACATTAGTTAAGTCAAATGGATAACAAATAAGCTTAACTCTACTTTGCTTTCCATCTTTTAATTTCATTTTATTTCAGGAAAAAAAAGGAAAACATGTTTGCCTTAATTCAGTGGGTTGTCCAAGGTAATCATTTTAATGATTATCTTTTTTTGATAAGATTTTAATGTAAAATTTATATATCTGTTATACAATTTTTATTTTAGCAATAAATATGATATTGGTGTTATTATATTTTTTCTTGTATTTAGTTTTATGCTATAACACAAATAATTGCATCTATATTTTTTTATAGGTCATCAGCACCAATTGAAATTCTAACTTGTGCAAATATTGTTTTTTTGATCCTTGGTGTTTGCTTGCCAGCCTGGGATTTCATAAGTGATTTGATGCTTACATTCAAGTACTGGGCTAACTCTAAATTCAATTGGGTAAAAATCTTTATTTCTCAAAATCATTACTTACTTGTTAAAGGAACCATGCAAGAAATTTACGACTTTAACTGCTAAAAGACTGCCACGAGTAGACCCGATACCCAAAATTTGAAGCTTCCAGCTTCAAAAACAAAAAAGTTATAGACATTTCAAAATCATATTTTTAGTACAATGAAAATTTTGTAAGTTTTTCATTGCTAATAATAGAGTTTTCATTATTAAAATATGTTGCCAAGAAAGAAAATTATAAGATTATTTTTAGCAGAAACTTAGGATACCAGTAACTGATAACATTTTTACAATAAAATCACTCTTCTTTATAGTGAAAATCATTAAAAAAATTCAGTTTAATTTGCATTGTATTGAGAGTACTGTAGCGTTAGAATGCCAGCCTCTAGGATTTTCAGCCAATCAGAAGCCTGAGTCTGCGCTAAGTCCGCTGAACAACCAATCACAGCTGAGCATCTGTATTACTTACATTAGTTTAATTTTTTCCCGCAATGATTTTACGCTTTCAAACGCAATTTAAACCAATTTTTTTAAAAGACATTTTGACTATAAAAGTGGTGCTTTATTGTAAAAATGTTATCAGTTACTGGCAGTCTAAGTTTGTGACAAAGATAAGCTTTTAATTTTGCTTTCAGACAACGTAATTGAATAATGAAATTTTCTTTTAGTACAATGAAAATCTTTTAAAATTTTCATTGTATTAAAAGAATCATTTTGAAATGACTGCAACTTTTTTGTTATTGAAGCTGGAGGCTGCAAGTTTTGGGTATTGGGTCTACTCATGGCAGGCCTTAAAGAGATCACGAATTAGTTTTTTCAGAATTCATTTTTATTTACCTTTCCCTATTTTTTTAGTAATTTTCGTAGAATAATTTCTTAAAAGTTCCAGTAAGTTAGAAAAAAATTAGATTAAAATTCCAAGTGCAATTCAACATGAAGTTAATGTTAAAGTTTGAGCAACAATTAAACTATAAGAAAATAAGACATTTCTTCGCTTGCAGATAAAAATAAAAAAATCAATACTTAGGAAATAATTTTGTAATAAACCTCTATTAATATTTGTCTTCAAACTTTCTTTAAAATGTAATTATAAAATTCCTTTTATTTTATAAAATGATTAACTAAATTTTGGTGTGTTTGAGCTGCTATGAAGACAAAAGAAAAATTGATTAAATCTCTAGAAAGAATGATATTTAAGAATTTAATTGTTTAAAAAGTGAAAGTATATTATATTTGCTATACACTTTTAGCAAAAGATTCAGTCTTTTACTAAAATATTTCCATAAAAATTAATATTCTTTTTTTTATGTCAATGAAAGATTAGTAATAATCCACACACACACATTGACACACCCCAATTATCTACACACACACACACACTACGTAGCCTAACACTCACACGCACACACACGCACACACCCACACACACTCATTCTGCTTAAAACGCCCACTCCCCCCCACATTTCTACACACCCACACACACTCATTCTGCTTAAAACGCCCACTCCCCCCACGCATCTACACACACACACACAAACACCCACACCCACACACACTCATTCTGCCTAAAAGCCCACTCCCCCCCCGTATTTACACACCTTACTTAACCAGGGAACTAAAGGCATAAGACAATGGCCGTTAAATTAATGGATATCCAGAAGGAAAATATACACAAAATTACCCCTTTTGTAAACTATATTTAGTGGTTTAAACATTTGGACACACAAAGTAATGAACCAACCAATAAAAATTAAATAAAAGTCCCCAAAGTTATTTATTCAACGAATAAAATGGCATTAACTATAGGAACTAATGTAATAAACAGCTAAATATCCATTTCCTCCCTGAATACAGAATAGAAAAAATGTCGAGTTTTTAATAAAAAGATTTAACAATATCCTATTTTATAAAGTGGTAAGCTTTTTTTGTCTGTAGCGAAGGTATTTTATTTTTATTAAAAAGTTGCTAGTAAATTAAATAAAATTGAATATAAAATTACAAGATTAGAATGATAATCTTTTTATACATTAAATAATATTTAATTCAAAACTAACCTAGGTAGGGTTAGGTAGAAAATAATACCTCTTTTGTAAACTATACTTAGAGAGAAAGAGAGAGAGAGAGAGAGAGAGAGAGAGAGAGAGAGAGAGAGAGAGAGAAGGAGAGAGAGAGAGAGAGAGAGAGAGAGAGAGAGAGAGAGAGAGAGAGAGAGAGAGAGAGAGAGAGAGAGAGAGAGAGAGACAGACAGATAGATAGAGAGAGAGAGAGAGAGGTAATAAAATGTGTTGCCGGTAAAAAACATTTTATTTTTCGAACTTCAACTCTTTTTCTTTTTTGCCTTTTTTATCATTAAAATGATAATCATGTTGTGTTACTTTTAAATGACATTTTAAAAAATACACAATGCTTTATCTATTTTGAATACAATTCCCTCTAAATCACTGGGATTGTTCGTATTTAATGCATTTATTATTCAGTTTTAATAATAGTGATAGGCGCGGTTTTGTTCTGTTTAGAAAATTTAAAAATTCTTTTTCATCTAATTAAATATTTATCATTTTTTTAGGCAATATTTTTAATGATTTATCTTCAATTGTCAGTTATCTACCTATATATATAACGTTATTTGCAAATTCGAGGCTACTTTAAGCAGTTAAAGAGGGGAATTTCTTGCAGGGTTCCTTTAAGTAGAAGTAGACTGTTACAATAAGTTATCTTTGCAGTACATTTTAAAATTATCCCTTTATCTATTGTAGGCTAATCAATTTAAGATTTAGGAAAAAATAATATGATAAACAAAAACATATTGAACCTTTTTAGGATGATTATGAAAAGCTAACTACATCAGGAACTACAAAATTAGAAAATAATATAAATATAGTTTATTATAATCAAAGAAAAAAGTATAGGTTAGAATAAAGTAGAAGATTCTTCCTGGCTCATTTAAAATGAAATTGGAAATGAAGGACCAAAATGTCAGTTGCTTTTATAATCTCATGATTTTGAAAATAATTCTAAAAATATTCTAAAAATATGCCTTTTTTGTTATTAAATCAATAATCAGCCTGGAAATTATGATTTTCTTTATGAAAAAAATTATGATTGTTTATTATACTATTATCTAGTTTGGTCAGAATTGATCATAATTATAAACTTTTTTCTATTAATGCAACAAGTAAATGTAAGCTACCAACAGCTTAATTGAGAAAGCAAGGTTTAATATAACTAGTTTTTGTATTATGGCAAATATAATTCTATTATTGTTTAACTAGTTACCATGGGTTTAAACTTTGTGGGTATAATTTTATTAATGCTAATGTTAAACTTTTTAATCAAAATTCCAAGAAATAACGGAGATTTTCATTTTTATATTCAAAACCTCATGGTTATTTGTTTGATCAAGTAAATTTCAAAGTAAATAAAATTTTTAATCAATTTTAAGACAACAGTTTTCAAATTATTTATTTCTTTATTGTTTTAAAGATGAAAACGAAATATTCAACATCACAAATAATTATACAAAGTTTGGAGAAGGTCAAATGTATGCTGTTGGTTTCATAGCATCAGGTTAGTTATAAACTTTAACCCATTTTAGTAATAGGACACTTATGCTTTTAATATTGAAATAGAAATACAACACAATGATGTTACATTAAGACACACAAATTAAACCAACTTCTATTAAAAGATTTTGTTAAAAAGAAATGTAAAATGTTATCAGTTACAGGCTTTCTAACTTTGTGACAAAAATCAGCTTATAAATTTGCCTCTGGCTAGTGTAATTTAATTTATTAAAATTCTGATGCATGTAACCTTTTAGTTATCAAAGTTGGAGGTTTCAAATTTGGGGTATTAGGTCTACTTGATATTTCAGCAGTTAAAGCAGTGTTTTTCCTGCAGGCTCCCTTTCAGAGATAGAATGCAATATCTTGATCTTAAAGTTAAAAATGTTATCATATTTTAAAAGAATTTCTCCATGTCTTAATAGAAAAGAAACTTAAACATTCCAATATCATCATTAATTAAATAAGCAAAATTCAATGAAATTTATTTCCCTTGTCTGATACTTATTTCAACAAGGTGTTTAAGGTGTTTTGAAAAAACTGTGACATAATGCTAGTACAAACAGATCTTTTGTTTTTATTTGTAAAAATTCAAAACCCTTTGGTATTAACCACTAACAAAGCTAGAATTCTTTAAATTTAAAAGAATTTTTTCACAAAATTTCTTTTTCAAATATAATTTAATAATCTATATTTAATTAAAATGAACAGAATGAAAACTAAAAACATTCAGGTTACAAACTTTTAAAAATATTTTTTTTAAAGTTTGAATAATTTTATTTTATATTATATTTGAATATTTGATAAGAATTAATTTGTTATATTGCATAATACATTTATTAAATTTTAATGAATTTTGATGAAATCAATAGACATAATTTTATTCTATACTAAAGTGCAATATTCATGAAGCAAAACACTCTAAAAGCTGATAATTATACCCAAAAAGTAAAGACACAAACATGTAGCCAAATGGACCCAATGAATAGAAGAAATAATAATTTTAAATCCTACTAAAACTTTATGTGGGATATTATTACTATTATTAACTCTGCAGTATGATTCTACTGGTGTCAAAGAATATTTTCTTATCCCTTTCAAAAATGCTTTAAAAACAGTTTAATTAAAAGAGTGGGGGTATTTTACTATAAACGATTACTTAAGATTTAAGAATAAACTTTTTACTTTTTCTTTTTAGTGATCATCCTTGTACTACCCAGCATATCCCTCATTCTGGACCTTGTTATGGAAAAGGAAAACAAAACTAGTCTTTGGAAACTGACAAAAGCATTTGCTTATCAGCCTGCAATGATCTTAAGGGTGATTGTCTATATCTGGATTTTAATATTTGTGGAAAATTGTCTGTAATATGACTGAGAATCAGTTCTAATCCAGCAGATATCAATCTTTTTTAAACAAGGAATTGATTGTATATAATGATTGTATGTAGCAATTCATATAATGTATAATGTATATTTATGTATATTTATCTAATAATCCAAAAATTATTTTTAGGGTTTGAATTATTTTATGAATCCACATGATCTAGAGCTAAGAAAAGAATATCAGAAACAAAAGGTATAAAGATGAGAAATAACCTAATGTGTACATAAAACATAAACATATTTACTGGGGCATTAAAATTTAAAATTGTAAAGTCATGAAATAAAAAAAATAAGGTAGAGATACAATTAAAATTTTCTGATACTGATATTTCCAAATATTTCTTGGAAAATGAAAGAAAGTTTGACTTGTACAGTAAAAAAGATTATACCAGAGCAAAATCACAGCCAATAGATGGACAAAACTAAAATAATTCAATTTTGATTAAAATCTAATGAATATTGTTAAATATTTGCTTAAACTTTGTGCCTTTACATTTAAAATATAAATTATATTAGGGGCCTCCAGGGGTGCAGCCACTAGTATTTCAAAGAGTACATGGTCAGCTATATTTAAAAATTCAATTTGTATAAATATAAGATCTCAGTTTTACTTAGATAGTTTTTTAGAATTAATATATTATATAATGTATATGCACATTTAAAGGGACTGTGAACGAGAAAATTTCTCATCAGATTATCAAACCTTAACATCATCTCATTCATATAATCTCAAAAATAGGGCAAAACAGTCTCTCGTTTCCTTAAAAAACGGCTTTTTCTGCTGATTTTTACTATGTCCAAGATTGGGGAAAAAATTTCCGGACTATATAAAGCTGACTTTTAACACAATCCTTGCTTTAAACCAATGTATAGTTACTTAGAAATTGATAAAATAAGCAATACTTTTTATTGAAAACAGGTTTTTCATTTGTAGTAACTTTAAATGGCCCATCTCTCGCCCACCTTTAATTACAAAGGAGCTAGGAAATCTTCTACAAATCCCTTATCCCTTATCCTTGCTTGTATGTTTTTACAATATAGTTGAGAAATTTTTTATGTAGATTTCTAAAATAAGGTTGAATTTTAAAAATTTTGCTTTTTTCTATGTTTTTTTTTAAACAAAAAATTTAATCGACACATTTAGACAATTTTCCGCCATCTGAAAAAAGCTTTAGATATTTTTGATCAAAACCGCCTTAGGAGAGTATTTTGATTTTGAAGATCAAAACTTTCAATATAATTTTAAAAACATTTAAAACTTTAGTCTTCTATCATTTCTTTTACTGCAATTAAGTTTTCAACTAAACTAAATCTACAAAAAAAAATTATCCATTAACACCCATTTTTTAAAATTTCACAATAGATCTAATAAGTTTTAAATGAAGAACACTATGAAAACAAATCCAAGGCTTAAACAATAATAACCAATATTCTTAACTTGAAAATTTTGCAGCAGTTAACAATAATTATTTGACACCAACATCACCCTTTAAATATTTCCCATGTGTTATTTTGTAGTTTAAGGCTTAATTATTTTGAAACCGTTTTCAAAAGTATTTCTTTATTATTCTTGACTTCCATTGTATGCAGACACCGAAGTATGGGCTTTCAAGCGTTTTTGTTTAGGCGCTTTAGAGGAAAATATTGTAAATACTCAATTTTATTGTTTTTAGATATAGAATACTCTAAATATCATCAAAAACTAATAAAATTTTTACTTAAGTTTTCCCCAAACGCTTTTATAAAAGAGTGTAGTAAGCATTAATCAATAAAACCAAAAGAATAATTTTATTGGGTCAATGTTGCCAAAATTCTAATACTATTATGGCCATATTTTTTCTAAAAACAATTCACAAACATAAAACATTCTTTTAACGCATGGTCAAATTAAATTTTACCATTTATTTCTATAATAAGAATATAGAAATATTTATATAAAAAAGATTGGCGACACTTATGACGGATTAGAATAAGTTTTCTCAACAAAAAGACGACATTTTACATCTTAAGGCGGGTTTTTCCTTAAATTAACCGATTAAATTTTTTTTATAAAAAACTATAAAAATAACCTTAAAAAAAGATAATTTAATTTATTAAATCTTTATATAAAATTTCACAAAATTGTTGTAACACTTCTTTCATATAATTGATTCTAGGAGGATATGCAGAAGATTTCCTAGCTCCTTTGTAAATAATAAAAGTGCAATATTTCTTTATAAACAGTCTGATAAAAGTGTAAACTAATTTTCCAAAGTGGGTTATTTTTTGTCCAAACACAATAAAAAAGGATATTATTATTTTAAATAATATCCTGAGATTCAACCCTTTGTAGACAGTGAGGTATTTTTTTGTCAATAATATAAATTTAAAATAGATCTTCATTACCTAATTACTACGTGATTAAAAAACTAATTGGCAATTGTATATCATAAAATAAATCATTAACAGTAAGTAAATTGTTTCAACTATATATGACAAGTTAAATATCCCTACAAACATTATAAGAAACAAAAACCTTCATATTTTCCCTGTTTTTTTCCTTTTTCCCTCCCAAAACCATAAAATCAAGGCATTATTCCTGGATATTTTTGCTAAAAGTACGTTTTGGTTGATCAGTGTAGTAAAATGTGCTTAGAAAATGTTAAGATTTGATAATCAGATGAGAAATTTTTACGTTCACACTCACTTTAATAGTCAAATGTTATATATTTTATGGACTTTTAAGAAATTAAAAGTCAGCTAATATTCTGTTTGAAAACTCAAAATAAATGCCATTATTAAATAATTTTTGTCACTCTATTTAAATTGTGTTTTGGACTGTTAAAGAGTATAGGAAGCTAATATGGATCTTGTAGTTCTAAGGAGTAGCTTTAGCTTAACTCATAATCATATTCATTTACATTTTTTTTAAAGATTACTATGCAATGTAATATATTTTGTAATATTGCATTTTTACTTGCATTGATTGAAATTTATATAATGACTAAAACATATTTCTTCATAATTTTTTTTATTTTTTACATGTTATGTAATTATTATTTTTTTATTGTAAATTCTATTGAATATATTATATGAACACTCACATTTTGGTATTTGTAAATTTTTGATGATTTGTGATTGGCTAGTTACAATTTATAAAAGAAACTGCAAAGGTTATTTATATTTATATACTAAAGAATTAAATGGTCTACAAATCTGTTTTATTATAAAGGCTTTTGTTGATTAATTAAGATTGATTAAGAGATATTTGTTTGACTATTGAGGCTTAGGAATTAATTGTCAATTTCACAAATTATAGTTTTTTGGCTTGAAAATCATATCTGTTTATAAAAATATTTTTGGCATTATATTTATAATTAGGATAGGGCTGTAAATTAAGTATAATAAAGCAATAGTTGTTTTGTAGTAGCGGCCGCAGTTATCAGCCGTTACTGAGTTCGGTTATTAAAGTACTAACTATAATACAACAAAATGATAGATACATGGATTGGGATGATTAATAATCAAAGTCAGAGGTTAAATATATATGTACAACAACAATAATTGGCAAAGGTTATCCCCCTCCCTGAAAGGGGTGGGGAATGGTAAGAAAAATTAGAATACACACAATAAGGTTGTCAAACTATAAATACTTTACTACATGGGGGGGGGGGGTTAATTGTCCCACCTCCTTATCAAGGGAGGTCACTAGGACCGCCCTTAAGTTGGAAGCAAAGCTGACCTACAATTAGGGGCATCTGGTGGCGAATACCACAGTTTCAGCAAGATGTCGAAATCCAGTTATAAGAATAGTCCTTAGATATGATAAAAATTCACCCCAATATCTTTGTTCTAATCAAAACAGCAACAAGATGACTGATAGATGACTGCTTTATTGAAGAACAGTCCTAAAATAAAATATAAAATACATTAATATGATTTAACTGTTTTCAACCTATTTTAAAAAGGTATATTATAAATATACTATGACACCAGAAGAATCATACTGCAGAGCTAAAAATACAAATAGGCCCCAAAATAACTTTTTGGGGGATTTTAAAGTTTATTTTTTATTATGGATTGAGAGAGTTTTTACAGACCAGAAGGTTTTATTTATTTAGCTTTATAGTGCTTTCTTCATAAATATTGTATTCTAGTATAGAGTAAAATTAGTTCTTTTGATTTCATCTATCAAAATTTTTTTAAAATTTATTCTTTACAATATATCAATGAATTAACATAAAAACTATTATGATTCAGAATTGACCAATAAGAAAACTTGAATTCTTTAAATTTCAAACAGAGTGTTTTCACAAAGTGACTTATTTCCAATATAGTTAAATAATTTTTATTTAATTAAAAATGAAAAAAAAATAATGAAAACTATACACAAAAGGTAATAAAAAAAATTAAGTAGTACTGGAGCTGCCACCACTTATTTCAAATGATTAAAAAAAATATTTATGAAGCAAAACACTCTAAAAGCTAAGAATTTTACCCAAAAATAAAAAAAACCTTCTTGTCTGCAAAAACTCTCTCAATCCATAGTAAAAAATAAACTTTCTTCAATGCAAACAAGTTTGTGTTTAAGAATATAGCGTCAGGTACACCAATTTTGAGTCCTGGCATTTCTAGGTAGGCCTAGTATAAGTAAAAAAGGACACTTATAAGGCATGTTTTCAAATATCACTTTTTACAGCTAGATATAAACAACAATAACACAATTTTCAAAAAAAAAACATTTGATTTTGTGTTCATACCTTTATTCTAAATCTAGTCATGTGCATATGAAGTGTGTATAAGAATATACACAAAATTGCAGTATTCCCTCTTTCACATGCATATTCCCTTTCTCTCAAACGCATATATAAGGTTATTGCAAAAAAAATCCGGAAAATCATGAAAACTAACAAGAAGTTTTTACTACCTTTTTAAAAATGGCATATATCTGCTAAAAATTAATAGTTAAAACAATCCTTTTCTAGCTGTCTACTTACAGCTATTATTAATTCCTAGGATAGATAAAAGTTGATTTAAAATTTTTTTGATGTCCCGATTTTTGTCAAAAGATCCCACTGCGTAACTGGCAAAACTTGTATATACTGATTTATCATCTTTATAAATATTTCAAGTTCTGAATTTTTCAGGTATATGAGATTTCAATTGAATCAACACTTCAAATCATTCTGCAGACTGGAGTTTTCCTGTTTCAACTATACAGCAGTGAACCTCTTTCCTTTAATTACTCAGAACAAAAAGATTACACCCTTGATATCCTAAGTATCACCACATCTTACCTGTCAATTTTATGGGGTTTGTCCAGTTACAAGATAAATGTGTCCCAAAGAAACCCCAAACTCTTAGATAAGGTTGTTTTGATGGTTAGAAGTTCTGTTGACATCACTGTCAGGTAAGATTATATTAAACTTAAATGTGGTTTCAGAGGTTTCTAGGCCGTCTAATGATCAAAACTTAGCAAATGTACTTAGAAAATATTGTATATGTACATTTCTACATATCTTTGACTATACAGATTAAGCAAAAGTTAAAAATTATATTAACAAGATATTGAAGAATTATCATTTTATTTTGATTATTTTAAGATAAAATTGGAAAATATGAAAATCTTTACATGCACCAACCTAAAATAGACCCTCTCCGGCCCAAATTTTAGTATTAAAAGTTTACCAAAACTGGAGAGGATTTTTCATAATATTGCTTAATAATCAATAATCTATATTGATGTTTATTCTTAGACTTGCTGCACTCATGAGCATTATAGTCTTTAGCCTCGGATGGAAGTATGGAATCCTCATCTCTATGACAATCATGAACACAACATTTTTCTTCATTCCATCACTAGCAATAGTGTGCAACAGTTCTTCACAAAATCAATCTACTGACCGATCAGCCCTTTTCATTCCAGTTCCATTCGTCCAACATCAAGAAATTACTGAAGATCCTAATGAAAACTATAGTAAGAAAAGAAAGGCAAGAATGAATAACAAGATGGTCGCCCTGTTGGTTACTATTGCAGTTGTTGTACTGCAATATCTTATTCAGGAAGAGCTCATACCATTTCCCCAACAAGATTTATGGTAAACTTTTTTATCATATAGATAATTTTTTTTTCAAGGAGATTGTTTATTTTTCACCAGTTTTTATAGTAGTTTTAGTTAGTGAGATTTTGCTAGGCACTGAACTGATAAGATTCTTAGTCTTTGGATGATTTTTGACTGTCTTTTTTTGCTACTAGATAATAATAAAATTTTGTTGTTGATAAAAGCAGCAAAATTTCAATATTATAATAATAATTATGTCTATAAAGGTGGGACTGTCAGAACAGATCAAGAATGATATCGGAGCTACTGAAAACCGTATGGATAATAATAGAATGTTGTTTGGTTGTTTCTTCTTTGGAATTTTTACATTATCTGAAGTTGTCCTCATGCTGGGTTGAGTTTGTATTTAAGCCAAATATGAATGAACAAACTTCAGAAATGGATGAAAGCCCAAAAGGTTAGTATTTTGAAAAGTTATAGTTTATCTAGTATTTCCAAATAAGCCACCTAACATAGCCCCAGCCTGAGGGTCTTAAAAGGTGATGTGAAGTCCCAAATTCCAAAATAGATGTAAATTTTTAAGTTTCAGTAATAATGTCAATGATTTCTCTAAATATTGTAACATAATTTACCTGACAGTTTTTTCTATATAAAAATTACAAGGCAAGGTCATTATTTTGTTTTGGGAGTTTAGGTGGTTGGGGTTGTTTCACTCTCCTAAAATAGCTCAAAATCATCACAGGACCAGTGAAGCTTAAACATGTCAAATCAAAATTTAGCCAGATAGACAGATAGAAATAATTTTACATTATAGATGAGATTCTAATTTAAATTAATTGCAGATTCAAGGTTTGCAGACAATCTCAAGAAGATAAACAGAAAGAGGTTTGTTAATTGTTTGACTTTATTTTATTAATAATACAATAGTAGTACAACAGCTTATACCAACAACGATATTAATTTGGAAATAAATCACAAAACCTAAACATGATTTTCAGCTGTCATTAAGGGACAACACATAGTACAATTGATGATCTTCACATCTGCCTTCCTATTATTATTTTATATTTATTTATCTTGTTGTTTATATCTTATTCTTGGTACTTAAAACAGATTTACTAATTTATTTCATTTTAAGGGTACAAAAATTCTTCAAGAAAATTATTATTGATATTATTGGAGGTAATTTAATATAAACAATATTCAACTAACATATTCCATGCCTACAATACAGAAAAGGAAACATTATCAACTTTTATAACTATCAGACATAGCAAGCTTATAATCTGCATTCATAGGGATTGTGGAATATAATCTTAATCTTTGTTCCTTGCAGTTGCTAAAACTGTAAAAGGTTTTAACTTTTAATTTGTATTTAAGGACTTATACTCTTTGGACTTGTCACCGGTTCTGTTTATGTGATATTCACAAAAACTGCAGTAAATCAAAATTTTGTGGAAGTTCAGAGAAACATTGACACAAAAGAATTCATTCAGCATATTGAGAAAAATTTTAACAAGTAAGTATTTTATTCAATTATTATTACAAAAACTGCAGTTAATAAAAATTTTGAGGAAGTTCGAAAAAACCTGGCAAAAGAAAATTTATTCAGCATATAAAAAAATTTTACCAACAAGGAGCAAATTGAAACTACACATTGTAAAATACTATCAAATATTTTTTTTTCAAAATGTTATTTCAGTTCAGAAGACATGTGTGAGATTATGAGAAATTCTTCAGATCCTACCAGTGAGATTTTTATCATAATAATATTACATCTGGTACTTCAGATTAAACAAAAAATAAGTTTTAATTAAAGTCTTCACCCCAAGAGACAGTTAGGATATCTCAAAACACATTTAATCTTGTTAGATAAGAGAATACAACTGTCATTTGGGATTTTGATGGAGTGTTTTAACCCCCTGTCAATTAATTTGAAACCTTTTCTGGACCAATAATCATCCTGAGCCTATTGCAGTTGTACTATTCTTTCATAATTGTGGGGAGGGGAGTTGGGAGTTAGTTGGCATTACGGGGACACAAACCATTTAGAGATTGCTGGAGATCAGGATCTTGCTTAACCTTTGACATTGTTATTGCATATTGTGTTTTTACTTCTTTCGAATTTTTTTTTTAATACTTTGTTCAGGACAAAACAAAAACAATTTTTTCTTTTTATTCTTTTGTCAGCTGTTAATAGAATCTTTAGAATCATTCTGGACAAATATCATGCAACTTTAAAGATTGTTAATTATGATTATTCTTTAACTTGTTCTTATATGTAAAATATTAAAATTTTATATTTAAAATTAGTTGTGATGGCTGTTCACAATATGATTGAAAGTCACAAATACCAACTGTCTGAAGCCTTTATCACAGATTGTAAACCTGAACACAAAATGTTAAATAAAACTAGGTGAGATGCACAATTAGAATTTAAAACTAATAACAATATGAAAAACATATATTCTTGAAGTTATTAACTATAGACCAAATAAAGGCTAGGTCATATTAAGTAAATATGTAAACTATGTATATCTTGATTATGTTTTCAATAATTACTACACTAATTTAAAATTATATTTCAAAATTTATTTTTAGTGACATGATCAACAAAGTTTATACTGGATTTCACAGTATTATAACTGCTTGCCAAATCCATCAAAATGAAAATAAATGTGATGAGACTAATGTTGAAATGACTAAGAGAGATGAATGCAAGAAAATAATTGGTGATTGTGCAAGCCTTATTGATACTATGTTAGTTGTCTATAGAAATGATATAAATACAAGAGATGAAAAAGGTATTTATTATTTTAATCTTAGAATCTTAACAATTTACCCCTCAAAATTTAACATCTTAAGTTGAAATAAAAAATATGAATTCTTACAAATTAAACAATAATTAATGAATTTTGATTAAAGAGTAGGAAAATAAAAAAAGGTATTATTTGCAAAGCTAAATTTGTTAGGATTGAAAATATTTTACAAGAGATTCATTGCTTACTTGATGTTTATTATTTTCAGTTATTTTCTTTATAATTGATTTACTTATCATGTCTTAAAGCAACTGTTATTGTAACTGATACAAATAAGAATACACCATTGTGATTCTGAATTTAAAAAAAAACAGAGGCATTCTGAATTTGATTTATAAATAATTGGCTTATATGTATTATAAATTAAAAATGATTTTGATTCAGGAAGGACACCACTGGTACTTGCAGGTGTTGATAACAACTTTGTTACTAAACTTTTGGATGCTGGTGGTGATCCAGCAATTGCAACTTATAATGGTGGCTTCATAGCCAATGAAATGATTGTAGAAAGTAGTCAATGCATAGGTGAGCTATGGTAAAAATTTGTCAATATCAATGTCCAACTATGTTTTTGTTTTATGTAGGAAACCTTTTTTAATATATATGGTAATACAGTGCAGTGGTTATTTCAAGTCTAGATTTCTTCTTTGTTGTATATATTAATATTTTATATTAAGTGCACCTAATTTTACTCTTAGTAAATTAAAACAATTTTGGCTAAATTTAATGAAAAATCACAATTAAAACTAATGTGTTCACAAAATAAAATATCCAACCTAATAACACAAGTCTCTCTCAAGAAACTTTAAAAACACATCTAGATATCTCAATTCTTACTACTTCTATATCATTTTAAACAACAGATGATTTAAATGGCTATCCTGTAACTAAATATAACCCAACATAGAAAAAAATTAATAAATAATTACACCCACTTTTCTAATATAAATCTAATTAATTTCATTATATTCATATTATTTTAGCCACTCAGAAGACATACAAGAGTAATGGTAAATATTTATCTTATTCTTTTCTATCACTTTAGAAAAATTGGGGTCATCTTTTCCAAATGTTACTCTTTTCAATTTTAGAAGTGGCTCAGGCAATGTAGTCTGTAGACTATTCACTTCATGTAAAATGCTGCTGAATGTCAAACTTAAAGGAAATGTGAACGTAAATTTTTCTCATCTTAATATCAAATCTTAACATTATCTCATTCATAATATCTCACAGATAGAGCAAAACGCGCTTTTGTTTGCTTAAAAAACGGCTTTTTCCGACGATTTTTATAAGGTACGGGAAAGGAAGAAATTTTCCGTATTAGATAAAATGTGCATTAAATTGCTTTTTTCTCCCATTATAGCTAAAATAAAACTTTTTCACATAGTTCTAGATTTTTCCTAACAATTAAGCTGGCTTTTAACATAATCCTTGCTTTAATCCAATGTATAGTTACTTAGAAATTGATAAAATAAGCAATATTTTTTTATTGAAAACCAAATACAATAACAAAGCCAGAAACAGGTTTTTTATTAGTATCCAATTAACTTTAAATGGCCCATCTCTCGCCCACCTAATTACAAATTTGTAAATAATAAAGACGCAATATTTCTTTATAAACAGTCTGATAAAAGTGTAAACTAATTCTCCAAAGTGGGTTATTTATTGTTCAACACAATAAAAAAGGATATTATTATTTTATATAACCTATGAGATTCAACCCTTTGTAGACAGTGAGGTATTTTTTTTGTCAATAATACGAATTTAAAATATGTCTTTATTACCTAAATACTACGTTATAAAAAAACGAATTGGCAATTTTATAGCATAAAATAAATCCTTAACAGTAAGTAAATTGTTTCAACTATATATGACAAGTTAAATATCCCTACAAACATTATAAGAAACAAAAACGTTCAGATTTTCCCTGTTTTTTCCTTTTTCCCTCTCAAAATATCATAAAATCAAGGCATTATTTCTGGATATTTTTGTGAATAGGACATTTTTGGTTGATCAGTGTAGTGAAATGTGCTTAGTAAATGTTAAGATTTGATAATCAGATGAGAAATTTTTACGTTCACACTCCCTTTAATAAATAGTGATTAAATCAATTAAAATGTTTAAAGAGATGAATATTAATTTCTTAGCATGATTGAACATTTTTGTACAGCTTCACTTTTGAAATAATAAACGTTTTCTTTTTAGCTCTATACATTGCATCACTAAAGGGGGATAATCATGAAGTTAAGAAATTAATTGAGGATGGATATTCGGTTAATTTAACTTATAACTCTGGTAAGTCAAATTTGGTATAGGTGCCTAGAAAATATATGTATTAATTTTATTTCTTGCTTACAACTATAATTCATAAAGATGGGTAAACTGATGTATTTAGAAGTTTTATGATTCTAAAGAATTATTTTAAGTCAGCTATTTATTGGATTTTCCATCATATTGGAGAGAAAAAGCATTTGATAATGTCAACATGACACTTGTAGCTAGAACTTTGACATGTCCTCTTTTCTCCCTAATAACAAATGTTACCAAGAGAGCTATTACCTCCAGTTATTTTTCACCAATTTATGTTTCTTAATATCTCTAATATAGTTTGTGAGTTAGTGAAGAGGGCTGTAATAACCCCCACCTTCTGAATAATGATTTTCAAGAAGTACTAAATTAACTTGAAATAATGAAGATATACTGCACTTTATTGCTTTTCATTTATGATGATCAACTTCACAACAACACTGTCAAACTAAAATTTATCTCCAAAAATATAAACAAATTAATCAACAATATTTTTCTATAGAAACTCCTCTCCATGCTGCAGCAAAGGCAGGGAAGTATGGTACTGTTCAGTTATTACTTGATTATGGTGCAGATGTATCTGCAAAAAATGATAAAGGTAGATATACAATTTATGTATTCCCCTAATTAAAAAATTTTTCTCTACTAAAGTAAAACACCAATCTGTGGAAGATTCATAAGTATAATATTAAACTTATTTGATTGTCAAACATCGACAATTGCTTTCCCTTAAAGATCTTAGTAAGCAAGGGTCTCTATCTCAAAATATATAACAATCTTGAAGTTCAGTTAGAAATCATATTTTATTGAGTCTTAGCCCTGGAAACTAAACAGAATTCCAAAATATCCAAACTTCTATTGTAGCTGAAGGTTCAAAAGGCTACTAAACCATATCATAAATTCTTTACATTATTATATGATTGTAAATAGGGCGTTTTAATATGTGTTACCATCAAGTTTTTATATAATAAAAGTTACAGTCCCATAGCACAAGGTCCTTCTTCAATAAAATAGTTCTTTACCTTCTTTACTACCAAGTAAAACGCAAATAACCCATTAAAATTTATTAAGGATTCACAAGTCTTATAGCAGCAGCACAAAATGGAAACAAAGATGTAGTTGAAACATTACTACAACATGGGGCAGATATCCATGCTAAAACTAATAAAGGTAAATTTCATATTAATTATATTATGTTTACTTTCTTAGTCCTGATAGGTTGGGCACTCAGCCACACCCAAATAGATAGATAGAAATATCAAAACTTCTATTGTAGCTGAAGGTTCAACCTTATTTCTTTGCCTCCTTCTCAAAATAAAAATAATAAAGTAACCAATATAAATTTATTCAGGATTCACAAGTCTTATAGTAGCATCACTAAATGGACACAAAGATGTAGTTGAAACACTGTTACAAAATGGGTCAGATATCCATGCTAAAACTAACAAAGGTATATATCATATTAATTAAATTATGTTTACTAGGGTGGGTCGATTTTGGACATTTTTTTCTGAGGCCAAAGCGGGGATCTGAAAATGATTTGTATGAGTATAATACACCTCTGGATGATTTAAAATTTATCCTAAGTCTTAAAACCGCTGACGACCAGACATTCAATTGTATAACTATTTGTCAATGGGAGTCAAATATTTTTTAAATCAGAACTATGGCTTCATGGTGCTCCCAGAAAAGGTATTGAGGAGTAGAATCAGGAACTTTTGACCGTTTCAAAAAATCTCGTTCCTAGCCTGAGAAAATCTAAAAAACCTCTACAAATTAGACAATTCTCAATAAACCTGAAAAAATTGTGGTTTTTTAGTGATTTCTAAGGCTAGGAACAAGATATTTTGAAACGGACAAAAGTTCCTGATTCAGCTCCTCAAGGCCTTTCCAGGGAGCACCATGAAGCCATAGTTCTGATTTAAAAAAAAATATTTAATGTCGTCTTTGCATATTAATAAGTAATGAAATATATTTTTTAGTGGTCGCGTTCTAAAACTCATTTTTTTAAAATTCTTTTTCGGTCAGAAATGTTTTTAAGGTTAATTTTATCTGTTGCATATCCCCTCTTTGTCTAATTCCGATATGAACCTGCCCTAATGTTTACGTTCTTTTGCCATAATAGGTCAGGCTCTCAGCCACATATAAATAGATAAGGAATGGGGGGGGGGGGACACCATTCTAAATTATCAAAACTTTTATTTCAAGAAGGTTCAAAAGGCTGCTAAATCATGTCATATGTCACGTTTTTGGTTAATCAGTATAGCTCAATGTGCTTAGAATGTGTTACTATCAAGGTTTTACATATCAAAGATACTTCACTATCCCTTCATGCTAACAATCATAGCCTTAGGACTTTCTTTGATAAATTATTTCTTTACCTTCTCTTCAAAGTTAAAATTAAATTACCAATATAACTGATGAATAAGGGCAGGAGGTACTTCTTGAAGTACTAGGGGATATTGACGTCTCTCCCCTTACCAGTCACCCATCCTTCCAGGGATATGGAAGGTTTGCGTAGGACTAACTATCCTACCTATAAAACCAAAAAGTTCAAGAAAACACCCACAGAACCTCAAACACTAATGGCTTTCACACAGCCAGAGGTGTGCATGAAACAAGAACCGTTGGAACTGATGCTCAGTTTACTGAGAATATGAAAGATGATGGTGAAAATGTAAGGAAGCTATCAACTTGATGACAGGACCAATAAGTTCTAAGCAAAGCTGTAAGATAGGAACCTGGAATGTTAGAACAATGTATGAGTCAACTAAAACAGCCCAAGTAGTTAAAGAAATGACAAGTTACAATATTGGAATACTGGATTGCAGAATGTAGATGGACAGGACAAGGACAAACTACAACCAAAGATGGCCACCTAATACTTTATTATGGTCATGGAAGCCAACATATGTATTGTTTTGCTATAATTATTCAAAAACGACATGTCAATTCACTAATAGACTGGAAACCTATATCAGACAGAATAATTAAGGCTAGATTCCAATCAAGGCACTGCAAGTTGACCATTATCCAATTCTATGCCCCAACAAATGACAAAGATGAAAAAGTATAACAAGAGTTTTATGATCAACTGCAATCAATCAGAAACTCAGTACCCAAACATGACATGTGCCTAGTTCTTGGAGATATGAATGCTAAAGTAGGAACTGACAGGACTGGAGTGGAGAATGCAATGGGACACTTTGGCATAAGTACAAGAAATGAAAACGGAGAACTTTTACTTGAATTCTGTTTAAATAATGATATGGTTGTAGGAGGTACATTATTCCAACACAAAAACATTCACAAATATACCTGGACAACACCTGATGGACAAACAAGAAACATGATTGACCACATTATGATCAATAGAAAATGGGTCAAGTCAATGCAAGACTGTAGGAGCTATAGAGGAGCCGACATATTTAGTGACCATGAACTAGTTGTCAGTAGGATTAAATTAAAGCTGAAACGTACTGGCCATGATAAAAAGAGTGAGATTGGTAGACAATATGATTCTTCAAGATTAAAGGACCCTGTGATAAAGAATGAATTTGTCTTAAAACTCAGAAATAGATTTCAAGTCTTAGAGGACCTAAATGACGAGACTGAGATCACATGGACTTCAATTAAAGAAAACTTTCAATCTACTGCTAAGGAAATCCTAGGACACAAGAAACCAGAGAAAAAGGACTGGATCTCTGAAGAAACATGGACCAAAAAAGAAGAGAGAAAGAAGCTCAAAAACAAAATCCATAATGCTCAACATTTGTCTGACATGAGCAATTTAAAAGCTGAATATACTGCTAAAGACAAAGAAGTCAAAAAGTGCACAAGGAAAGACAAGAGAGATTACATTGACAATCTGGCTGAAAAGGCCCAGAGAGCAGCTGACTTTGGTAACATGAAAACAGTATACAACATAACCAAGCAATTAAGTGGCAAATATAGCAAAAAGAGTGGTGAAACTATCAAGGCTAAAGATGGTAAATTACTCACTACAGAAAAAGAAACTGCTGAAAGGTGGAAATCACATTTTGAAGAAGTGTTGAACAGACCTGAACCAGAAATTACTGCTGAACCAGAACCAGGACATGAAATAGACATAGATATAAGACCACCAACTATTCAAGAAGTTAAAGCTGCTATACATAGCCTAAAGAATGACAAAGCACCAGGACCTGACTTGATAACTGCCGAAATGCTTAAGGCAGACATAGATCTTTCTGCTAGGACTCTAACTGATCTTTTTGATAAAATTTGGAGGCAAGAAATGATACCAACGGACTGGTCTAAAGGTATAATCATAAAACTACCTAAGAAGGGAGATTTGAACAATTGTGATAATTGGAGAGGAATTATGCTGCTTTCTATCCCAAGCAAGGTCCTATGTAAAGTTATTTCAAACAGAATTGATGAGAAAATTGACAATAAACTAAGAGAAGAACAAGCTGGATTCCGTGCTGGAAGAGGCTGTGTTGACCAAATTTTCACCCTTAGGACAGTTATTGAACAATGTGTTGTATTTAACAAGCCACTTCACGTAAATTTTGTTGATTTCTCTAAGGCCTTTGACTCCATACACAGACAAACACTCTGGAAAATACTAAGAAGTTATGGTATACCTGAAAATGATAATTATGATAACTAAATTTTATGACAACTTCCAAGCCTGTGTTTCAGTTGGAAACAATAAGACATCTGATTTCTTCAAAATAAGCACTGGAGTTAGACAGGGATGCATTTCATCACCTATTCTATTTATATTGGTCATTGACTGGGTGATGAAGAAAACCACAGAGGACAAAAAACGTGGTCTCCAGCTGGGCATACTAGGACACCTAGAAGATCTGGACTTTGCTGATGACCTGGCACTGATTTCAGAAACAATTAAACATCTAGTAGCTAAGACAGATAGACTAGTCAAATACGCAGGACAAGTCGGGCTCTTTGTTAATGTCAAGAAGACTGAAATTATGAAAATACCTACAAACCCTGATCAAACTATAACAATAAATGGTGAACAATTGAAACAAAGCAACAAATTCACCTATCTGGGGAGTGTTATCAGCAGTGAAAATGGCTCAAAAGCTGATATTAAAACCAGGATTGATAAGGCTAGGGTTGCTTTCAACAGTCTACACAACGTTTGGAATTCAAAGAAACTTGCTCTGAAAACAAAAATCAGACTTTACAACAGTAATGTGAAATCAGTTCTTCTTTATGGAGCTGAATGCTGGAGAACTGTGAAAACTGAAATAAATCAACTTAATTCATTTCACAATAGCTGCCTAAGAAGAATTTGCAAAATATTCTGGCCAAACAAAATATCAAACCTTGAGCTGTATGCTAAGACCAAGTGCAATAGTACTGAAGCAGAAGTGAAATTTAAAAGACTAAGGTGGCTAGGACATGTGCTTAGAATGGAGCAAAATAGGTTTCCATAAAAGTGCTTAAAATGGAACCCCACCACTGGTAAACGTAATCGGGGACAACCAAAAATGACCTGGAGGCGGAGCACTGAAAAGGACCTCTTTAATTCTGTATTCTCTGGCCTTAAAAGTCAAAAAGAGAGATGCGTCTGATGATGATAACTGATGAATATAAATCAACTTAGGATCCACAAGTCTTATAGTAGCAGCACAAGATGGACACAAAGATGTAGTTCAAACACTGTTACAACATGGGGCAGATATCAATGATAAAGATAATAAAGGTAAATAACATTTTTATTAAATTATGTCTACTTCCTATAGCTATTATCTTTTCTTCTCTTCTTTAAAGCAAAAAAAATAACCAATATGAATTACTTTAGAATCTACAAGTCTTAAAATTAGCAGCAAATCAGTACTGCTAAATGTGTTACCATCAAGTTTTTATGTAATGTAGGATCCCCAAGTCTTATTATAGCAGCAATAAATGGACACAAAGATGTAGTTGAAACACTGTTACAGCATGGGGCAGATATCCATGCTAAAACTAATAAAGGTAAATATCATATCAATTAACCCTTACAGATCTAGTTTTTCAATGTAATTATTTTGTAGGTAAGATAGAGAGTTGTGACTTCATGACTTTTTAAGTTTAGTAATTATACGTCGGCAAGAGTTGATCTTAGTTTGGGATAATTTTAAGGATATCTGGTCTGTGTCGGTCATGGCATCTCGTCAAAGTTGGTTAGGTGGCACCAAATTTAGAAAAAATTCTAAATAAATCTTAATTTTTTCATTATGACTTTTGTGTGTAAGATAGAGACCTAAATTTTTTTTGGTGAATTCTGGGATATTAATGAACATCTAAGATTAGTGGAGTTATGAACGTTTAACTGCAAAATGACCGATTTTATGTTGTGCTTTTAATATGGACTTATATCATGTTTATTGTGGCTTATATTACAGCTAGAGACCTAACAAATTTTGTTGTACATCCTTGAGCAATAATAAACTTCCATGAGTAGTAAGGTCATGACTATTTGACCACTTCTTGACCGATTTTGACCAATTTTCTATTTCCTACCTGTTTGTAAGCTGCCAGCCGCCAAATTTCAAAACAGATATAGACCAACCAAATTTTTTATGTAGTCTTTTATTGTTATCAGAAAGAGATGAAAATTTTAATTGGTGCTGCCAACCGCCATTTTACCACATTTTAAGTTCCACCTAATATTTGGTGATCCTTGCTATAAAATTAGCCGCTCTACAGCTGTTTTAATATTTAGCGGCTGGCCCCTAAAAAGCGGCTTACTGACCGCTATGACTAGAAAAAGTAATTTTCTCTAAATATGCACATGAACCACCAGAAAAATGTCTTTGTTCTTTTGCCATAATACGTCGGGCCCTCAGTCAAACCTAAATAGATAAGGAGGGACGGGGGGTAACAGACTTCTACTAAAGCTGAAGGTTCTATCAATAAAGGTACTAAGAAAGAGAGGTAATCAGGCTCCGCCTATAGAAATTCCCTGTGAGAACTAGGCAGACCTGCTATTGAGTAGAAACTGTACACATTTTGGTATGAAAGGCCTTATTTTTTTTATTTCTTCCCATTAAAAAAGTTGGCTAAAAACGGTCAAATTTCTTAATTAAAACCCATAAATCAATTTATTTCAATAGTTTTCTAATTTAGTAAGAGATTGATGTTAGTAACACTACTTCTTAGTTTTTTATAGATTTTTATAGATTTTTTAAAAAAATTGAAAAAAATAGGGAAAAAACTATCAAACTTAAATAATAGAAAACAAGTCTAATCCCTTTCCATTTTTTATAAGTGCAATTTTAATTTTGAAACTAATTGTCACGATGTATTTTTTTAAAGCTTATGGCTTTAGTCCAAGTTTTTAAAGGATTCGCTAAAAAGGTGGATGAAAGTAACCCTAATATGAAAGATTGAAAAAATATGGCATATGATAATTGAGTGTTTTTTATTTTCTTTTTTCTTTAGCAGTTTATATATTATACGCACTGATATCTTCCAATATGAAAAAAACTACAGATTGACCCTCGAAAAAGTATTTTTTAGCATCTGTAGCCCTTATTTCTCAATGAATTATTTAAAAATGTCTATATCTGTGTTCTCTGTACATTTCCACACAAGCATATATGAAAATTTTAATTTTACCTCCATTAACACCAGAGATTTTTAGAGCTAAAGTTTTGAAAAAGTGACTGAGAAAAAGAATTTTTTTTGTTTCTCATAATTTTTGGATGGTTATATTATGTTTTTCTGGCAACTGAATAATAATACACAAAGAAAAACAAGTTAAATAATTATTTATTTCTTATTCCACCAAAAAATATCAATTTTTAATGGCAAAAAATACTACTGAATGAATTGATTATTTGCAAATTTTAGGTTATTTATTTACCCTTTTTTATGAAAAGGATTAATTATGACAGTTGCTCGCCCCCTTTTCTGACATCTAAATATTTAATAGGGGGTTAATTAAGCTTTTCAGACAAAAAAATCATTATGTTGTAATTTTATTTTCCTTATAACTTTTTTGTTATTAAAGTTAGGATTATGAAAGAAAAACAATTTTCCTGCTATATTCATAAAGATTTAAAGGAAGCCTGCAAGAAATACCACGCTTTAACTGCTGAAAGATTGCCACAAGTAGACCCAATACCCCAAATTTGAAGCCTTCAGCTTCTATAACAAAAAAGATGAAAATTTTGAAAGAATTGCAGTGCTAATGTTAGAAATTTTGAAATTAAACTACGTGGCCTAGAAACAAAATTATAAGCTTATTTTTGTCATAAATTTAGGCAACCAGTAACTAATTATATTTTTACAATAAAAATACCCATTTTTATAGTCAAAGTCATTAAAAAAAATTAAGTTTAACTTGCGTTGTACCGAGTGTACTGTAGCCAATCAGAAGGCTAAATCAGCTAAGCAACCAATCACAGCTGAGCTTGTCTTAGTTTCCCCCTTTGTTTCCGTTTAAAAATTCAATTTAAATCGAATTTTTTTCATGGATTTTGACTATGAGATGTGTTGTTTTTATTGTAAAAATGTAATCAGTTACCGGCAATCTAAGTTTCTGACAAAGATAAAGTCATAATTTTGTGTCTTGGCGACGTAATTTAATATTGTTTTTTCTTTTATAAGCATTGGAAATCTTTCAAAATCTTCATTGTACATAAAATGCTATTTTGAAATGCCTAGAACTTTTTTGTTATTGAAGCTGAAGGCTTTAAATTTGGGGTATTGGGTCTACTTGTGGCAGTCTTTCAGCAGTTAAAGCGTGGTATTTCTTGCAGGCTTCCTTTAATTGGTTTTTTAATCTAAAACAATTTTGCCTCATAAGTAAGTTTTTCAAAATATCATTAAATTAAAACGACTTAAAAAATATGTGCAAAAAAATTATTTAATTTTTATTTAATTTTTGTATAAAATTTCTGCTAGTAACAAAAATAAAAGGATTTCTACCTTAATTTTGCTAAAAAAGTCGTTTCATGTTAAAAGTTACTTTTTCCTCAGTCACTTTTTCAAAACTTTAGCTCTAAAAATCTCCGGTGTTAATGGAGTTAAAAAAAATATTTTTATATCTACTTATGTGGAAATATATAGAGAACAAGGACATATACATTTTTTAATAATTCATTGAGAAATAAAGGCTGCAGATGCTAAAAAATACTTTTTCGAGGGTCAACTTGTATAAGCAGATATTAACACTTCCTGAAAATTGAGCATAAATTATTATCTTATATGTTGACAAGATCTTAAAAGACATACCATGCACAAACCTATTTAATTTTCTTTAAATATCCTCTTTTAATTAAAGAATCTGGTTAGCGTATAATCATTTAAATATTACATGTCAGTTCTTGTTACTTTCCAGTTTTTATGTAAAAAAAAGTTACTTAACATTCTATAGCAGTAGGACCTTCTTTAATAAAATAGTTAGTTACCTTCTTTACTACCAAGTAAAACTGAAATAACCAACTTAATTTTATTAAGGATTCACAAGTCTTATAGCAGCAGCACAAATTGGACACAAAGATGTAGTTCAAACACTGTTACAACATGGGGCAGATATCCATGCTAAAACTAATTATGGTAAATATCATATTAATTAAATTATGTTTATTTCTTTAGTCCTAATAGGTTGGGCACTCAGCCACACCCAAATAGATAAGGAGGGTGGGGGGAACACCATTCCAAAATATCAAAACTTTTATTGTAGCTTAAGGTTCAAAAGGCAGCTAATTTATGTCATAAATCTTTTACATTATTGTAAATAGGGCTAATTAATTTTTCAGTACAGCTAAATGTGTTACCATCAAGTTTTTATGTAGTAGCAGTAGGACCTTCTTTAATAAAATAGTTTGTTACCTTCTTAAGACCAAGTAAAACTCAAATAACCAATTTAAATTTATTAAGGATTCACAAGTCTTATAGTAGCATCACTAAATGGACACAAAGATGTAGTTGAAACACTGTTACAACATGGGTCAGATATCAATGCTAAAACTAATCAAGGTAAATATCATATTAATTAAATTATGTCTTCATTCTTTTGCCCTAATAGGTCGGGCCCTCAGTCACACTCAAATAGATAAGGAGGGGGGGGGGGGGTAACAAACCTCCAATATATCCAGACTTCTATTGTAGCTGAAGGTTCAAAAGGCTGCTAAATCATGTCATAAATCCTTTATTATTATTATAAGGAAAGTTTTTGTTTTTTAGGTTTACGTATAAAAGTTACTTCACTTTCCCTTTGATAATCATGACATTAGGACATTATTTGGATCTACTGCAGTTCTTGGTAAAATATTGCTGGTAACGAATGCTTCCTGGTTACTGACACTATTACAAGATTCCTGGATCCAGCAGCACGCTTATTCCAATAAATCCTAGATTCCTGTTAGCTGGCAACAAGCAAATTTTCCAAGTTACCAGCAAGAAAGAAAGATTCCTTGCCAATGGAACTTTTTACCCCATACCCCATTTTTACAATATCCTAGGGGGGAAAGAGCAATGTTTAAAAAGGATAGTGGCTTCTAAAACTGTGCAACTAGCTTCAATTACTTGTACACCTTTTCTGCATCCTTAATGGGTGAGGAAGGAGGAGGTTGGGGAGGGAGATCTTTACCTTTAAATTTAACTGTTTTTATCTTAATATCCTTTTTTGCGCCAAATTTGAATAGCATCCCAATGAAATCACAACCAATCCCATCTCTTTATTTTTATAATAAATTGAAAAAAGTGGAGGAAAGATACTCGTTATTATAAGATATTAGTAAATTGAATCTTTTTTTGTCTGATAAAATAGGGTTTTTAATTGGTGGATATTTGAGTTAAGATAAAGTAACCTCTTGACAAAAAAGTTGAATAGTTACCCATTTTTAACCCTTACAGATCGGGCCCCTATTCCCACCCTAATAGATCGGGGGGGGGGGGGGGGGGGGGTCATATTGCCCCCCCCCCCTATATCTCGGCTCCTGTTGCAGTTAGAGACATAAAATTTTTTTCTGGTGGTTCATGAGTATTTTTAGAGAAAATTACTTTTTCTAGTCATAGCGGCCAGACCGCTCCTTAGCCGCTTTATAGCGGCCAGCCGCTAAATATTAAAACAGCTGTAGAGCGGCCAATTTTGCAGCTAGGATGACCAAATTTTAGGTCGAACTTTTATTTTTCATAACAAAAAAATTACTTTTTCAGATCATCGCCGAAAAACGGCAAACAACGGAAACCGCCATTTTCGGCGGTTACTGCGGTAAAACGGCGGTTGGTGGCGCCAATTAATATTTTTATCTGTTTACTGTTGCTCAATGATTTACCAAAAAAAAAATCAGGCCTCTAGCTGTAATAGAAGCCACGATATTCATGATATACGTCTGTAGTAAAAGCCGGACAAAAATCGGTCATAAAGTCGGTCAGGGAGCGGTCAAACGGTCATAACACCACTTTTCTCAGAAGGTCATTGATATCTAAGTATTCACCAAAAAAATTTTAGGTTTCTACCTTATAAACAAAAGTCATAATGTAGAAATTAAGATTTATTTAGAATTTTTTTTAAATTTGGTTCCACCTAACCGACTTTGACTGGACGCCACGACCGACACAGACCAGATATCCTTATAAGATCAACTCTTGCCGACGTATAATTACTAAACTTAAAAAGTCATGAAGTCACAACTCTCTATCTTACCTACAAAAAAAATGACATTGAAAAAACAGATCTGTAAGGGTTAAATTTAATCGCACAATTATGTTGTGAATCTTTGATACTTTTGGCGGGTGTTTTAAATTCAAATTATCTTCTCTTCTTTTTATGCTTTGTAAACTCAAGATAAAAGAGAGCAAGACTGTCATTATAGCAAGATTTGTTTGTTTCTCAATTAAGATCTCACTAAGCACTGATTTAATTAAAATCTTCATTTTAGAGAAGCTTCACAAGGTCCTATGGTGGTTTTAGGCTATTGTTTATGCTATTTTATGCCTCCTTCATACCAATATAAAAATGGAGCTTCATGATGCTAGGAGCGCATATAGTCTACAATATAAAGTAGCGGAGGATTTCAATTTAAAGGAAGCCTGCAAGAAATACCACGCTTTAACTGCTGAAAGACTGCCTTAAGAGGACCCAATACCCCAAATTTGAAGCCTTCAGCTTCTATAACAAAAAAGTTCTAGGCATTTTAAAATAATATTTTATGTACAATGAAAATTTTGAAAGAATCTTAATGCTAATGTTAGAAATTAGGAAATTAAACTACATGGCCGAGAAATAAGATTATAAGCTTATTTTTGTCAAAAATTTAGGTTGCCAGTAACTAATTATATCTTTACAATAAAAATAATTTTTATAGTCAAAATCATTAAAAAAACTTAAGTTTAACTTGAGTTGTACCGAGTGTACTGTAGCCAATCAGAAGGCTGAATCAGCTAAGCAACCAATCACAGCTGAGCTTGTATTTGTTTTCCCCTTTGTTTCCGTTATGATTTTCATTCACAAATGCAATTTAAATCAATTTTTTTTTCATAGATTTTGACTATGAAATGTGGTGTTTTTATTGTAAAAATGTCATCAGTTACCTGCAATCTAAGTTTCTGACAAAGATAAGGTTATAATTTTATGTCTAGGCAACGTAATTTAATATTGTTTTTTCTTTTATGAGCATTGTACATCTTTAGAAATTTTCATTGTACATGAAATGCTATTTTGTAATGCCTAGAACTTTTTTGTTATTGAAGCTGAAGGTTTTAAATTTGCGGTATTGGGTCAACTTGTGGCAGTCTTTCAGTAGTTAAAGCGTGGTATTTCTTGCAGGCGTCCTTTAAAGCAAAATAATTAGGAAAAGTAAATTACAATTGCATAATGAGTTTTATACTTATTTATAAGTAACAGGGTGTCCGCTTATGTGTGTGTGACTTTCTGTTTGCAGAGAGGGATCTTGAGGGCTAACCGATAAACTGATAAAGTATAATAATAATTTTTCTACTTGCGATTTATCTTGGGAGGATTGTGGATTATATCCTCAAATCAACCAACCTAAACCTTCCCAGGACCTATTACCCTTAAATTTTTTCCTGACTACCTTTATATCGTTACTTTTTATGTCTATGTAAACGTTGCATGTATTATCAACTGTTGATAAAAATCAGAAATAAGGAATATTTGTCTCACACCGCCCCCCACCCCCTCTCTAATTCATTATTTACATTTGATTAATTTAAGGTTTTTAATTTACTGTAAATTGTTGTAGAACAATTAGTATAGAGAAACACCCTCACACCCCCACCACATTAGACAAACATTCCAAAATAGTCACTTCGAGTAGCATGAATCTTAACTCTAATTGTGGGGTAAGTGTAATAAAATGGTAATGGGAATTAAAAGGGAAATATTGCTTTTTGACAGGAATATTTCAAACATGGTAGTGGCCAGGAATATGCATAAATTGCCAGCAACCAGGAAAGTCAAACATTGGTGGCTCCATGAATATTTCTTGTTATGCTAGATCCAGTAATCTTCTAATATTGCCAGCACTCGTTACCAGCAATATTTTACAATGAACAGCAGTAGATCCCATTCTATAATACCTTATTTCTTTGCCTACTCCTCAAAATAAAAATAATAAAATAACCAATATAAATTTATTTAGGATCCACAAGTCTTATGGCAGCAGCACAAGAGGGACACAAAGATGTTGTTGAAACACTAATACAACATGGAGTGGATATCAATGCTGAAAATAATTATGGTAAATATTGATTAAATTATGTCTTTTTCCTTCAGCCATAAAAGGTTGGGCACTTTCCCGAACCTTACTAGATTGGGTGGGGGGATACCAAAAATAAAAATCAAGACTCCTATGATGGCTATAGGTCCAAAAAGCAGCTAAATCAAGTCAAAAATATTTATATATTTATATTTGAATATTATTAGACTTTTCTTGAAAAAATTTATAAGTAAGGTGGGGGGGGGGGGGGGGACAAACTTTCAAAATATCCAAACTTCTATAAAGCTGAAGGTTCAAAAGGCTGCTAAATCATGTCATAAATCCTTTACATTAATGTAAATAGGGCGTTTTTAATTCATCAGTACTGATAAATGTGTTACCATCAAGTTTTTATGTAAAAAAAAGTTACTTCACAGTCCCATAGCAGTAGGACCTTCTTTAATAAAATAGTTTGTTACCTTCTTTACTATAAAGTAAAAATCAAATAACCAATTTAACTTTATTAAAGATTTAGGCTGCTAATTAATGTCATAAAACCTTTACATTATTGTTATAATGACTTTTTTGGTTAATCAGTATAGCTAATTGTTCTTATAATATGCATTACTTTGTAAAAGTTACTTCACTGTCAATTAAAGAATCATAGCATTTCTTTACCTTCTCTTTAAAGTAAAACTCAAATAACCAATTTAAATTTATTTAGGATTCACAAGTCTTACAGTAGCAGCCCAAATTGGACACAAAGATATAGTTGAAACACTAATCCAACATGGGGCAGATATCAATCATAAAAATAATGATGGTAAATAACTTATTGATTAAATAATGACTGCTTCTTTTATCTATATAATGTTCAGCCCTTATCCATAAAACCATAGTTGAAAAGGGGTTGTGGGGGAGGGAAAATACCCATCCAAAATATCAAGACTCTTATAGCTTCAAATTCTTATCATGCTTTTATGAATATAAGCTTCATAATTTTTTTTTATAAATAAACAATTAAAATTAAGTAAACTTTTAATTTCAAGGAAGTTCCAGTATCGCACTGGCTGCTTTTAAAGGACACAAAGAAGTTGTTCAAATCCTTATTGAACATGGGGCTGACATACATGTTAGGGATAATTGGGGTAAGTACATTAACCCTTAACGGTCGGGTGGGGCGTTGAACGCCCCCCTCCCCCTTCCGGTTTTTTCTATCTCATTTTTTGTGTGTGAAAGATAAAGAGCCCAAACTGATTTTTTTAATATGGGCATGACACATAACTGAGAGTTGGAATTTTTCGAATATCTTTTGTGTATTTTGTTCACATATTTCTTGAGTCTTTTTAGGTTAATGATATTTTCAAAAACTTACTTTTCAAGCAAAATTATATTTTATAAAACAACCAAATAAATAACTAGGAAAAAAGCAAGAAAATTGTTTTTGTTTCATAATCCTAACTCTAAAAACAAAAAAAGTTATTGCTAAAATAAAATATCAAATAATGATTTTTCTCTTCTAAAAAGCATAATAAGCCATTCTCCAAATTATTGACAAGTAAAAAAGTGGGAAGAGTAACTGTCATAATTAATCCCTTTAAATGATTTATGGGATGAAATGCTGAGAAATAAGATAAAAACAGCCTGAAATTCACAAATAACCACTCCAATACATTGTATTTTTTGCTTTGAAAAATTAGTATTTTTTTGTGGAATAAAAAAGAAAAATTAGTATACTTGTTTTTCTTTGAATATTATTTTTCAGTTAACAGAAACACATTATACATCCATTAAAAAATATGAAAAACAAAAAAAATTCTTTTTCTCAAGAGCTATTAGAAACTTTGGCTTTAAAAATCTCTGTTGATATATATTCTTAAAATCAAATTTTTCTTCTTTGTCTTGTGTAAAATTGTATAGAGAACAAGAACATATGCTGCTTTTGATGATACATTAAGAAATAAAGGATGTACACCCTAAAAAACACTGTTTTGTGGGTCATACTGTATATCAGCGGAAAGCTGTTAATAATACGATGCGAGAAATAACTATTACTGAATTCTTATTTAAGCATTTTGCAACAAGTTTATACAAAGAAGATAAAGTATAGAATAGAAAACCCTAAATATTTCAAAGTTAAGATAAAGAATTAGTATTTTAATCTTGTTACATGTATTCTTTAATCTCCATGTTTAGAGGGTACTCTATGACCCTTAAAAATATTAGTGTCTGACTAAGGAAGACAATGCCAATAAACATATTAGAGTAATAGAAGCAATTTTTGCTTGGTCGTTTTAGACAAAGATGAAATGTTATTAATAGATGTAAAGTATACAGTCTTGATTTTGATAACTATGACTGACCACAGTTATAATCTTTAAGGCTCAGTTTTGTGGGTTCAACCCCTTCCTCTCCCCCCCCCCCACACCTCAATTTCTTGTATGGTATAGCCACTGTTATCTATAAATTAGCTGTTTGAAAACAAACATTGGAGCACAATCTATAAAATAAATAAAAATATTTTTGTAAAATTTTAAAAAGAAATTTTTTTTCTTAATCAAAAACTTTTAAGGCTTTGCACATAAATTTAAATTTTAATCTATTGTGAATAGGATAAAGAAAGCTGGATGCAAGTCTATATGGCTTTTAGTAAATTACTGCAATGGACCCTTCTGATTTTAGAGCTTGACTTTTATGGATTTTATCATACTTGTTTTTGGTTTATATTACCTCTAAATCATGGTAATCATTCTTTTCAGGAGATAACAGTCTTATTGTTGCTGCACAGATAAAAAAAATAGTTGAAATACTGCTACTGAATGGAGCTGACATCAGTGTTAAGAATAATAAAGGTTAGTCTATTAAGCAATTAGTTTAATCTTTTAGAATCTACATACTTCCTAGTTAAATTATTAAAACCCCTTTTAAGTAAAACAAAATCCTAACCTTTTTTTGCTTTATGATACTTCATCAAGGATTACTTTAGTTATTGGTAATAAATTCATTTGGACTGCATATTCATCAGCTCTCTTGTCTTCAATATCTCTGTAACTCACATCTGTGAATCCATGATTTTATCAGCTTTGTTATTTTAGGAGATTTTTTATTCATAATGCATTACAACCTGCAACATTAAAAACATTGTTTTGTAAAGGTTTTACTGATCTAGCCGAGGCAAACAAAGAAGGTCATACTGATATAGCAGAACTACTCAAAAAACATGGTAAAATTTACAATTTGTTGTTTCAACATTTTCACCTGGAAAAAAATTATGATGTCAGGGAACATAAAGTATGGGACAATGAGCAATGATACTTTATACCCTCAATGGTAATAGACAAGATTACCCTTTTATAATATTATAATCAATACATAACTTTGGACACTGTTACATTGTACGTTCCAATAAGGATTCAATCTTAACACCAAAAGTGTTGGGTTTTCTAATTTTGATTACTTTGGATTGAATGAATTTATAAACTTATTGGGAGAGGGGGGGAGGGGTTTTAGAGGAGGAAAGGGGAGGTAATCACCCATGTAACATAATTAGTCTCTTTTTGGGTGTATCATGTGGAAGACAATTTAAGACAAAGAAAACTAAAATGAAAATTCAATTTCAGGAGCCAAGAATTGAAATAAGCTTGAATAATTTGTTCATTAATATATATTGAGGTGAAACTTAAAATCATAACCTTTCCAGTATGGCTTTCCAACCAATTAACATCCACTGGATAAAATGGTTAATTGGCCATACTGAAAAATCATGTATTGCATTGTATTTCAGATCAGTTTTTCTGATTAGAAAATAATAATCTTAATTTTAATACAAGTTTTGTAAGCCCAGACATTTGTCCCCACGGGGCAAACAAATATGGAATCAGTATTTTAATTTTACTTACCACAGAAAGATGGCCATAATATAATGCGATTATTGATTCCTAGTCTTTTTCATTGTATCTTAGTTAGTCTTGCAACGGAATAAAACTGCCACTGGATTTGCTAATTAAATAAGGCTACAAAAAAACTCACTTTTATTGAGTTTCTTTCTTTTACCCTGAAATCATGTTTTTATATATATTAAACATATGTAGCAAAAACATAATTAACATTTCTTTAATTTCTTAAAACACTAATATTTAAGTGTGAAAAATCGTTTTACTTTAAATTTGAATTTTCTTGACAACTATGATTATCTAATTATTTTCCTCTCCATCTGTTAAAAAAATATGGCTTTTATTACTTGATTCTTATTTGTTTTCAGAAATTGGACTCTCCAATCATGGCTTTTTAAATGCTTAATGAAATGAAAGTTACACAATACACATGTAAAGAAATTATAAAACTGACTTTTGAATAAAATTAATTTGCTTTCAGTTTTTTTATTAATAGATTAATTTTTGTGGTGGTTTTCTTTTATATAAAGGAGCATGGTTATAATAGCAAAGCTACTCTATATTTCACTTTGTGAGACTGTCAGTCAGAAATTCCGTCAATCCTTAACGATAGAGAGGAAATTTCATTTTCTCAACTGTTATTCAAGACAGCTAACATTTTTAATGAGAATACTATTGCTTATGCTCAACTGATCTATACATTGATTTTTTTGTAAAGGTTTTTTTTTATAGGTATTATGATTTTTTAGAGTTTTGCATATCCTCTTTCTTTTTTTTCATTGTAATGAGAACTGGATATTTGCTCTACAGCTCACTTTTTGTCTGATTTTTTGTGCTTTCTTATTTATGGAAGTTGTTAACCTTAAGATTTTTTATCACTACTAGACTAATAAAGTTCTTTATTTCTGCTTTCTCTTTCCATTGAATACAAATATGCTAGGGGAGCAGACGCTAGTGTAACAATAAAAGAAAAAAAGATTGAATCTATTTAATATGTATATCTAACAAGAGACTGTCCTCTTTATCTATAGTGTATAGGACAATTTGGTTGTAGCTATAAATTTAATCAAGAAGGAAAACAGTAAATGAATGTAGAATATAATGTGGATATTATGACAGTGGGAAAATTATCAATTAGATTGCTATCTCCCCTAATGGACAGTTAGTTTATTCAGTAGGTTAAGAGGGATGAGGAAAAGAGGATGGAAGGAGGGGGTATTTATTTTACCCAGCTACAAGTTTCACTTTATTAAAGTACATGTTAATCTGATATAAGAACCAAGTAATAATAAATCCATTTATTTGGCTTTTTAAAATAATTGTAAAAGACTGATGTTTTGCCAGGTTCAGACTTGACATATTCTTGATGCAGATGAAGCTACCGAATGCTGAAGCTTGCATAACACCTATTGTAATGTAACATATACAGTATAAATAGTAGCGAAGATTGTCTACATTTAGAACAGGTTTGTCGACCGTATGTTCATCTCTATAATAAGAGACAGTTCTAGTAGTTAAATTAGATAAGTATGGTATAATTGTCCTATCCATTTCAAACTATGCATAACGTTTCTGCAATAATTGATAAAAAAAATAAAGTAAATTTAGTTTAATAAATTGAAACATGTTAAACAAAAAATTCAATTTCAATTTTTATAAAAGGTTTGAAATCTTCTAACATACCTTATTTAAAATCAACTTTATCTGTCCAACCAAATAGACAGACTAGCATAAAATGAACTCGATCTAAGAAAGAAAAACTGCACTATTTCAAGAAAAGGTAGTAGTTAATTTAAAGATCTCTATTTACTTTGTTGTAAAAACTCTAAGTAAAGTTTTGAATCAAAGCAAATAAGAGTAGATTATTTGATTAGCTGCAGACAGGCATTGTAAGTTGCTGCTTGCAAATTAAGAATGTGCAAAGAATAATACTTGGGGAGAATTCAGCACTGCTAGGTTCGCCCCCTGTAGCTGTAGGTTTGAGTCCCTAGGTAGGGCGCCACAGTAACTTAATATATCCAGCCTAACACTGGTAAATACCAAAGTTAAACATTATATCAGATATAATGTTACAATCTGCTATACGTCTATAATACAATATTATTTAAGATGTTTCAATGTTTACAAATATTTTTCTAAAATCACGAAATCTTTCAAAAAGCAAATAAAATAACTATCTAAAAGCAAAAATCAACATATTACATAATCAGATAAAATAAGCAAAAATGCTTTAAACATTAAAGAAAGTAAATGTACCCCCTTGGGAAGTTCCACACCTACTAAAGGCTGCAACCCACTTTTGAATCCCTGTGCACGCAACTTGTTTGAAATACTGGTTTTTAGCTATATTGTTCAGGTTGATTATTCTCTTTCATATAAATGCAATAAGACGAAATAAAGTATGACTTAGAATCAGGTTAATATCTGCTGGATTACTACGGATTCACAGCCATTCTGAAAAAAATTGCATCAAATATAAATAAAACCAATGTGAAAAAGGTTTTGTATTTATCTTTTATAATTATATTATAATTCTTTTTAATTTAATTTATCTGATTTTAAATCACTTTGTGTGCATGTCAATCCATGATTTTTTTGTGCTTCGCTGCTTAAAGATGTTGTCATGTTTCTTATTTCTTTTTAAAAACCAAGCTTGACATTACCTATAATAAGATTCATTAATTATAATTCTTTATTATCAAAGACTCAACAAGTTGAAAGAGCAAAATTAATGCTGCCAAAAAATGTAATTATTTTCTGATTTCTTTCTTAGCTTATAAAATTACATTATATTTTCTGATTAGGATGCTTTAATCAAATAATTAATAATCTTTAATTTGTGTTTAAAAATAGATGCAGGGAGGAAGGGGAAATTTGGCTGTTTATTACACTAGTTCCCAAATTTTCTTATTTTGTTGGACTGAAAACTTTGAGGACTTTATAGAATTCTGATTGGTTGATTCATTAAGTTAAGTGTCCAAATATTTTATCCACAAATTGCAATATACAGAAGAGGTAATTTTGTATGTCATCATTGGGGATGTACATTAATTTATTGGCAATTGTCTTATCCCTTTAGATTCCTGCTTAGTTGTCTGATAGCCTTGGATACATACCATGAAAAAAATTTGATGTATTTGTTGTTTGAAAGTTGACACTCTATTGACAATATCAATAAAGGAATGAATCAATGATAAAATCATTTATTTACATTTTTAGTTGCTGTAAAATATGTCAAGAGTAAGGTTTTATATAATTTATTTTAGAATCTATAGCCTAGTTCACAAAAGACATAGGTCGACCTAAAGAAGCTTTATGTTGACCGATTGTATAAAGGCATATGTTAGTTGTACTTGTTTAGGTTGACCTACAGAATAAATCGGTTGACCTCTAAAAGTTGTTTGTGAACTGGGCATTACATTTTTCTTAATTTTTTAATCTTAGTATTTTCAATATTTGTAGTAAGGTTTCTTTTTGTTTGATAAGATTTGGTTACAACTGTACTAGTGGCTAATGGAGTTCTCCACTTCAGATACTTGGATGATTTTAACCTATTTAATTTTAGATGTAACTGCCCTAAATTCTTTTGATGCTATTTGATGGGTGCAACTACTATTTTTTTCATATTTTAAATGTTATAATAATTTAGGTACTATGGTTAGGCATATACATTCTCCAGATTATAAGACTCTCTTACCAACGTTCTGATTATGCTTCTGACCCAAGTGAACTTCCAGCAGTTGAAACAACTGATCCAAGTAAACTTCAAGCAGTTGAAACAACTGACAACAGGCAACAACCAAATCCAAACTGGCCCCAACTACCAAATGTACCCCAACTGAATGTACCACAGACTAATATGATTCCATCTCCACAAATGCAGGGTGGCTTTCCAAACAACCTACCAGGCCAGCAACCAATGTGGCCTAATTCAGGAGCAGTAAATTCTCCAGGTGGCCAACCAATGGTGACTAATCCTCTATCACCTGCAGGATTTCCTGGAGCGCAAAATCCTATGATGATGGGAGCACCTGGAGCATCCAACTTTCCTGGAGTACAAAATCCTATGATAATGGGAGCACCTGGAGCATTCAACTTTCCTGGAGTACAAAATCCTATGATGATGGGAGCACCTGGAGCATTCAACTTTCCTGGAGTACAAAATCCTATGATGATGGGAGCACCTGGAGCATCCAACTTTCCTGGAGTACAAAATCCTCCCTTGATGGGACAAAATCCTTTAGCCCTTGGAGCTAGCTTACCTGGAGGCCACTCTCAACAGATAAATCCAAATAGACATGTGGTGTCTGGCATGCCTGCTCATTTTCATCCTGTTGGACATTTGCCATTTCCAGGTTTTATAATTAATATATATTACAAAATATAACTTATGAACCTATATTCAAGGTGCATCAGTAATAAAAGTTATAGTTAATTATTTTATGAAAAGAAAATGTAAAAACTAAAAATCTTAAAAAGGGGTAATTCTTTATGATTGTAAATTAAAACTAATTATTAATTGTAAATATATTAATGCAATTAGTACTGAGTTGTGGATTATTTTATTAAGTAGTCTTTTTTTCTGTAATGCAAATTTTTAAAATTAATTCAGGAACTATGCCATTGATGCCCTGGCAAACTAGACCATGGACCAAAGAACAACTAGAATGGTGGTATTGGTGGAATTATTGGCAGAACTTTATGAAGAAAGATGAAGGTGAAAATTTACCTATATATATATATATATATAGATAATAAATCATTATAATAAAGTAACAGGATCTCTGAGTATCTGTACCAAAGGATCTAGCTAACCATAGCACCTGGGAAGGTTTATAACTATGTTGGGGGGTTGAAGAGTTGTAAAATTTTGTTTGGTAAACAGCTGATCTTAATAGATTGAAAAGAAAACATTTTATGTGGCCCTGGGGGCCTCTAGGGGTGTTGCTGCTGGTAAATAGTTAAACTGTAATGTTTATTGAATTTTTTAAAATGAAGAGCCTCCAGAGGAACAAGATTGTGGTGATAGCAAATGGACCCTGGACAAACAAACAGGTCTTAAATTTCAAAATTATTTATTTACATTGTCAATAAGCACCATTTGGTGAATAAAATTTGTCAAAGATAAAAAAAAGGATGTAAAAAAACAATTGCTTACAACTTTAACAGTCTATTCATCTCTCCAGAGTACCACAGCTCAAGACCTAGCCTTTCTAGAGAAGTTTTCTTTACCAGGAAAGTGCATAATTATACAAATTAAGACCCAACTGTCTTAGATTCTTGAAATTTTTCATGAGTTTGCACTCTCCTGTTAGAGCAAATTCTCCATTAGCTGTGGTGCTCTGGAGAGATGAGTAGATTATCAATTCAACAATTTGTCATTGTCATTGATAAAGCATGAGTTAGATTAATCAAATTTGAACAAAAATTAAGGGTTTAAAATGAAAATGTTTTTGTCTTTACATCCTATGAAAGGAATAAAAATTATAGGTATATGCTACCTTGTACTGGAGCAATTTCTGACCTGGACTGCAGCAAGGGACACATGCAGGAGAGAAGGAAATGATGCAGATCTAGCCTCAATCAATTCTCAGCAAGAACAAAATTTTATCGAAAGTGTGTTTTATTTTGTGTGTAGTTGCTCTTAAATATTTGTGTCACAATTATTTCAAGATGTGTGATGTATTTCTCCAATTGCCATGCAAGTGCATAACCCTCCCTTTTTTTAATGATTATAAGTGGTAATTTTTTCCAAATCTTTACATTTTTGCAGGGTACTAACCCTGCTATAACCCTGCTATACAAATAAAATCTAGCCTGAGGTAAAATAAAAACAAATATTAATTTAATTCATTTTCAAAATCTAATTTAAAATCTAATTGTTTGTTCTTTTGATATTAGCTTTGATAAAAGACAAGAAATGTCATGGCTGGTGTGCATTCTGGATGGGATTTAATGATCTTGCCAGGGAAGGAAACTGGGTCTGGTCAAATGGAGATCCAGGTTCCATACATATAACTTTTTTATTTGTAGACTCATCAGGCTGCTGGAACATTAGCAGTAAGATCTAAAACTTAAGTTTATTAAATAAACTAACATTAGTTTTAATTCATTGGATTACTTTAAGTTACCTACAAAAATTGGCAAAATGGAGAACCTAACAATTTACAGAAATCTGAAGGAAGAGAAAATTGTGGCGAGGTCTATGATTTTTTTCTTTTATTTATTCGAAACCAATGAATGTCTGGTGGATTAGAACCAGTTATTCTCTATACTAAAAAACTATGTCCAGCATTATATTATATAGTATTATATCCAGTTTTCTACGAATATAATAAGATTAAAACATGTTTTCAGCACATGCCCTCGGCATCTTGGGGCTTAAAAAATGGTTTTATATAAATATTACATTTTATATTTGCGGAATACTGTTTAAAATAAGATGTGAGAAATAACTATTAATAAGAAATATGAAATTTTCTTTAAAAATCTGGCGCCACTATTTATTATATAATTTACAAAAAATTAATTTATTTAGTTGGTTAGAGGTTGGGGTTATAAATGGAATGACCATCCTGATGGAAAAATTAATCCATCTGTTTGCAGCAAGAAAATACATTTTTAGGTAACATTTGTACCTGTTTTTATGCTTTTCTTATCCTTTAGCTTTATCAATATTCCGTAAAATTGTAAGCAAGCTTCAAGTCTAAATATTCTTAATGTTGAACAAACACATAGTATATCAAAAAACAGTTTGACCTAATAAACCAATTTGACTGGAATCTCACTCACAACTTTATGGAAACTAGTATTCCCTTTCCACCAAGCAATATTTTATTGATATAAAACTAATTCATGGATTCATATACTAGAATTGATTATTTAGAATCGATATGTTTATGAGCCAATATTAAAGATTATTTATCCATATTTGTGATAATTTTGTTTTAAGGTACACAAGCTTTCTACAGAAGAAGACAAATGTTAACTAATATTATTGTTTAATGAAATGTTATAAGCTAGATAACAAAGAAAACAAATTGATATACCAATATAATAAAATTAAAAGCTAGTTTTTGAATACATTGTTTATTTTGTTTGTTGAACAGGAATTAATAACAACAATATGAAACAGATGATAAAAAGATCAGTTAAAATGTTGCACACTATCATTTTACTATTTCTTTTGTTTGTTTTGTAAGGAATTATAATAAGTTGACAAGGATGACAACATCCATAAGTAAGCTCAAAAATATGAATGGATATCTGGAAAAATGTAATATAGACCAGAGTCATACAAAAATAATTAAACTTGATAAATAGAGAAATCACAAAAGTTTTAAAATCATGCAACCTTCAAATCACAAAAGCTTTAAAATCTAGGAATCAATCTAGAACCGCAATCAATAAACAAATCTTAATGAAACTCAATAAAAAAATATGAAGAATGTAAAATTAATTAATCCCTGAAAATTTCAGCTCTCTATCTTGAAAAGGGGTTGCAAAATTAAGAAAACTTGAAAATCTAGGAATCGATCTAGCACCCCAAATAACAGACAGATGGACAAAACAATGTATAGATTAGATGGGCATATGCCGTAGGAATTTTAACTAAAAATTTCAACTATCTATCTTGAATAGGAGCCGAGAAAATTACACTTACCCGAATTTATCAATTGCGGACAGACGGACGGACAATTGAAATTATAGAGTAGCTTGGCTATTAATAACACAGCCACTCTATAATTAGCATATGTCTGATTATCTGCCCATTATAAAAGCATTGTATTGTACTGAAAATATTTCATTCTAAAATATTTTTTATATTTTTTTAGTTTGTTTAGCAATCAATAGTTTACACAAAAATTTGATACACACTCATAACCATTATATGTAATACTAGCGGCTACGCCCCTAGAGGCCTCTAACCGCTTTCTACTATTTTCTTTTTTTGTTTCCTTTAAAGATTTTTTTCTCGGGTATGTGCTGCATCAGAATCATTTAATTGACATGGGAAATCCAAAGCTGCTAAATACATAGACAATGGATAGTTAGATTAACTAGAAATTTTATTGGAGAAATAGAGTGTCTACCAGGGAGGGAGTGGGCATTGGGCTGTTTATTCCACTAGCCCTCAACGTTTTATATTAATGTTTTTTTTATTCGTTGGCGCAACAACTTTGGGGACTTTTAGTGAATTTTGAATGGTTGGTTTATTACGTTTAGTATTCAAAAGTTTAAACCACTAATGTAATCTAATGAAGGAATAGAACATAGACTGTACAATTTTCTTAATATTTTTTTTTGTTTGTCCCTTAAGACCACTAAACCGATTAGGTTCTACATTTTAAAAAGATTCAGAGTTGGTATTATACTATACTTCTAATTATTTCCTCTCCTAAGTGATTGAGCCACAACTCGTGCTATCGTTTAGAAATTAAATTAAAAGAATAGAGAGGACCCTGTCCCAATTTTGTCTTTGAAATAAGCTATGGCGTCGAAAATATAAAACAGCCAATTCCCTACAAAAGAACAAAAAGTAATTTGATAGCAGACGAAAAGGGACTCTGCCACTTGGGCCAGGAATTTGTCTGGATTATACATCTATGCGTATACATTTATTGTAGAATATCATTTTATCCCTGGTAGTAAAATATAAAATGTTAAATCATGCATTATTGCATTTTTCAAGGACATCTTATTGTAGTAAATAAAAGTTATGATATTATTAAACCAAAAGATATTAGATGACATAATTTTCAATTTCTGAATTAAAATTTGCCACAAAACAAACCAATCGCTTGTCTTTGTTTAAAAGAATGTGTCTTAACTTTTATTTTTATAGCTAGTCGATGTTTTTAGTACGTAGTAGATGTAAAATTTTCCATAGAATTCAGATATACAATCGTTTTTTTTTGTAGACCTCTTATTTTTTAAGTAATTTGAGTTTAAGAAAAAAAATTAAGTTGGTTTTAAGGTACTAAAACGCAATAAAAAAAAACGAAAATGGCCATTATGAACAAAAATAGTAAGATCTTTAATTTGACACCATACTTTTTGAATTCTGTCTGGTAATTATTGAAAAATCGATTTTTAAACCTCGGTTTAATCAAAACTTTCAACATAAATATATCCTAAAATAGGCATAAAAAATATTGGTTCATATATACTTTTAGAATCAGAAAAATATTACGAATCCATTGTAAGCAAAATTGAAAAAAGTTAAAAAAAATAAATAAAAAAATGGCCTAACATATTATTTTGTACAGGCAACATTTACTTTACCCCCTCTTTACCCCCTATTTACCCCCTTCCCATTTTTACTCTCAATGATTTTACTCTTAAAGATTTAAGATGGTTGCCTGTATAATATAATATAATATTTTCATTTTCATATTTTCTTTTATCGTAGTTTATTTACTATTTTGTAAACTTTTCATTTCAATTTTGCTTAGAATGGATTTGTAATATTTTTCTCATTCTAAAAGTATATAACGCCTATTTCTTATGCCTCTGTAATTATATATTTATGTTGAAAGTTTTTATTCTCGTGGGTTCAAAAAAATAGATTTTTTCAATAATTACTCAACAGAATTAAAAAAGTAAAGTGTCAAATGAAAGATCTTACTATTTTTGTTCATAACGGCAATTTTCTGCTTTTTTGTTGCGTTTCAGTACCTTAAAACCTACTTAATTTTTTTATAAAAAAAACTTAAATTACTTTAAAAATAAGAGGTCTACAAAAAAAAACGATTGCATATCTGAATTCTATGGAAAATTTTACATCTACTACTAACTAAAAACACCGACTAGCTATGAAAAAAAAAGTTAAGAATCCTTCTTTAAAATTTATCCCCGTTTTTGGTCAGTATAAAAAGCTTCTTGTTTCTTAAGAAAAAAAACTGTGTTTAAACTGGACGTACAGACATTCTGGTAACGATTATAGAGTTGCTTCGCTTCCTTAATCGTACCTAACTACTACAGGAATCATCATGCAAAGTTCGAAATCTATAGGACAATTCTAACATGCCTAAATTAACGTACGGACGGAACGACCCTAATTATAGAAAAGCATCGCTTTTAATAAAAGTGTACTTACTCTATATTTGTAAGTATGTTTGTTTGTTGTCCTTTTATAGTTTGTTGGGCTTTGCCTTTATGGATATTTTCATCATTGTTTAACAACCAGAGGATAAAAAATCTTTCCTCTTATTTTCCCCAATATTTTCAATCGGTAAAAGTTAAAATAAGAATCTTTCGTTCATTGTCCTATCTCCTTTATCCCTATGGTTACGCAGGGTTCTCAAGGGATAAGACAATGGCCGATAAATTGATACACATCCCTAATGGTTGTATATGAAATTATCCCTTTTTTAGATTACAATTAGTGGTGGAAACGGTTGGACACTCAACGGAGCCAACGAATAAGAAAAGTCATTATAAAACTTTGGGGACTATTGTACCTTCCATCCCTGAAAATCAATCTGTTGTCCATTAGCCTATCTCTTTATCATGGTGTATGGGACATATAATCTTACGCCTACCTTTTAAATTTTGGGAAAATAACTCTTTTTGCTTTGGAATGGGAGTGGTAATTCACAGGAAGGGAGGGGACAATCAGCTGTATATTACACTAGTCCCCAAAGTTTTGTAACAACATTTTCTTTTTCGTTGGCTTAACTATTTTGGGGATCTTTGAATTTGGATTGGTTGGTTAATTGAGTTAAGTGTCCAGTCGATTCAACCAATAACTTTAATCTATCAAAGGGATAATTTTGTGTATCATCATTGGGGATACACATTAACTTATCGGCCATTAGCTTATCCCTTTAGATCCCTGAGCTATACGAGTTGAAGGTACATATCATCAGTTATCTCAACAGGACGGATGAAGGGTAATAGATATCTGAAAATAGAAATGACGCAAATGAGTACAAACGATACGCAAATTTTGATCACAATTCTCACGTTTATATAAAAATGCAACATATAATAATAGCTATTAAAACAATTTTCAAGCACAACTTTTATCTTATTAGGATAACAAGTAAATAAGAAAAATATTTTTATCATATGAAATTCGTGATCAAACACCAAATTGAAGAAAAATGCAAGACATAGCTTTTATTTTAAGAAAGACTAGGGGCAAAGAACGCCCCCAAGAAGCCTCTAGGTGTTCTTAAGGTGGGAGGGGGATAAGTCAACCGCCCTTCTACTTTTTAATTTGAGTTTTAATAAGAAATATTGAGAAAAAAAATTTTGGGGGGCGATTTTTAATTGGGAGGGTGGAGATACGCTCTCCCAAAATAGCTAAAAACCTTCTCTGTACCTAAAAAAAAAGCTTAATTGCAAAGGAAAATTAAACAGATGTCATTACAAAAAAAAATTTAAATTGGCACATTTGTATAAACACCTGTAGACTCAAGAATGACGCACAAAATAGGGAAAGGAAAAAAGAGAGAGGGTAATTCAAGTTTTAAGATATCCTAAAATAGTTATGATCGCCAACTTCTACCATCCAATGGACGATATCAGGGTCGTCCAAGCTTTATTTTGATGGGGGTAAAATGATGTGTTTCAAAGTTTAAGGGGGGTGGGGGATACTTTTTCAACCCACTTTCTTTTTCGTCTATGGTCGATACATTGATGTACCATTGTACACCCCCAATCACGGTAAACAAAAATGTCCCTTCGGTAAAAGATAAAGATATGAACAAATGCAGAATTTAAAAAAGTATCCGAAAGTCAACGAATTAGAGAACGTGTTAGTTAATGAATGTTCTTCTTTTCTATAAAGAAATATGATACTATAAAATGTTTTTGTTCAATTAATAATTTTAATCTTTAAAGTCATTATTAAAATATTTTTCCATAAGATGTTTGGTTAGATTTTCATTTATCTAAATTAATATTTATTCCAAAAACATAAAGTTTTTTTTCTCGTATTCATTCGAATCCGGTGGATAGGAACCGGTTCTCATCCAAACGAAAAAACTATGTCTAGCATCGTATTATATCCTTCGGCACCGCGGGGCTAAAAAAAACTAGTTTTAATCTTATAATTGTACATTCTATATCCGCGACTTGCCGTTTATAATACGATGAAAGAAATAACTATTATCTATTCTTCTAATAAGCAAAGCTCTTCTATGATTAGGGTCTATACGTCCGTCTGTACGTGTACATTTAGGGATGTTAGGATTGCCCTAATGATTCCTGTAACAATCATATACAATTTAAAAGCGAATTTATAAGCAAATTATGTTCAATGCTCAGGATCAAAAGAGATAAGACAATTAAATTCCTGATGATGATGCACAACATTACCCCTTCTGTAGATTACAGTTAACTTTGGGTACCAGTTTAATAAACAAACTTGTCAAACTGGGTACAGAATATTGATCCATAGGTCCAAACACCTTTTTTTATTTTAGTTGCAGAAAAGCGTTGCTCCTATAGGAATTACTTGACCTTGGTAGTGTTATCTTTTGTGTTTAGTTAATCAATAAATTTCAGTGTGGGATGGGCTATTAGGCTGTTCCTTACACTAGTCCCTAAACTTTTAAAACAACGTTGGGAATTGTTTTGAATATTTATTGGTTAAAGTCCAAACATTTTAACCACTAATCTGAATCTGCAGATGCGGTAATTTTGTCATGATTGGGGATGCACATCAATTAAGCGGCCATTATCTTATCCCTTTAGATTTCTGATTAAGATTATACACTTTCATAAAGAGCACACTATCCAAAAAAGCATATGTGCATGGTACCAATGCTAATTTTAGAAAATTGAAAAAATATAGCTTGTTTCTCTTTGTGTAAAGGATCCCCTGCAGGGGAAAAAATGCCCCCTCCGGCTCCCCCCCCCCCCTATTTTTTCATTAATCTAAAATAAGAATGTGGGTGTTCAAACTTATTGTGTGAAATCATCAAATTCTGAAAAACATAATTGTTCACCTAATCAAAAATTTGGGAGGAGAACCCCCCCCCCCCCCACATAACTAATGGCCTTGCTAAGCTGTCCGTCGGAAGTAGACAAGCTAATTGTAAGATAGCTATGCTTTGGAAAAGTAAGGATGTCAATATCCTAGTATCGCATAGCACCAAAAAAGCACACCGCCCCCAGGCGTATTACAGTCCTTGGATACTTGTATTATATTGTGTTAAACCTATAGCATTCATAGTTTATTAATAAATTCTTAATGCAATGTAATTATCATTTAGAAATGTTGAATATTAAATGCATATGTCGATTTGTCCTAATAAATATTTTGAATTTCTATTAAAGTAAGTTAGCGGTTAGTAAGATCTGTAAATTTTAATAGTCGTTAGAAATGTTTTGAAAATGAAAGTTGATAAAAGATTTGATCAATCTCCCCATTTTTAAGCCAGCGAATGAGAGAACATTTTTATAGAAATCAGGTGATTTGTATAATTTAATTTAGATAAATATATTTGATAAAAATAAGTATTTGTATGATTCCCTTAGCTTTTAGACAGCAATAGCAGATTCAAGGACGTTTTATGTCAATTCCTGCTAATAAAAGAACAAGGATGACAACATCCATAAAAGCGAAGCCTTGAAACTGTAGGACAAACGGACATTAACACTTTTATAGTGTCAGAACTGAATAATCAGAATATAAATGTATAAGAGTTGAAGCAAAGTTGTAAGTGTAAATTCGTTGAAAAACTACTTGATACAGGATAATGGATAATGAACATACTTACATTTTTAGGACTTGATTATAGAGTTGCTTCGCTTGAAACATTATACTTTGTTGTCCCAGGAATAAAAATACCAAAAATCAGATCAATCGGATGCTTACATCACAAAAAAATTTGTTGCTAAAAAAGTAAAAAGAAATAACATGTTTAAAATGAACGTACGGACTTTCTTATAATGATTATAGAGTTGCTACGCTTTCTAAATAATACCTAACTACTAAAGAAATCACCATGCAAAGTTTGAAATCGGGAGGACAATTCTAACATGCCTAAATTAACTAAAAAAGCTATCCGTTTGTGACGGACGTACGGAAGGACGGACGTACGGACCGACCCTAATTATAGAAAAGCTTTGCTTTTTAAAAAATTTTCTTTAAAAAGATTAAGTGGTAAAATAGATTGGAATAATAGTTGATTATCGCATTGTATTATTGGCAGCTTTCCACAGATAGTGAAATAATAAATCATACGATTGATTAAAGTTTTGTTTGCCCCGTTAAGTGTCCAAATTTTTTAACCACTAATTGCAATATACAGAGGGGGTAATTTTGTGTGTCATCATTTGGGATAATTCATCAGCCATTGCCTTATCCCTTTAGATCCATGCATAGTTGTCTGATAGCCTTGAATACATATAATAAAAAACTTTGATGTATTTGTTGTTTGAAACTTGACACTCTATTGACAATATCAATAAAGTAATGAATAAATGATAAAAAAATTTAATTTATTTATTTAGTTGCTGTAGAGATATGTCAAGAGTAAGATTTTATATAATCTATTTTAGAATCTTAAGCCCAGTTCATAAAAGACAAAGGTTGACCTCTGGAAATTATAGGTCGACCTATAGAAGCTTTAGGTTGACCTATTTTATAAAGATATTTGTGGCTTTTTTTTATTTAGGTACTATGGTTAGGCATATGTATTCTCCAGATTATAAGACTCTCTTGCCAACGTTCTGATTATGCTTCTGACCCAAGTGAACTTCAAGCAGTTAAATCAACTGAGAACAGGCAACTACCAAATCCAGAATGGCCCCAACTACCAAATGTACGCCAACTGAATGTACCACAGACTAATATGATTCCATCTCCACAAATGCAGGGTGGCTTTTCAAACAACCTACCAGGCCAACAACCAATGTGGCCTAATTCAGGAGCTGGAAATTTCCCAGGTGGCCCAGCAATTTTGACCAATAAATATTTACTGACAACAAAATATAACTTTGAGCCTATTTTCTGGGTGCATCAGTAATAAAAGTTATTGTTCAATATTTTACAAAATCTTTAAAAGGGTTAATTCACCTCTTTATGATTGTACAATAAAACTGATTATTAATTGTATAATGCAAATATTATGGATTGTTTTATAAAGCAGTCTTTTTTTTCTGAGATGCAAACCTTTAAAGTTAATTTAGGAACTAATAGACCATGGACCAAAGAACAACTAGAATGGTGGTATTGGTGGAATTATTGGCAGAACTTTATGAAGAAAGATGAAGGTGAAAATTTCCCTATATATATATATATAGATAATAAATCATTATAATAAAGTAACAGGATCTCTGTGTATCTGTACCAAAGGATCTAGCCACAGTTATGGAATCTTAACGACAAAGATTTTTTTATCCAATCTTGACAAGAGAGGTATTTTTGGAAAGAGGAATATATATAGAAAACGCCTATGAAAATTAGAAAATCCGCAGAAATCATATTTGCAAGTTATTTGCAAAAATCTGCAATGCTAATTTGCAAAATTAATTTTATGCCTTAAATGACTTATTTAGAAAAAATTTTTTTTGAAATGTGTTTATTTATAAGTTTAGAACATAATTAGGGCAAAAAAAATTTCTTTAGTGTTACTTTTTTCACCTTATATATGAAAAAAACAGTTTCTCACATTTTATGATAAAAAAAGGTATAGGAACAAAAAATATGATTTTTCTTGATGTAAACACAATAATTAGCATAAAATCTATCATCCTAAATGTAAAAATCAGATATAGAATCCTTTTTAGAGCTAATATAGTGCAAAAAGTAACCAAGACATTTTTGCAAAGTATGAAAATCTGAAGAAAATAGTTCTTTTTGCTTTTGATATACATATCAGATAAATGTATATAAAATTAGTGATTAAAAACTATAAAACATCTTATAAGTTTTTTCAACATTGTCATTGATTAAATTGCACTTTTAGGTTTAAGAATTACCGAAGTAGTGCATAAAAACTCTTTTTATGATGTAATTAAACAAAATAAATGCCAAAAAACCAACTACAAAATGGTCTAGTGCATTATAAAAAACGCCTAATTGTTGATTTGAATTTATTTTGTTTAATAACTTAAGAAAAAGAGTTTTTATGTGCTACTTTGGTAGTAAGTAAACCTAAAAGTGCATTTTAATCAATGATAGGGTTGAAAAAGTTATAACTTGTTTTATAGTTTTTGATCACTAATTTTATATACATTTATCTGATATGTATATCAAAATCAAAAAGAACTATTTTCTTCAGATTTTCATACTTTGCAAAAATGTCTAGGTTACTTTTTGCACTATTTTTGCTCTAAAAAGGATTCTATATCTGATTTTTACATTTAGGATGATAGATTTTATGCCAATCATTGTGTTTACATCAAGAAAAAACATATTTTTTGTTCCTATACCTTTTTTTATCATAAAATGTGAGAAACTGTTTTTTTCATATATAAGGTGAAAAAAGTAACACTAAAGAAATTTTGTTTGCCCTAAGTATGTTCTAAACTTATAGATAAACACATTTCATAAAAAGATATCTTTTTAAATAAGTCATTTAAGGCATGAAATTAATTTTGCAAATTAACATTGCAGATTTTTGCAAATAACTTGCAAATATGATTTCTGCGGATTTTCTAATTTTCATAGACGTTTTCTATATATATTCCTCTTTCCAAAAATACCCCACTTGTCAAGATTGGATAAAAAAATCTTTGTCGTCGAGATTCCATAACTGTGTATGGTTAGCTAGCTAGCTAACCATAGCACCTGGGAAGGTTTATCACTATTTTGGGGGATTGGGGAAGGTAACACCACACTCCCAAGAAAAATTGTAAAACAAAACACAATAATATAAATGAACTCATCCAACACTTATAAAACTTTTGTTTGGTGAACAGCTGATCTTAATAGATTAAAGAAAACATTTTATGTGGCCCTGGAGGCCTCTAGGGGTGTTGATGCTGGTAAATAGTTAAACTGTACTGTTTAATGAATTTTTTAAAATGAAGATTGTGGTGATAGCAAATGGATCCTAGACGAAGAAACAGGTCTTAAAATTTCAACGTAATTCATTTACATTTTCAATAAGCACCATTTGGTGAATACATTTTTTCAAAGATATAAAAAGGGTATAAAAAAACAATTGCTTACAATTTTAACAGTATACTCACCTCTCCATAGAATCACAGCTCAAGACCTAGCCTTTCTGGAGAATTTTTCTATACCAGGAAAGTGCATAATTTTACAAATTATGACCCAACTGTCTTAAGTTCTTGAAATTTTTCATCAGTTTGCACTCTCTTGTTAGAGCAAAATTCTCCATGGGGGCTAGATCTTGAGCTGTGGTTCTCTGAAGGGATGAATAGATTCTCAAATCAACAATTTGATCAAATTGTCATTCTTAAAGCATGAATTTATCAAAACCAAAATTAGAACAAAATATAGAATTAAAAATGTAAATACATTTGTCTTAAAACTTATAGGTATATGCTACCTTGTACTGGAGCAATTTCTGACCTGGTATTCAGCAAGGGAGACATGCAGGAGAGAGGGAAATGATGCAGATCTAGCCTCAATCAATTCTCAACATGAACAAAATTTTATCGAAAGTGTGTTTTATTTTGTGTGTAATTGCTGTTGAATATTTGTGTTACAATTATTTCAAGATATGTGATGTTCTTCTCCAATTGCCCTCCCCCTGATTATAAGTAGTAATATTTTCCAAATCTTAACATTTTTTTGGGGCACTAACCCTGTACTCTGCTACTCAATTAAAATCTTGCCCTAGGTAAATCAAAAAGGAATATTAATTTGATTCATAGTTAAGTTCTAATTTCAAAATTTAATTGTTTATTCTTTTGATATTAGCTCTGATAAAAGACAAGAAATGTCATGGCTGGTGTGCATTCTGGATGGGATTTAATGATCTTGAAAGGGAAGGAAACTGGGTCTGGTCAAATGGAGATCCAGGTTACATATTTAGATATAACTTTTTATTTGTAGAATCATCTGGCTGCTGGAAGATTAGTAGTAAGATCTAAAACTTAATTTTATTGAAATATTTTAAATTACATTAGTTCTAATTTATTGGATTACTTTAAGTTACCTACAAAAATTGGCAAAATGGAGAACCTAACAATATTCTGAGACTTGAAGGAAGAGAAAATTGTGGAGAGGTCTATGATTTTTTTTCTCATATTTATTCAAAACCAATAAATATCTGGTGGATTAGAACCATTTATCATTCATACTAAAAAATTATGTCTAGCATTGTATTATATCCAGTTTTCTACAAATATAATAAGATTTTAAAAAATTTTCAACACATGCCTTTGGAATCTTGGGGCTAAAAAGAATGGTTTTAATCTTATAATATTACATTTTATATTTGCGGAATACTGTTTAAAATAAGATGTGAGAAATAACTATTAATAAGAAATATGAAATTTTCTTTAAAAATCTGGCGCCACTATTTATTATATAATTTACAAAAAATATATTTATTTAGTTGGTTAGAAAGTGGGGTTATAAATGGAATGACCATCCTGATGGAAAAATAAATCCATCTGTTTGCAGCAAGAAAATACATTTTTAGGTAATATTTGTACCTGTTTTCATGCTTTTCTTATCCTTTAGCTTTATCAATATTCCGTAAAATTGGGAGCAAGCTCACAGTCAAATACGTTTATTAAGTCTAAATGTTCTTAATGTTGAACAAACACATATTTAAACCTATATTTCAAAACAGTTTGACCTAATAAGCTCATTTGACTGGAATCTTACTCTCAACTGTATGGAAGTTTGTGAAAGCTCAGGGAGACGGGGAGAAGGGATAAGGGAAGTGGGGGCAAGGGAAATAACTACTCGTTGTGTTAGTTTGAAATGTAGCAGACGGGGAGAAGGGAGGTGGGGGCAAGGGGCAAGGGAAATAAACAGAATAAAAAGGGGCAGTCATATTCTTGCTAGCAGCTGGCCGGGTCCAATAATCTTTAAATATAAAAATCACACCAAAAAACCTCAATATATTTCATCAAAAACAAGTTGTGATTTCACTTTACATGACGCTATGGAAATCTATTATTCAATTAACAATCCCTTTATAATTTCCTACAAATTTATTGGATTAAACTGGATTTCATGCCCTTTCTTTGATACCTCTCATATTGAATTAATTGCCCATTGTTCCCTCCCTTACTCCCTGGTGAAAGCTAGTATTTCCTTTCCACCAACCAACATTTGATTGATATAAATTTAATATATTGTTTCATATACTAGAAGTTATTATTTAGAATCCACATGTTTATGAGCCATTATTAAATTCTAAAGATTATTTATCCAAATCCAAATGTGTAATAATTTTGTTTTAAGGTACACAAGCTTTATACAGAAGAAGAAAAAAGTTCACAAATTCTTGTTTAAAGAAATATTAATAGAAGCATTATTAGCTTTATGATAAAGCAATCAAATTGATATACTAATATAATAAAATCAAATTGAATACATTGTTTATTTTGTTTGTTTAAAGGGTTTGTGAATGAAAAAAAAATCTTATATGATTATCAAACCTTAACATTTTCTAAGAACTTTTCGCTATTCTGATCAAAAAAATTAGTATTTATGTCTTGATTTTGGTATTTTGGCAGGAAAAAATATAATTATTAGCACAGCTACTCTAAAATCAACCTATATCTGATTTTTTGTTCATTTCTCTCCAATGATGATACACAAAATTACCCCATATGTAGATTAAAATTAGTAGTCGAAATGATCGAACACTCTACTTTATTAACCAACCAATTAGAATTCTATACAGTCCCCAAATTTGTTAAGCCAGCAAATAAGAAAACATTATTATAGGACTTTAGGGGACTAATTTAATAAACAGTCCAGTGTCCCCTCTCTCTCTGAAAGGAGGGCTATAAGAATAGAAGATATTAATAAAATCACAAAATCTTTACATGCCCACTGATTATTCTTTTACATATGACGACATTTGAGTTAGTTTGAGATATATTTTGGATCATTGAAGGAAACAAAGAAGTGGGTTTCTTTGTATTTTCACTGTAGCTTTTGATAGGTTATTTTAGGTTAGGTTAGGTAAATGTTAATGATTGTCGAGTTTGGAGCCTCTCCCCCCCCCCCCTCAGTGGCTAGAAAATACGACGAAAACCACTACTTCGTTTTTTTCCATGATTAGATGCAAAGCTTCAATCCATAATTTGATAAGAGAAAGTACATCTTTTTTGTTTATTACTGAATTTTTATAGATTGTTTCAAGCTAACAATGTAAAATTTTAAATTAAAATGTAATAATTTAAACCAGGGTTCGGCAGCCGCGGCTCAGCCGCACATAAGCCTCAGTTTTAAACCTGCTTTTGAGCAGAAAAAGAAATTTCAGAAAGAAGGATTGTCTGTTAAAGAGGAGTTTTATACATCCAGCTAAATTTAATTGTGATAAAATGACGATTTCACTGAAGCTTACACGCGGCTGCCGATCCCTGACTTAAACACACAGAGGGGATAATTTAGTTTTTCATCATTTGGAGATTAAATTAATTAATTGTTCGTTGTCCCTCAGGGCTAACAAAACTTGAACTAAGCCCAGTTCACAAAAGACAAAGGTCGACCTCTGGAAATTTTTGGTCGACCAATAGAAGCTTTAGGTTTACCGATTTTATAAAAGTATTTGTGGGTTGTAATCGTTTAGGTTGACCTACAGAAAAAAATCGGTTGACCTTTAAAAGTTATTTGTGAACTGGGCACTAATCTTATATTTCCTTAATTTACATACTAAAATTCTCTTGTAATTTTAAAAACAAATAATAGTAGATCTAAAGCCATTTGATATATTTTCTAACATTATCATTTTCACAACAATACATGATGACAAAATCTACGAAGCTGAGAGCACTCAGACCCAACCATAAGCCCAAACAACTTCCCAGCTCAACAACTAAAAATAGTAAATTAAAATTATGAGGTGTATCTCAAGTTTCGCTTCTAAAAGATCAGACAACTATAGATATGCCTCTCAGAAATTTTGTAGACCAAGAATTGCAGTGATAAAATGAACTGTCACTGGTTTATCATTCTTTTCAAAATTAATTGTAAGGAAACTAATTATCAAATAAGATTGCTTGAAGATAGGTACTATTGTTCAAGTTAACTTTTTTATTATTAATTTTAATCATATTAGCAGATATGCTCTTTTTTGCATTATAATTTTAAAAAGAAGAGTTGGGGTGAGGGGGATATTTGTCTAGGGCTGATTTCTCTCCTTGGGTTTGAGGTCATCTACCTGAAAAAGTTATAAAACTTCCCAGGACTACGAAGGTAAGGAGAACCATGTTGGTCAAGAAGTTAGTGAGATCTTAATCTAAAGACAGACACTAGCATATACAGATAAAGATACAATTTCTTTTATACATACTATACAGAGAGAAACCCAAAAACCTTAAAATTAAGTAAGTAAAAATTACAATGTACCTAGAGCAAAGATATCATAGCTGTGAATTTCAACTCTCAGCTGAACATTGGACAGAAACTGAAATCTTAACTCTCCATTTAAAGGATAGTTTTTTCTGTAGAATTTCAATTCAAGAATTGCTGTTGATTGTTGGCAGGGATGCTTACAAGCCTTGCTTATGTCCTATGATATCAAACAAGTTTAGTTTAATCAAACCATCTTAGTATTTGTAAAAATAAAATGGCATAGGATTGAATTTACAAAATTAACCAAAATTGTTTTGATACTCTGTACAGATATAATACATTTGATTGTTTTTATTAGCAACAAATTAAGAAATTAAAAATTTTGTCACCAAAAAAAAACTAATTCATTATGAGCAATAATTATTTTGATGATCTTAAAATTTTTGAATAAGTTTACAGTAATCCATATGTAAAAGTAACAGCATATCTGTATGCCTGTACCAATGGATCTCTCTAACCACTGAACTGGTTCTGCTTTACAGTGTAGCTTTTCATAGGTCTAGGGCATGTTTATAATGATGTTGGGGCAGGGTACCACCACCAAGATAAATGTTCTACAAAACTAGCGCTGCCTAGTGGAATTTAGATATTTTTTGGTAAGCAGCTGATCTGAACATAGATTTTATAGAAAACATTTTATATTCTGTTATAGTCCTATAGGGGTGTAGATTTTAGTTAACAAAGAAAGTACCTGGCCAGCTGTTTTCTGAAAGAAGATGTCATCAACTGTTTGCATGTAAGTTTTGTTTATATTATCAGTTAAATCAGAATATTTTACAGTGCTGCATCTAGATTAATTAGATATTAAAAAGGAATCTTAATTTATGTTAAAAACCTACATTTTATCTCCATTGGACTGTGTAGGAAACCAGGGGGGGAGACATCCAAGCCAAGACAACAGTTTTCCTTCAAGATAGTCCTGTCTACACTTTCCATAGCTTGACCCTAAACATATAAGTTCTGAATTAAGAATAGTCATAAGGTTATGATGCTTTGATACTTGCATTGAACTTTTAATTTAGTTGAAATTACCTGTGCTTAAAAATACTTACTACAATTCATCATTAATTCAGACTTTTTTTGAAACATTGAAAAAAATTTGATTACCTTTCCTATAGTCAGTACAAGTTTTCCCATCATCCAGACTATTATCTTGAATCCTATAATTTTATTATAATTAGATAGATTATTGAATATAGGTTTATGATTTAATCCTTACCTGTAGGCAATTTCATACTTTCTAACTTCATGGTTGCCATCATGATTTAGAAGTTTCATCTGCTCATCGCCTGCTTCAATACGCAAATCATTGTCCTTGTTTGGATCAACTGTATAGACCTGAATTAAGATTTTGTAAAATTATATGAATAAGTTGATAGTTATTGTACTTAAAATGTAATATAAAGTTACTGTTGTTTGTTTTTTTGTCTTTAGAATAATCTGAGATGAGATGTTGTAGTTGATGAGTTGTTTACAAATTCCAACAGGTTGTCTGAACACTTCTTTTAGCTCTCCAGAGCTTACATACAGATCTATTTAAATAAATTAATATCAAAATATGGAGAAACAAGTATGACAACATCCATAAGTAACAAACACAAAAAAATCATAGAATGGACAAACAGACAAAGTGAGAAATAGAACAGATGTTCAGTTCTCATAACAAAGAAAATAAGAGTAAGAATATGCAAAACCTTCAAGAAATTTAAAAGAACAATGTTTACATATTTTAAAGCATGACTGATAAACAGATGTACAAAACAATGAATAGATTAGATACACATATGTTACAGGAATCTTCACTAAAAATTTCAGCAAATTATCTTTAATAGCAGCAGAGAGCTTTATGGACTGACTAACAGTCAGACAAAGTGAAATATAGATTGGCTGTGCTATTAAAAATAGTTTATAAGAATATTAATTTTGCTTAATATAAAGTAAAAGAATTCATTGTAAAATTACTTTTTTTAACCTGAGTAATCATTGATGTACATTGAAGGTTTTATGGTCTCAAATTTGGTACTTCCATCAGATCCAGCAAATGCCAGGTAATCTTTTCCAAGTAGACTGCCTTTTAGAAAACCAGTATTGGATTGTTGATATCCAAGCTCTTTTGCCATGCTAAATTATAACTTAATGATTATTGACATTATTCACATATCTTTTTGGTAATTAAAATTTTTGTTGCTGGTTAATGTTAACCATTTTAAAAATCTTAATCTGACTTAATTTATTAAAATGAATAGTTCTAACATACCTAGTCTAACACTTAATATATTGGCAAAGTTTTAAATTGGATCTAGTACAGTTCATGGTGAAGTGTTCCTAGTCAGTAAACTCTAAAGGCTACTAATAGCCAAACGGTGCATGTACATTAAGCTGTTTTGCAGATTGCAGCCTTTAAAGTTCATAGATTTTAGGAGATAATCATTACTATAAATATTTTAGCATGAGCTGAACAAAATACAAAAATCTTTATACCTGTAGTTAAACTGGTCCATATTGCAAATGTAAATAGCAGGAGGTTGAACATCCATGATTCTGACAGTTGACCTCTGGTTTACAACAGGATAGGATTTGTATTTACTAACAGCCTGGACCATTTGGTACACAAATATGCCTAGAAATAATAGTTATTTATCACATTGTATTTTAAACAGCTTTCCGTGGATATTAAAATTATAAAATTAAAACCTGATTTTTAAAGTTTTCAATGCCCCCCTACCCGACCATTAAGGTTTTATCGTTTCCATTTGATAAAATCTTTTGTGGTCAGATAAAAAGAAGCGATATTTGAGTTACACCAAATTAAGTGAAATATTACCCAATGCCGCTAATTGAAAAATAATTCTAAATATATAAGTTTTCTTCATTTTACGCTATAGCATATATGGGCATGGGCAAACTAAATATATTCAATAATATCAGAATATAAACCTATAAATGTTGTATATAATTTTTAAAATTTTCTTTAAAGATATTGTATATTTTCTAAATAATTTGAAAGCAATGTCTAAAAACTTTTTTTTCTATTTAATATTATGCAGAATATTTTCACCTGAAATCTAATTATGATTATTGGTTTTATCAGGGATCTATAGGGATAAGATAATGACAGATACATTGATGTTCATACCTAATGATGATACACAAAATTGCCCCTTCTGTAGATCCCAATTAGTGGTTGTAACGTTTGGACATTAAACTTTATGAACCAATTTATCCAATTTAAAGTCCCCACAGTGTTTTAGCTAACGAATAAGAAAAGGTTATTATAAGAATTTTTGGACCAATGCAATGTAAAAAACATCCCAATGTCCCCTCACTCCCTGAGTTTTATATTGACAAAGATGACACTATTCATAAAAGCGAATCTCCACAAACAATGGACAAAAAATCGTCAATATAGAATAAGAGCAGTCTAAACGGAAAAATAAAATTGTTGAATAATCATTTTTTTAAATTTCTTAAATCTTCAAGTAAGTTGTAAATTGAAATTCTAGCAATTCAAGACAAAATTAAAACTACTTAGTTCGCTTATGTCATTTTGGTGATAAAGTCTTATGAATACCATTACAAACAAAATGGTAGTCCCAATAAAGATTCAGAGTTTTTTCGCTTTCTAAATGGCACATAATTATGATATGAATCGGCATCCAAAGTTTGATAAATCTATCAGAGTTAATCACTAGGGATGTACAGACCGACCCTACATATAAAGATGCTTTGCTCCTAAAGATATCTATAAAATGTGTAAAAAATCTATTAATCGTTTTTTTATAGATATTATTAGTAAATTGCTTAATATTGGTTAAAATTATAATAGATTTATTTGATAAGCTTTTTAACACGTATTTTTAAAAACTTTCACGAATTGGAATAAAATCTTTCGAATCAAAATAATTGGAAAAAAATATATTATTAAAAAAAATGATACGAAACTTGTTAAAAGTACATTATTTTAATATGACGTAATTCGGGATTTTTTAATTTTCTCGATTATGGGAAACATAATGGAGGGAGGGGACAAAAAGAGGAGAAAATAATCTTCCCTCTCCAATATTTTCTGTCACCAAAATCTAAAAACAATAATTTGAGAGGAAAATTAATCTGTCGTCCATTGTCCTATCACCCAGTGGTGTATGGGACATATAATCTTAGGCAGGGATCTCAAGGGATAAGACAATGGCCAATAAATTGATGTGCATCCCCAACAGTTTATCCCTTTTGTTTATTAGGAAAACGTTTGGACACTTAAATAAAAGAACCAGCCAATCAAAATTCAATAAAAGCCCGCAAAATTGAATAAGAAAACGTTATTATAGGACTTTGGGGATTAGTGTATTAAACAACCAAATGTCCCCTCCCCCCATTATGGGAAACATTATGGAGGGAAAGGACAAAACGAGGAAAATCTGTCGCCCATTGTCCTATCTCCCTGTGGTGTAAGGGGCATACAGGGTGCACCACATAAATCCGGACTTTTTCTTATTTTTAAACAAATAAACACAAAATCGTCAATTTTAAAGATTTTATTGAATTTTAAAAACTGGGAAGCAACCTAGGTATATGACTATTAGATTATTTATTAAAATCGCCGCCAGCCTCAATCACTGCCTCTACCCGCCCCTTGAACCGCCCGCCGACCCTGGTCACCATGTCCCTGTTCAAGCAGGCGAAGTTCTCCATGATAAGAGCAATGAGAGAGTCTTTTTGGTATGGGCGCGTCTATTGGTTCATGCTTTAATGGCGCTCTAGGCCCAAAAGTCCATTGGATTAAGATCGGGGCTGCTGGGAGGCCATATCTCCTTAAGGAGTGAGTAACAGCAGGATCCAAATTAACCCATCTTTAAAGCTACCCTTTGACACGCCGGCTCTCATTTGGGCCACAGTTAAGCTAGAACAACGCTTTATACCTTTTTAAGAATGGCACGAAGATTAAGATAGGGTTATCGGCGCAATACATAGTCTAAAACGAGTTTCAAGGTTCCATATGGGCCCCTGAAGTCAAGAACTGAGAATTTTTCAAGATTTTTGACGTTTTTGACATCTTAAAATCTACCACGATCCACTTTGTCGGAGTACTACAGCCAAGTCAGCTTGGATAGAGAGCTCTAGTCTTTTCTAGTGTTTTCACTAGGTATCTGATAGTATCTCCAGCAAGTTTCATTAGTCCATCTCACCTACAGATGGGCTGAGGTCAGATTAAGTAGGCCCAAGTCATAAATCTACGGTAATTTATCTGCGCAATTCGAATCTGCCTTGTTGAACATATGCGCGGCCAGCTCGGCGTACACGTCCTCCATCGCCCAAAGATTTTCATGGGCAAAAAGGTCATTACCTAAGCTTTTTATAGTGGGGTCAAACGTCCTGATTGGTCAAGTAGTTTTGGCGCTATGGCCGTTTAAAAAAAGTCCGGATTTATGTGGCGCACCCTGTATAACCATACGCCAACCTTTAAATTTTTTTGGAAAATAACTCTTTTTGCTTTGGAATGGGAGTGGTAATACACAGGGAGGGAGGGGACAATGGGCTGTTTATTACACTAGTTTCAAAAGTTTTGCAACAATATTTTCATTTAGTTGGCTTAGCTATTTTGGGGACCTTTGAATTTTGATTGGTTGGTTAATTGAGTTAAGTGTCCAGTCGATTCAACCAATAACTTTAATCTATCAAGGGGATAATTTTGTGTATCATCATTGGGGATACACATTAACTTATCGGCCATTGGCTTATCCCTTTAGATTCCTGGGCTATACGAGTTGAAGCTACATATTATCAGTTATATCAACAGATAAGTCAAGGGACGTCCAAGCTTTTTATTTTGATGGGGTTAAAATTATGTGTTTTAAAGTTTAAGGGGGGGGGGAGGGGTAAGGAAACACTTTTTTAACCCACATCCTTTTTCATCTATGGTCGATACATTGATGTACCATTGTACATCCCCAATCACGGTAAACAAAAATGTCCCTTCGGTAAATGATAAAGGTTTGAACAAATCCAGAATTAAAAGTCAATGAATTAGAGAACGTATTTATAAATTATTGTTCTTGTTTTCTATAAAGAAATATGATACTGTAAGATGTTTTGTTTAATTTTCAATAAATAATCTGTATTTATTCATTAAAGTATTTGATATAATAATTTTTAATAATGATGTTTGTGAAATTTTGCATAATTTTAGTGATTTTTTTCAATTTAGGTAAGATTTTTTTGACACGGAAGCTTTTCTAATATTATTATTATGTCCATCGGTCATTCCGTCCGTAACGGATAGCTTTTAAAATTAATTTAGACATGATAGATTTGTCCTATCGATATCAAACTTTGCATGATGATTCCTATAATAGTTAGGTACGATTTAGAAAGCATAGCAACTCTATAATCGTTACTAGGGACATCTAAAACAATAGTGTCTGTCAAACTTTAAAGTTTTTTTTAAATTAAGGGGCACCTTTGGTTATGTAGGCTTGAATTCGACCCTCCCCCCTTCCCCCAAATTTCTTACTTCTAAATCAGGAAACGGAACATATTTTTTTTTTGGGGGGGGGGGGGGGTGTTTTACCCTTTCCTAAAATAGCTATGAACCTTTCCTTATATAAGGAGCAACACTGTTAAGGAGAACCGCATTGATTCAGCGGTTAGAAAAATCCTTTGCTTCAGACATAAACACCTCACCACTTTATTTCATTAGATAGATTTGAATTATCCTTCTATTTTATAGGTTGTTTAAACTGCGAGTATCTATTGTATCCCGTTGCTCAGACAATAAACTTGAACACAGAAAAATGTTGTGGCACAAAATTTATCTTTACTCAAAAGGCATGCTATCAAGTTGGGGTTAATAAGAAAGCTTTTGGTAAGTTATCATTCACTAGTGGTTGCGCTATTCAATAGCCTAAAACCATCCAGGGACCTATAAGATGATTCCATAAAATGGAGAATCGGTTAAGTAGTTATCGGAATTAAGATACAGACAAAAATATTACTATTTTATATCATACTAGCGGTTACGTCCCTAGAGGCCTCTAGAGGCACTTGAGGAGGGGAGAGTTGAATAATAATTTTAGATTTTAAAAGAAAAAGTAAAAAAAAAAAAATTTCGGGGGGGGGATGCCCCCCCCCCCATTTTTAATTCCCCCATTTATTCCTTCATTACAAACATACACACAGACAAACACACACGCAAATAGACACCCTCTTACTTTAGAAGGATAGAGACACAGTGTTTCGCCCTTTTAGGGCTCATCAGTATGGCTCAATTCAAAAGAGTTAATTTTACACGTGGCAAAGCTTGGCTGTGTGACTAACAGTAAAGCTTCCTATAAATCTGTGAATCTTCTCTATAAATATTTTTTTTCAGTCCATAACGCTTTGGGGGAAATTTGAATGTATTCGCAACCTTTCAAGATAGAAATATATATATATATATTTTTTTGGGGGGGGGGGGGAGATTCCCATTCCCATCCAGTACACAGCTTACTAGGTCCGTTACTCTGTCGGTCATGCTAGTACAAAATTTATGACCACAGTACGTCTCTCACTTTTCCGTTTTGTCCATCCGTGATTATTTACTCTTCTCTGTATATGGATGTTGTCATCCTTGTTTACGTATTTAGGAAAGAAGGAACTTCAACTATGGGAAAACAGCGCCATCTTTCATTTACAACCTAAGGACGGTATAATGAGCTTAAATAACCCAGGAATATCAGATACCAGATTCGCCGGACCAAAAATGATACATTTATGTTTTTTATCCGACAATATAGTCTTTTATATTATACAACAAAAATCCCTGTTAGCAAACTTTTCTTTACTTCATTAATATTACAGATTTACGGTCATATAGCCAGGCATACAGATGGACATATGTACAGACATATGGACATATAGATGGACATATGCACAGACATACGGACTTACAGATGGACATATGTACAGACATACTTAAAACATCATTTTATGAAGAAAACTTTTTGTTGCTACTTCAATATCCAGTTACCGGATATCTGGTATTAGAAATCAGCCAGATATCAGTTATTTGGCCAAATATGTACCATAGTTATTATAGTAGAAATTGGTAAATTTAAAAAACAAGAGTGAAAACATCCGTAATTTGTAATGCGCACAAATTCATGAATAGCAAAATGTAGGTAAAAATAGAGAAGATGTTCAAATAGTGATAAGGATCGCTAAATAATGAATTAATTGAGACATTTATTTATATAAGTATATGCTATAATAGATCTACGGGCCAAGTAAGTTGTTTAATGGAAGCTCGAAAAAAAGGAGTATCTTTCAAAAAGCACCTATAAGAAATTAACATTTCCACTCTGCAGACAAAGTGAATCTTAGTATAGCTTCTCTAATATTAACCAAAATTTTTTAGGATCATAGAAAGAAAACGAAGTATTAGGTTTCTTCTATTTCTAACCTATGCAGGGGGCTCTAAACCTGCGGGGCAAACTTCCTGACCCTGCGAGGCAATCATTAACATTTACCTAACCTAACCAAAAAAAATCTATCAAAAACTACTGTGAAAATGGAACCCGGTATTAGTGTCGGACTGATTATGACGTAACAAAAAAAATTAGCCAATAAGAGGCCACTATGAATTTTACCATAGGTCAATAATGTCCTCTCATTGGCTAATTTTTTTTGTTACGTCATAATCAGTCCGACACTAATACCGGGTTCGTGAAAATGCGACGAAACCCGCTACTTCTTTTTCTTTACATGATCCATTTTTTTGCCTGCAAATCTGATATTAAACATATATGAGCACTCAGGCTTTGATTACAATTATAACAGCACTGATGGAGGCTTCTGGGCTACTCTTGTTAAAGGACAAATAATTGGCAAGTTTGAACTGGGTTGGAATACTATAGGAATGGATATATTATTAATTGGATGTTGCGCCAGATTTTTATTTACTCCGATAAAGTAATGCTCACAGCTGGCTAAAATAATCAAACCCCCCTTACCCTATCCCCTCCCCTTCTACTTGATGAACGATCTGACCAATAAATGAGGTCCATTTTAGCAACATAAATTGACGATAAATTTTCCACTGTCAATATATCCACGTATATCCTATATCCATTGCTAAAGGACAATTTCATATTGACTACTGTTGGGACACCAATGTTTATGTGTTAAAAGCTCTGAGTTATTTTGGAATGACAGATTAAATGTTTCTAAAATATAACTGTTTATTTAAATATTTAAGATATAATCTACCTTCATTATTGAATTTGTTAATTTTAAAAACCATTTTGCATTTGATTGACATCAAATTTAGAAAAATAGATATAGATAAAATCCCAAAAGGAAAATTGAAAAAAGTTTCCGTAAAAATAAAATCTCAATTAGTCCCGTAGTTTTAGAGTAATAAAAATAAGATATTAGGCTTTTCCACCAAGGTTAAAAACAACGATAATAAAGTGTATTTTAAAAAAAATGTGTTTATTTAGATTTTTATTTATTTATTTATTCTAAAACATGAAGGTTTTTTTTATCATTTATGGCCAAAAAAATTAGCTTGAATATCACAAAATATCCAACCAATTTATCTTCCAAAAATATTAATATGTTCTACTTTTATCAGCTTGAAAAGATTAAACAATGGGAAAAGGAAATGTGATTCTGACAAATTTTTCTAAGTGAAAATTTCCCCCCAACCCTCTTCCATTTTTCTCCCTCTGCTTACCCACTCCCCTTTAGATACATAAAAGTTAAACGCCAACTTTAACCTAACAAAATATTAAATTTTGCGGCAATTTCAATTGGAATTAATTGGCTGAATAGCAGCCCCTGGATAAAACCCTATAAATTAAAACTAACCAAACCAATGTTATATTTCGATGTGTTTGGCTTATTTGTCAGGGAGAGTGGGGACATTAGTCTGTTTATTACACTAGTCCCCAATTTTTATATTATTGTTTTCTTTTTTGTTGGATTAACACCTTTCAGGACATTTATTGCATTCTGATTGGTTGGTTCATACAGGTGAGTATACAAACGTTTCAACCACTTAATATAATCTACATAATGATGGTAATTTTGTGTACCATCATTGGACATATACATCAATTTATCGGCCATTGTCTTATCCCTTCAGATCCTAGAGGATGACCACATTTACTTAAAGTCATATAAAATGTCATAACATGTTAAGGAATTTTTCAAGGCTTCATAGTTGTCTAAAAAAACAGAAAAAAAATTAAATAACATTTTTTGTCTTATTCATTCAAATCCGGTGGATAGGAACCGGTTCTCATCCATACGAAAAACTATGTCTAGCACCGAATTATATCCAGCTTTCTACGGATATAGAATGTACAATCATAAGATTAAAACCAGATTTTTTAGCCGTTGCCTTCGGCACCTCGGGGCTAAAGAAAACTAGTTTTAATCTTATAATTGTACATTCTATATCCGCGGAAAGCCGTTTATAATACGATGCAAGAAATAACTATTCCAGTATGGCTTCAAAGCTGATTAATATCCACTGTTTAAGAACTGTTTCTCAGCCAAACTGAAAAATCATCCTTGCCTAAGCATACTGAAAAAGCATGTTTAATAAAGATAATTTTTCACTGATATTAAAATAAAAATCCCAGTTTTGTTAGCCCGGGATTTCAGTTGCACGGGGCTAATCAAACTGGTTTTAGTCTTTTATCAATTATTTTTAGACAGGGATGAGGGATCTAAAGGAATAAGGCAATGGTCGATAAATTAGTATACATCCCAAATGAAACACAAAATTACCCCATCTCTTGTTAAAAAATAGTGGTTGAAACGTTTGAACACTCAACTTAATAAACCAACCAATCAAAATATAGTAAAAGCCCCAAAGTTTTTTAAGCCAACGAATAGGTTTACATTACTGCAAAACTTTGGGGACTAGTGTAATGAACAGCCCATTGTCCCATCAATTTCTCTCTCTCTAATTTTTTGGTACAATGTTAGAACATAAATCTTTATGATGACATTTTATGTAGAATCTGATTGTAACCCGAAGGCCATTTTCTAGAAGAATTTTTAGTTGCGCATCTACTCCATAGATAACTATCAGCTAGGCCGATATATTACTGTTCATTCCTAATGATGATACACAAAATTATCCCTTCTATGGGTTACAATCATTGGTTGAAACGTTTGAATATTTAATTTAATGAGCCAACAGACCAAAAGTCCACAGAGTTGCTATCAAACAAGAAAACGTTGTTATAAAACTTTGGGGACTAGTGTGATAAACAGCCCTCCCTGGATAAAAACCCCAATACATTTTGACCTATTTGCTAAATGCTATGGGCACTATCTCGCACAGACTAGTGTCCACAACTTTTATTTTTCTAATTTGACCTTTTAAATTGTGTATTATGTAACCATACCCAGGGAGGGAGAAATTAATGACGTTGATTCCGATTAATATCCGAATCATTAGTACCGGTTCTCTGCCAAACAGAAAAATTATAGAAATTTTTTTCAAATATCAAAATAAAATCATAATATTGAAACCAGTTTTGATTTTATTATTTATCCGTTTAATAACCTCGGAAAGCTGTCTACAATACGATGCGATATAAAACTAATATCTTTAATAGCGCATACGCCCTGGAGGCCTCTAATGTAGCTTAAGGGAAGGGACTTCATCATCCATCCTCCATTTTAGTTTCGAAATAAAGACTTTTTTTTGGAGTGGGGTGATTTTTTTGGGAGATACCATCTCCGAAAAGAGTAATAAATTTTCCCTAGACATAAAAGAAGCTCCACTGTAAATAAGAACCATGTCAGTCAAGCTGTTGGTCAAGACACAAGACGGTCGGACATCCTGTTACTTTTATATGGTGATTTCCCTAACTTTTCATCCCCATGAATAAAACATTTTTACTCCCCTTTGTGATTTATGGCATTTCTGAAACTGGTTATAAACAGGAATAAAACAATGCAATAAAACAAATTATTATTTCTACGTTATATTTACAACCAGGGCTATGTATTAATGACCTTTTTGTAAAATACCTCTGATTTTGGAGAAAAAAAAATAATTTGAAAGATTAAAATTAAACACTTTTACTGTTGTTAGGCATAATTAACCCTCATTATAGACAGGCTATTTAAAGCCCATAGTATAAATATGGATGACAACATTCATAGTTAGCAAAAAACACAAAAAATGACCATTTTAACTGACATAAGAATAAAAACATAATATAAATCACGAAACCTTTATCAAAAATATTATATATATATAGGTCTATTTATACAAAGTGAGTTGATACTGCATGAAAAATGAAACCTTTAAAAAAATCAGCAATCTACCTAGTAATAGTTTAGAATAAATACCAAATATGAAGTGTATAAATAATGTTAGCTTAAGATTATCTGTAGTTAAATTGTTTGAGCAATCATTAAAACCATATGGACATGGTAAAATCAAGATAGCTAAACATCCCTACTTATAAATTCTAAAAATATGCCCACAAAAAAAACTAACAAATTTAGCATTAGGGTTCGACTTTTAGGCAATGTACTTACAGGTTTATAGCCATTTTTCTGAAGGATAAGACACCCTAATAAGGGGTTGAGTAAAGAATATTTCAATTTAATCAAATGCTGAGGGGCAAACACCCAACCCAGATATCTAAAGGTCTAATATAATGGTGGATAAATTGATGTACATCCCCAATTATGATACCCAAATTACCCCTTCTCTAGATTATAATTAGTGGTTGAAACGTTTTAACCTAAACTCAATGAACCAACCAATCAAAGTTGATAAAAAGTGCCCAACGAAGAAAACGTTATCATAAAATGACCAACGTCCCCTCTCTCTCTCTCTGCCCCCAACCACTCTTCCCATCTATCCCAAGGCTAGGGGTGAAGTTACTAATGAATTGTAAAGGGCTCAAGAAACGCAGGGATTGAGGGGACATTGGATTATTTATTTCACGTGTCCCCTATGTTTAAAAACAACGTTTTTTGATTCGTTGGCTTAACAACTTTAGGGACTTGAATTTTGATTGGTTCGGTCATTTATTCAAGTGTCCAAACGTTTGAACCACTAGTTGTATCCTACAGAAAGGGTAATTTTGTGTATCATCATTGGGGATGTACATCAATTTAGCAGCTTTTGGCTTATCCCTTTATAAATGTTCTAAACATTGATAGGCACAACTAAACATTGTATAATATGACAGCCTCTTTGCAACTTAGATAGATTATGGGTAATATTAATACTTTGAATCCGAAGTTTTTGTACTCCAAAATTAGGATACGTTTGTCTGTCAAACCATGAAAAACTCAATAGAAGAAACTAAATTTTCTTAGCTGTCATATAAGATAGACCTCTGACACTTCTTGTGAAAATTCGATTAACAATTAGCGTCTATTATATGATTTATACTTTGTCTGTAGGACTGTCTGTTGTGTTTAAGAATTATTGAAGTAAAACACTAGAGGGAGAAAGGGTTAAATAACTGTATCTCCCCATCGCAACCACCTTGTGCAACCTTTCTATTGGGTCATTGAAAATCAACCAATGGTGTCACTTATATTATCATAGCCAAGTAGCAGAAAATAATTTAGAAGCAGACGACAATGGTCTTTGAAAAAGAAAGGGAGGAAGTAGTCTGTATATACATCTATACACTATAGATAAGTATTAAAATTCTTGGTAAAATATGAACATTTTCTGCTACTTAGATTTAGAATTATGGATTTATTACTTCTTGGATATTACACCAGATTATCATATACTCTAATAAAGTAAATCTTGTAGCTGGCTAATATAACAACCCTCATTTCTTCCTCTCCTACTGGATGAACGAACTGACAAATAAATGATGTTCGAATTAACAATCTAAAATTACGATAACTTTCCCTGTCATAATATCCATATAAATTATATATCCATTTATAGATTATAATCATAATGAGTAATCTTATTGCATTGAAACAAATAGGGGTAGTGCATTTGTACGTCAGTCTGTCTGTCGTCCATATGGCATATTGTTCTTTTCTAAAGTAGCGTAGCTTCTTTAAAATTAGTTTTTTTTTAGTTAGACTTCTCAAATTTCTTTTGAATATACACATACTGTCTTGATGAATTTGAACATTAACATTCGTTAATTTTAGTCAATTAATTGATACTTGCAGCTAGGGCCTCTAGGGGTATGTAAAACGTTTTCTTTTTAGGCTATATTAAAATCAGCCGATGTTTACCAAAAATATTTCTTTGCCGCTAGATGGGGCTAGTTTTTATTGCAATTTCTCTTGGGAGGTTGCTGGTACCCCAAATAAGCTATAGACCCCCAAGGACCTATGAGAAGCTATATTGTAAAGGAAAACCATATCGGCACGGCGATTAGCATCCTGTTACTTTATTATAAGGATTAGGTTTCTGATTCACTTTTATGGATGTTGTCATACTGATATAGCATTTAATATTAAAGTCCTACTGTTAAGACTAAAGTATTAGGGATCCAAAGGGATAAGACAATGGCCAATGTACATTGTACAACCCCAATTATGATACACAAAATTACTCCTGTGGTTGAAACGTTTGGACATTCAACCTACTTAGCCAACCAATTAAAATACTATAAAAGTCTCAAAAAATGTTAAGCTAACGAATAAGAAAACGTTATTATAAAACTTAGGGGACTAGTGTATAAAACAGCCCAATGTCCCCTACCTCCCTGCTAAAGTATGGCTATTTATCATTAATATTTCACTTGATTAATATGCATCTATTACCATAATGAACTTTTTGAATATATCCTAGTCATATGTTTATATCTGATCAAACACTTGGTTCAGTAGAAAGTGTTCAATAGCAGGGATCTAAAGGGATAAGACAATGGCCGATTAATTGATGCACATCCCCAAAGGTAAATCACAAAATTGCCCTTCTGTAGATTAAAATTAGTGGTTAAAAAGTTTGGACACTCAACTTAATAAACCATCCAATCAAAATTAAAAGTCTCCAAAGTTGATAAGCCAACGAATAAGAACACGTAATTATAAAACTTTGGAGACTAATATAATAAACACCCGATTGTCCCCTCTCTCTTAAAATCTAACTTTAGTTTGTCATGGAGCTTTCCTAGAAAGCTCAGAGGTTAGATTAGATATTAATAATTACTTTTGCTTCAAACACAAAATTTTAATATATCATTACACAAATAATTCAATCTAAAGTAGGTGAATTTCATCATAATTTTTTAATCAGAATTGGTGTTGTACATCCATTTATCCCTATATCCTTTTTAAAGGCGAAGCTTTTCTATAATTAGGGTCGGAACGTCTGGAACGGATAGTTTTTTTCGTTTATTTAGACACGTTAGAATTGTCCTCCTATTTCAAACTTTGCATGGTGATTTCTGTAGTAGTTAGGTACGATTTAGAAAGCGTAGAAACTCTATAATCGTTACTAGAATGTCCGTACGTCCATTTTAAACATGTCAATTTTTAACTCTTTTAAAACAAATTTGTATGTGATTTTTGGAGTACTAGGACATCAAAGTACAGTGTTAAAAGCGAAGCATCTCTATAATCAAGTCCTAAATACGTAAGTTTGTCCTTAAACATTATCCTGTATTTAAGCAGTTTTTCAACAAATTTAACAAAAATTTTGATTCGACATTTACACATTTCTATTCTGATTATTCAGTTCTAACACTATTCAAGTGTTAATGTCCGTTTGTCCTACCGTTTCAAAGCTTCGCTTATATGGATGTTATCATCCTTGTTTACTTAAGATCCCTGCACCTTATGTGTAAAACAGGGATAAGACAATTGGAGATAAATTAATGTACAACCCCAATTTTCAGTTCAAAATTACCAAATCTGCATTTTAAAACTATGGATGAACTGCTAGTTTGTGCCACACTATCAAGTTTAATTCTTTTAAGCCAAGGAATGAAAGAACGTGAGTTTAAAACTTTTGGGACCAGTAAAATTTACATTCCAATATCCATTTAATCCTGCTAGTGTAATTAAAACCAAATTTCTTGTAGGTATAGTTAGATCTTAGTGGACAGACAGACATACAACCTACAAGTTTTTTTTTTGTCTTAAGCTAAAGATCATGGTAACTGGCGTTCCTATTTAATTTTACGTTTCAGGGAAGATTTATAAATGTCTTTTGGTGGTTTTGGGCATTTTGTTTTCAACCCACTTCTCACTCCTCTCGAATCTAGGGTTGAGACATCTGGTACATTTATATATCATTCCCATTTTCACATTATGAGAATGACATTGACCTATTTTGATAAAGAAAAATTAACTAAAAGGACGAAGATGTTCAATAGCAGCGATGTTGTGTACTAAATGTGTCCAGATATGAATCATCAAAAGATTTTTTGAACCATATAGGCTAAAAAGGGTGGATTTTTATCAAAACTAATGAATCTTTTGAAATTTTTGAAAAAATTGAATTTTTCATATATGTGCGCCAATAGCTTGAAGTTTTTAGAAAAACTTAATTTTACATAAAAACCTAATAACATAGTAAAAAAAATAAATTTTACTCACCACTAAAATTTAAACCAATATTTAGGTTCATATTGACTTCCTTAGAAAAAATTATCATGATATATAGCTTTTTAGTATGTGCGCAAATCTCTATAAGTTTAAGGTCTGTTTTTCAGCTCAGCAATCAATCAAAGACTTTTTCTTACAAGTTTCTGATAGAGATAGAGCCTAGATTTTTTTAGTGTGTTGTCTACTAACCTAAAGAATAAGATTAAGATATAGTGTATTTTGATTTTTATTCATATGGGGGGGGGAGGGGTACCCCTACCCACTCTGTTATAATTCTATAGAAAACTGTAAACTACATGTCTAGGGGTAGGTTTACATGGGTGCTGAGCTCAAAAATACTACTAAAAACAGTGAGGGTCCATCCATATGGGAGCTGGGTAACAGCCGCAGCTTTTAATAAGAGGGAGAGGAAAATGGGCTGTTTATTACACTTGAATAATAACGTTTTTAGTAGCGAAGCTACTCTATAATTCGAAATATCCGTCCGTCCGTCCGTCCGTCCGTCTGTTCATCTTAGACAGAAAGGGGGAAACGTGATTTTCTCGGCTCCTATAAAAGATAGAGAGCTGAAATTTTCAGGGATTGATTATGTTAACAGTCTTCAAATTTTCACTAGGTTTCATTAAGATTTGCTTATTGGTTAGGGTGCTAGTTCGATTCCTAGATTTTTAGGTTTTCATGATTTTCTTTACTCCTATCTGAGATAGACGGCTGATATTTTTAAGGATTAAATAAGTTCACAATTTACTTATCCTAACAAAGTTTCATTAAGATTTGCTAATTCGATTCCTAGATTTTCACGTTATAAATCGTACAAGGTTTAGTGATTTTTTAGTTTAGTGATTTTTTTTATGAAACTGCAATAAAGTTAATTTTTTTCCGGATATCCATCCATAATTTTTGAGCTTCGCTACTTATGGATGTTGTCATCCTTGTTTTTAAGTATGCTTAAAAACTTTGGAAACTTTTATTTAATTTTGATTGGTTAGTATTTTATGCTTAGTGTCCAACCACTAATTGTAATCTAAACAAGGTGTAATTTTGTGTATCATCACTGGGGATGTACATCAATTAATAGGTCATTGCCTTATCCTTTACGTCTCTTCATACATACAGACGGAAAAACAGACAGACTCAAAAACTTATAAAGTAGCTTTGCTAACAAAAAGTACAACAGCAAAAGTGTAAATCAGCTGATCTGTGCTAAATTGTTATTTTTCTTGCATTTAAAAATTGCAAAGTGAAAAATGAAAGTCATTCCCTTTTAATCTTATAAAATGAGATTTGCTGTGCTGTAATGGAGGGATAAGACCATGGCCGATAAATTGATGTACATCCCAAAAATTTTACTCCTTATACAGATTACAATAATTGGTTGAAACTTTTGGACACTCAACTTAATAAACCAACCAATCAAAAATCAAAAAGGGTCCCAAAGTTATTTAGCCAAAGATCATAAGAAAGCGAATAAGAAAACCTTGGGGAATGGTATAATAAAGAGATGCCTATAAATAAGATGCTAGAGGCTCATAAATATTCCTTTCAGCCCTGAAAAAGTAATAAAATAAAATACTTTATCTTCTAATTTATATAACTCTTTTCAGTGAATTCATGGGAGTAAATGTAGGGAGGGAGGGGACATTGGAATGTAATTTACACTGGTACCGTAAGATTCATACCTACGTTATTTTATTTGTTGGCTCAAAAATTTTGCGTACTTGTTGTTAAAATTAGACTATACCGAAATTTTAAGATCTACAGCAGGTGTAATTTTAATTATAGTAATTAGGGATATATATTAACTTATCTTTTATTGTCTTATTCCTTAATATCCCTGAGAGCAAGAGAAAAAGGAACGGCAAGACATTAAGTTGAAGTTCTTAAAAGAGAGATGAAACATGAAATGGTTACCTAGACAAATAGATAGATAGATAGATATTGATGGCTAAATAGATAGATAGGCTTTTTAGAAATTACATAATAATTATATCAGAAACTTTTTTACTTAATAGTAACACTTCCCATTTCAAAAAGAATGTATGACGTACTTTTAGCAAAAATTCAACGCAAGAGATGAATCTTTTAGCTCATGGTAAAAATATTTCCTGAAAACGCATAATTCTTTTTTTATACAACGTAATATTTTCATGTAGATCTGAATGCTTTCAAAGATTTATATTTGTTAAGAAAGAGCCCAAAAAAACATTTTTAAAGCTATCAAGAAAATGGCAAAAAACCAACCTTATAAATCATAGGATTTGTCTGTCTATTTGTCCTGAAAATCTTTTTAGGGTAGCAATTTATATAAAACTACTTTTTAAAGTTTTTTGTTATTAGGGTCGGTCCGTCCGTCCGTAACGGTTAGTTCTTTTGGTTAATTCAGACATAATTATCCTATCGATTTCAAACTTTTATGATGATTCCTATAATAGTTGGGTATGATTTAGAAAGATTAACAACTTTACAATCGTTACATGAAAGTCCGTACGTCTATTTCAAACATGATAATTTTTATGTAATATAATTATCCTATTTGTCTGATTTTTGGAATACTAATTTATAGGACAACAAAGTAAGAGGTTATAAATAAAGTATCTCTATTATCAAGTCCTAAACATGTCTATGTCCTTAAACAGTATCCTGTATTTATGCAGTTTTGCAACAAATCTACTTAAAATTTAATTTTGACTTTGTACAAATTTGTATTCTTATTCAGTTCTGACACTCTACAAATGTTATTGTTTTTTTGTCCTACCGTTTTAGATTTTAGCCTTTATGGATGTTGTCATCCTTGTTTGCATAGTAGTTGCGATACACAAATGAAAAGAAATAAACAGAATAATTTCATGCTCTATTAAATTTTACTTAGAAATTAGCGCGGGGATTTTAATTATCTTTACTCTACATTTCAATTAAACAGGGAAAAGGGGTAAATCATAGACGTCCAAGGGGGGGGGGGTTATGGGTTGATTACCCCCCCCCCCCCCAAACGAATATGGGGGTGCCGTAGGCACCCCCAAAATATTTAAAATTTTACCCCTCCTCCCATTTAAAATTTACCCCTACCTTGGGAGTGCCGTAGGCACCCCATCCATTTAGGATGGGGTATTTACCCCCCTCAAACAATTTTAGGGGGGAAATACCCCCCTAAAATAAAAAATCCCTAACAAAAAAATTTTGGGGGGATAAACAAAATTTACCCCTGCCAACAGATTTCACGGAGGGTAATTACCCACCCCCAAGCAAATTTTACCCCCGGGGTAAAAATTTTGGGGGGGTAAAAAAAATTTGCAGCGAGCTTCGCGCGCCATTTTACCCCCCCCCCCCCCCCCAAATAAAAAATCTTGGACGCCCCTGGGGTAAATATTTGAAAAAAAAGGATGACTACATCCATAAAAACGAAACTTTGAAATACGAACATTAACACTTGTTGAATGTCAGAACTGAATAAGGAGAATATTCTTAAACAAAAAACAACCATAACAAGTGAAGCTTTAAAATGATAGATGTACATCCGGAATAAATGAACTTTAAAGCAGTGTCATAAAAATCACTGAAACCTATTAGAAATAAAAACGTGAAAATCTAGGAATCGATCTAGCACCTTAACCAATAAGCAATTTTTTATAAAATATGAACTTATTCAATCCCTGAAAATTACAGCCGTCTATCTAGAATAGGAGTAAATAAAATCATGAAAACTTAAAAATCTAGGAATCCAACTAGCACCCCAAACAATATTCAATGAAACTAGTTATAAGTATGCAGAATTTCAGCCGTCTATCTTGAATAGGAAACGAGAAACTAATGAAAACTTAAAATGTAGGAATTGTTCTAGCACCCAATCAATTGACGCATCTTAATGAAACTTAGTGAAAATGTGAAAAATGTAAACCTATTTAATTTCGGGAAATTTCAATCGTCTATCATAAAAAGTAGCCGAGAAAATCACGTTAACCCCAAAACGTTTATTATGGACATACAAACAGACAAACACTTCAAATTATAGAGTAGCTTTGCTACTACAAAAAACTTTACTTCTAAAAGATTAATAACGTAAAAATCTTATAATTTTCTTTAAAAAGAAACCATAAAAAAAATTTTTTTTCCTTCAAATTAAATCAAGTTGTTATTGCTAATACGGATGTTTAATACGGATCAGGAAGGGAGGGGACATTGGGCTATTTATTACACTAGTCCCCAAAGTTTTAAAATAACGTTTTCTTATTCGATGGCTTAACAACTTTGGGTACTTGTAATGAATTTTGAATGGTTGGTTCAGTAAGTTGAGAGTCCAAACGCTTCAACCACTTACTGTAATCTACAGAATTGGTAATTTTGTGGGTTTGGACACCAAATTATTGCCATTGTCTAATCCCTTTATATCCCTGAATACGGATATATACGTTTTATGTTTTACAAAGAATACATTTGGAAGTCTGACGTTATTGTTTCTTAACATGCATTTTATATTTTTTAGAAAAAATAAAGAAAATGGAAAAATAAATCAATTAAAAGGGGAAAATCCTGGTAGTAAAGGTTTTTTTTTGTGTGCGTGTCTGTCTGTACTGAAGGATCTCACTAACTGATATGGCTCTCCTTTTCTCTTGGGAGGGTGGTGATACCCTTGCACGAAATAGCTATAAACCTTCCCAGGTCTAAAGAAGCTATATTGTAGAGAAGAACCATATCGATTCAGCGGTTAGCTAGATCCCTCTGTTCAAACAGACAAACAGACCGATAGACAGACATATATCCTTTTACTTTAATATGAGGATATAAAAGTCGATATACAATACATCCATAAATGATTATTGCATGGATTGATATGTAAATATGATATGCAGGTCCGTCCGTACGTCACAGACGGTTAGATCTTGTAATTTAAAAAAAAACAGGTTAGAATTGTCCTATCGATTTCAAACTTTGCATGGTGATTCCTGTAGTAGTTAGGTACAATTTAGAAAGCGTGTGACCACTTTATTATCGTTACCAGAATGTCCAAAATGCCGTTGTTTTTTATGTGATAAAATTATCCGATTGATCTGATTTATAGAATACAGATTCCTATAACATTAAAGTACAATATTATAAGAGAAGCATCTCTATAATCAAGTCCTGAAATGTAAGTATACCCTTACACAATATCCTATATTTAAGCAGTTTATCAACAAATTTACTGACAATTTTGTTTTAACTTTTACACATTTATATTCTGACACTCGACAAGTGTTACTGTTCGTTTGTCCAACTGTTTCCTAGCTTCACTGTTATGGATGTTGTCATCCTTGTTCCATATAAAATATAAATCATATGCTAAAGTTTTTGCAAATATATTTCAATAAATATATAATGAATGCTAAACTTTTGTATCGATTAAAGGGGGGATAGGGAACTATGCAAAAAAAATCCTCCAATTCTTATAATTCTAATTTTGGGTACCCTAGTGATAAATGATGCCCCCCCACCATTTTAAATTTTTTTTCTCCAAATGTTTCAACCACTAATTTTGTGTATCAATTTATCGCCTATTATCTTATCCCTTTAGATCCCTGTATCCCAATATATGTGAGTGATGAGTCAAGCTTTTTTTTGTGTCGTACTATTTAAACCTCTTGTAAATTCCTTAAAAGGGCAAAAGATATAAATTTTTCCACTCTACACACACAAAAAACAAGGATGACAATATCCATAATAGCTCTGAAACGGTAGGACAAATGAACATTAACTATGTAGAGTGTAAGAACTGAAATAAGCGGAATATAAATGTATAATTCTAAGAAAAATTGTGAGTAAATTTGTTGTAAAACTGTTTAAATACAGGAAACTGTTTAGGGACATATACTTACATTTTAAGGACTTGATTATAGAGATGATTTTTTTTATAACATTGTACCTTTTTGTAATAGGAAACAGTATTATTACAAAATTCAGATGAATAGGATAATTATATCACATAAAAATAAGTTGTTAAAAAAGGTTAAAAAGCAACATATTTTGAAGGACCGGACGTACGGACTTTCTGGTAACGATATAGATAGGACAATTCTTAAATGTCTAATTAAATGAGAAAACTAACCGTTACGGACGGACGGACCGAGCATAATTATAGAAAACACATAAAATGTTTTATTTTCAGTGAGAAAAAACTGGAAATTGTACCCAGTAAATTTGGGCACAATTACGTCATAATTGAAGTTAATTCATTTTGTACACTTTAAAATAAGCTCAAGATAGTTAGATAGGTATATAGAAGTAAGAATATATAGATTACTTTTTAGAGGGAGGGGACAATGGGCTGTTTATTATTAGTATCAAAAGTTAGAATTTTCTTATTTGTTGGCTTATAAAATTTTAGGACTTTTATAGAATTTTGACTTTTTGGTTTATCTAATTTTAATCTACACAAGGAGCTCCTTTGTGAATCATCATTGGGATGTACATCAATCTATCGGCCATTGTCTTATCTCTTTAGATCCCAGATATAGATGTACATTGGCTGCTGTATAAAATCTCTAGTTTTCAAGAAAACAGGATCGTACGAGAAATGTTTAGAGCCCAATTTGCGGATTTTTCCACCTGTTGTTCTTCTTCTTTCTCTGCTAGAAATTGTGCAGTTTGACACATTTTTGCATGTTTTACCAACACTCGCATTGTGTGTGTGTGTGTGTGTATGTGTGTGTATGTTTGTGTAGGTGTGTGTGTGCTCTTTGCACTCTCTTTGCACTACAGAAAAATAAAAAGGGAAGTAGAGAGAGAGAGAGAGAGAGAGAGAGAGAGAGAGAGAAAGAGAGAGAGAGAGAGAGAGAGAGAGAGAGAGAGAGAGGGATAGTGGAGGGGGGAGGGAGGAGGATATTATTTATCCGTCTTCTTCTGTCCCACTGTGTAATGCAAACAGTTGGTGTCCACTAAAAACTGACAAAAAACAAATTTAGCAAAATCAAAAATCTTTAAAGTCGAACTTTCTTTGATGGGGTACTGGCAGGAAAGGGACATTAAACGATGTATTACACTAGTCCCCAAAATTTTATGATAATGTTTTCTTATTTGTTGGCTTGACAACCTTGGAGACTTTTATTGAATTTTGATTGGTTGGTTCATGAAGTTGATTGTCCAATAGTTTCAATCACTAATTGTAATTTACAAAAGGGGTAATTTTCCATATTATCTTTGTGGATGTACATCAATTTATCGGCCATTGTCTTATTCCTTTAGAGTCCTTTGTAATCATCCAATAAAAGGGTAGGTATTTGGGTCTTTTAAATGTTTATTTTTACCTGATTTGTAAAAACAAAGGGCATTAATACAAAAGCAATGAAGTAAAAAAAAACTTTTTTTCTATAAAGGAATTGTAAACAAGCATAAAAAATTGTGAAATTGATTTCCTAAAAAAACTTGATTTTCATTTGACATTTACCTTTGCTAAATTTTCTTTGCTGTAATGTAAAACCTCCTAAACAGCTGATTTTATACTCTGGTCTGCTTTGATAGTGGGAGTAGAGGGAGAGGGAGGAGGGGGGGGGGTAATAGAATCAAATTAAAGGGGAGAATTAATGATGAGAGGGGAAGGGGGAGAGGAAAATACTAGTTTTTGAATCCATCAGTTTTAGTAGTTTCTTGTTTCATGCAAAACAGACTTTGACCAAAAATTTATATCTACTTTGTTAAAAAATAATCATATAATAAACAAACAAATAAATGAAAAATAACTAAAATTAAATACAGTGCTTATGTGAAATGTAATTAAAACAACAAAAAGTTAATTAAATAGATAGATAAACAGGTAAATAATGATTAAAGTTAATATTATATTATGAAATATTTTATTGCATAATGACCTTGGCTTAGAAAAAAATTTATTGGTACCAATTTCCAGTAATAAAACCATACTTCATTAATTTTTAGGATATGTATAATTAAGTGCTTTTTTAAAAATATAATAAATAAAACATAAATTTAAAAATATATTAAGAACAAAGAAAAAATTAGACTAATGTATAATGCAGTAAAAGTAAGGGATAGGAAAATGTGCAATAAAAAATCAAGGATCTAAAGGGATGCAAAAATAAGTGGTTGAAAAGTTAGGACACTCGACTTAATGAACCAAATTAATAAAAATTCACCAAAAATCCCCAAAGTTGTTCATCCAACTAATAAGACTTTGGGGACTAGTGTAACAAACAGCACAATATCTCATCTCTCCCTAATGAAAAAGATGTAATATAAAATTGGGGAAAATTGGGCTGTATATAGATTATTAACTATCTCTTGCCTCCTTAAGTAATGCTGAAATTATATTATAGAAATGATTTTTTTTCTAATTTTTAAACATATACCTATCATTTAATATTAACGCAAAATATAAAGAGACAGGATATACCAATAGGGCAATGGATTTATTATTACACTTGGATCTTACAACATATTATCATGTACTCTAATAAATTGAAACTTGCCTAAATTGCTAGCTAAAAGAATGATATCCCATCCCTTTCTATTGGATGAACGAACTGAGCAATAAGTGATGTTCACAATTTGACAATTTTTCCCCTGTCATAATATCCACGTATGTCGTATATTCTATATCTTTTAATAGAGCTCAATTTAATCAATACCTTTTCTTTTTCTCTAGTCTTTACATTACAAATAATAAATTCCATTGTCCTATCCGTTAAATCTCTGATTTTATTACAAATGTTTTTTTCCAGTAAATTTTGTTACTATGAAAATTAAAACACCTTTTGCAATTAATCAATACAAAAATTATTGTTGTGATTTAAACAACATTTTTAGTCAGGGATCTAAAGGGATAAGACAATGGACGATAAATTGATGTATATCCTAATGATGATATATAAAGTTACTCTTTCTGTAGATTATAATTAGTGGTTGAAACGTATAAACATTACATTTAATTAACAAACCATTCATTTAAAGTCCTAAAAGTTGTTGAGACAAAGAATTAGAAAATGTTATTATAAAACTTTGGGGACTAGTGTAATAAACAGGCCGTTGTCACCTCTCTCTCTGAGATAGAAGAGTTTAATCTAAATTGAATTTATTATTAGAAAAAGAAAACATAATTCTTGTGGTTTAATGACAATGCCTACTAAAATAAGACTTTTATGAAGGACATGAATGTTCTTGTTCATTCTAAAACTATTTTAAAAAACAAACCAATGTTTTTTAAAGCCATTTAAATTTTCTTTGTTTTACAAAAATTTGGAAGAAAAAAAGTTTGTTTGTAAAAAAAATTGGTAAAGTGGCGAACCGTAAATATTGTGGTTAGCAGGGAGGGAGGGGACATTGGGATGTTTATTACACTAGTCCCAACGTTTTATAACAAGTTTGGGGACTTTTATTGAATTTTGATTGGTTGGTTCATTAAGTTGAGTGTTCAAACGTGTCAACCAATAATTGTAATCTAAAGAAGGAGTAATTTTATTTATCATTGTGGATGTACATTAATTTATTGTCCATTGTCTTATCCCTTTAGATCCTTGGTGGTTAGTATTAACTTCAAGCTTGTTCATTGTACATAGGCGTGTAGCTCTTTTAGAAAAGTGGTTCCCAAAGTCGTATCACACTTTAATATTACAGTACAATTTTAACTTGTACATCCCTGTCAATGTACTGTAACACTTGTATTATTAGCTGACTTAAGAATCCGAATTCAAATCACAAAGCCTTTTATCTTATATCCCATCATAGACACGTTGATAAAGGTTATTAAAGACATAAAAACTGTGTTTTTTATTTTTGGCTTTGTCGTAACCATGAATTTTTTACTCGAGTTTTTATACATTCAAATTTAAATAAAAAGTTCTGGATTTAAAGTTTACCAAAATATATTTCTTAAAAATGAACGTGAAATGAACCAGGTGTACTAACCAGGGATCTAAAGGGATAAGACAATGGCCGATAAATTTATATACATCACTAATGATATCATCAAAATTACCCGTTCTTTAGATTATAATTAGTCATTGAAACGTTTGGACATTCGACTTAATGAAACAACCAATCAAAATTAAATGAATGTCCCCAAAGTTGTTAAGCCAATGATAAAAAATATTTGTTATAAATCTTTGAGGACTGGTAAAATAAACAGCCCAATGTCCCCTCTTTCCCTGCGTACTAGCGCATCTACTCTTTAGCAAGCACATGTCCTTACGTCATTTTAGCTGTATGTCATTCGCGCGTTGGATAATAAGAAAAAAATTACTTGAGCTTCTTTGATTTGAAGTTAATTTAAAGTATTTTAAATTAATGTCTATATACTAAGCTGCTATCTAACCATTTAAAATTTACATCTAAAGTAATCAATTTACAATTTATCAGTCAAAATAAAGTCCAAGTTATCATGAATCTTAGATTTGAAATTTACTGAATTTTAAACTAATAAAAAAATAATCAAATGGTTGAATAATGGTGCATATAATTACACAACAGCTTTCAATATTATATAGGTTACCCCTATAGGAAACAAATTAAATTCTTCGTTCAAGTATTTAATTTATTATGTTAAAGAAACAAGTATAATTGTGTACATATGTCCATAAAAGGTGCAGAAAAAAAGGTGGAAGTTTTAGTGATAGAAAATAACTATATAGTTTTATACCTTTACATAATATATGTTATACAGACGGACATAGTTATAGTTATAAAGTAGCGGCGCTACAAAAAAATAAGTCTAGGGGGTCAAGAACCCCAGGGCAAATTTATTGATGGAATTTATATCATCGAAAAATAGGGGGGGGGGTGAGGGGAGGATAACAGGGATTCACAGGGATAAGACAATGGCCGATAAATTGATGTACTTCCTCATTGATGACACACATGATTGCCCCTTATGTAGATTACAATTAGTAGTAGACACTCAACTTAATGAACCAACCAAACAAAATTCAATAAAAGTCCCGAACGTTGTCAACCCATTAAATAAGAAAAAGATATTATTCAGACTTTGAAAACTAGTGTAATAAACAACCCAATGTCTCCTTTCTCCCTGGGAGGATAGGGTTGCAATATAATGTCGGAACGATAGAGTTTAACTTAAAGTCAAGAAAATAAAACATTATGATAACCCGTTTTACCCCATCCCTTATCCTCTACCCCACTTTTGCTTTCATTACAAAATTCTTCCATCCTAACTTAACAACGCTACTCAATACTGTGGCTCACCAAATTTACACATAAGGTGACGTTAACATGGGAAATACATATAATTAATTATGAAAATAATATATCCAAGTGCGTCTGTCGATAAAAAGAGAAAGACACAATAAATCATTTAGCTCTTTATTTTTATTTTTTTAAGTTTAAAAATATTGTACTCGGCTATTCCTTGGCCGATTTAGGCTTTTAATCATATCCTGGCCGAGACAAATTTAGACCGTTGACTAATCAAAAATCGGTTCAGTTAGAGGGATACCCAACGTCTCAATTTGTTGCTACCAAAAGTCTTATAACTACGTTGCAATTATATAAAAACCCGTAAATTGAGTTTAATCAAAGGAGTATACTACATATTTCAATCACGCCCCCATCCCGTGATACAGCGTGGATTTAATTTGTCATCGACCGTCGGAACACCTGTAGTGTTGTGGGGGGGGGGGGGGGGGAGGGATGTCAGGGTTTTACTTCCAGGGTAGAAAAGAATGAGAAGGTGTTCCCTAAAAACTGTCCAAAAAAGGCAAAAATATCTTACCTGAAATCTCTTAATTGGCAAAAGAGAAAAGGTAATGGCCACATTTTTTACTTACACAACCAAAAATTGTTTTTTGCTGTTTTTATGTGCAACTTTTTATAAGAGTATCAGTATTAGGATGAATGTTGCTTTAAAGCACCTGTCAGTGTTGCCATAATGTAACATAATACTTTTTCTTAGAAATAGCAATTTTCTTTTAATTTTAAAAATTAAATCATAAGTGTTAGTGAACACATCTCTTAAAATTTCACATATTTCAAATCTTGGGCATAAAAATCATGAAATTTTTATGCTAATATTGATATTTACTGTTATACAAAAACTTAACATCTATGTCCAATTTGAAATTAACACTCTAGGCCTGGTTATTGTTTAAAATAAAAAAAAAAATACGATAATGTCCGTTAGAAGCTAATTTTTTTAATTCTTTAATTTTTACTTATTAAAATTAATAAACAAATGAGTTATTTTTTCTGTCTATTTAAGAAACAGGAACACAGTAATAGTGTCTGACTGATAATGACGTAACAAAAAAACATTAGCCAATGAGAGGCCGCTATTGACCAATGGTAAAATTTATAGTGGCCTCTCATTGGCTAATTTTTTTTGTTACGTCATAATCAGTCAGACACTATTACTGTGTTCAAGAAACAGCCTTTATAGATATCAAAGTTAGAAATTACAGGGATATTAAGTGATAAGAGTTTGGTTGGACGGTAAATTAAATGAACATTGAACATCCAGGATGAAGATAAACGAATTAATATTTCTGTTTATTGAAATTATTGGTAAAAATAATTGGAAACCGCTAATTAATTGGAACCAAATAATCAAGATTTAATAAAGAGTACCAAACACTTTGAATAATTTCCAGTCCAGTGTCTCCTCCCTCCCCCTCTGGGTATATTACCGCACAGCACCTGCCAATATTATTACAGGGAGGTGCTATCAGCATGATAAATCTCCAGTTTCACATCCTTTCTTTATTTTCAATACCTTACATATCAGGGAGGGAGGGGACAATGGGCTGTTTATCACTAGTCCCCAAAGTTAAATAGTAATGTTTTCTTATTCGTTTGCTCAACAACTTTGGGGACTTTTATTGAATTTTAATTGATTGATTTAGTTGAGTGTCCAAACGTTTTAACCACTAATTGTAATTTATTATATCATGATTGGGGATGTATATAAATTTATCATCTATTGTCATATCTCTTTGGATTTCTGAGTTTCACATCCTTTTATTATTTTCAATACCTTACTTTACCTACCTTTATTTAACCATTTGATTTGTTTATATAGGGGTAACCTATATTAAAAGCAGTATATAATGGTCAGGAGCTAATTTAGTAAAAATTAATTTTACCAATCAAAGCACATTTTTCATTCATAACAATCCGAAAAAAAACCTTTTTTTGGAAGGGGGAGGGGTGGTATCAATATGTTTTTTTTTATTAGGTGTTTTCCCTCAAAACTGCCTATTTAGCACTGAACCTTCCCCCCTCGTCCCTTATTTTTAAAGTAAATTGTTTGACTTTTTTTCTATAATGTAAATGTAAATGAAGAGAATAATATAAATTCTGCATTTCCAAGTTGAAGTATTATTATGTAAATCTTTGGCTCTTACAAGTAAACTACCAGGATAAGACAATGGCCGATAACTTGATGTACATACCCAATAATGATACACAAAATTAATCTTTCTATAAATTAAAATTAGTTTTTGAAACGTATAGACACCAAACTTTATGAACTAATCTATAAAATTTAACAAAAGTCCCCAAAGTTGATAAGCTAACAAATAAGAAAACGTTAATACAAATTTTTGGGGACTGGCGTAATAAACAGCCAATTGTCCCCTCCCTGAAATCTTTAGCTCTTACAAGTAAACTACGCATTCCTTGTAAGATGCTTACATAATAAGACACAAAACAACATAACATTATAAAAACGAAATCAATCAATATATACTTGATATAAAAGTCAAAACTCTTTAATTATTTCAACTAACAAATAAAACTGTTTGATTTTTTTATGAGTTTTAAAAAATTGTTGGACCTAAATGAGAGCCATATCGGTTCAGTAGTCAGCTAAATCTCCGGATACAGAAAGACACCCTGTTACTATTAGATAACATTACTAGGATTAAAGTATTAAATTAGTTACATTAATTGTATTAAAAGATGAACATTGTACAACATACCAAAGTTGAATTAGATTTATAGTGAAGCCATGCTATATTTGCAATACAATTAGAATTCAGAGAGAGAGAGGGGACAAGGGGCTGTTTAATACACCAGTGTTCAAAGTTTTAAAATAACGTTTCTTATTCGTTGGCTTAACAACTTTGGACCAACCATCAATTGTAATCTACAGGAAGGGGTAATTTTGTGTATCATCATTGAGAATGAACAATGTACATAAAGTTATCGGCCATTATCTTATCCCTTTAGATCCCTGATTATAATTTGTCTGAGTTCAAGTTAAACTAAGCAGGTGCAAATCAAAACTTTATTTTCTAAAAATAAATTCTAAAAAGTTTAAAGTCACTCCAAATTGTCTTTCCTCTCTTTAAATGATTCATTTAAATTTCAAAAAATAAATATTGATTGGGTTCTTCTTTTTTTTAGAATCCGTGATGGTTTTAAGCTATTCGTTAAAGATTTAAGGATTGGGGTGGTTCTATGCTACTTTTTGCTTCTTCTTACCTTAAGAATTTTTAAATAAAGAACTATTTGTTAAAACTTTTTCAATTATTGGTTTTTCTTCTTTGTGTATGATTGTCATTATAGATTAATTTTGAAATTAAACAGAAAACACTCAGTTTTTTTGCTTACTGATAAACAGCAGGGAGGGAGGGGACATTGGGCTGTTTATTACACTAGTCCCCAAAGTTTTATAATACTTTTTTTTATCATTCGTTGGATTAGCAAACTTGTGGACATTTGTTAATTTTGATTGGTTAGTTGTCCAAACGTTTTTACCACTAATTGTAAAGTATACAAGGGATAATTTGTGTATCATCATTGGGGATGTACATTAATTTATCGGCCATTGTCTTATCCCTTTAGATCCCTGTAGAAAACAAGCATGGAAATGACAAACAAAAACTGACACAAACACAGGGTTCTTAAGGAATAAGACAATGGATGATAAATTAATGTTCATCCCAAATGATGATTCACAAAATTAAACCTTCTGTAGATAAAGTTTATTGAAAGTTTGGACAATACTAGTTTAAAACTATCAAAACAAAATTTATTAAAGTACCCAACGTTGGTATGTAACTTTGGGTACTACTGTAATTTACAGTCCAATGTCCCCACCCTTCCTGCACAAACATAAGAATATGTAAAATCATTGCAGTAATATATAATTCTAGAGCTTCCCCTGGTTGTGTTAGAAGGGGATTATTGGGTAAGTTAGGATACTCAATAGTCACGTACATAATATCAGTACTACCCTTATCCCAAGCTCCTCTGAGGAGAGCGTCATTCATTACGGTGACTTAAATTGGGACACCTGCCATACTCGGCGAGGGTGAGGTAATAATGAGTAGCTCTCATGAGACAGCGGGTCAAGTCATAATGTGCTTGAACGTGGAGATTGATAGCCCTAGTGGCTATACAAAAGTGTCTCAGCCTACTCCATGACTACTTAGGCCAAAACCCTAAGAAACTATGGCTAATCAATCAATCAATCAATCTAGAGCTTGGCAGCCACAATCACATTTGCAACTAAGTACAGTGATCCAAAGAGATAAGACAATGGCCGATGAATTGATGTACATCCCTAATGATCCCCAATCAGAGGTGGAAACGTTTGGACACTCAACCTATTGAACCATCCAATTAAAATTTACTAGAAGTCCCAAAGTTGTTAAGCCAATGAATAAGAAAACAATTTTTGGCTGAATGCGACGTTAGTAAGCAGCCGTAACAGTAAAAACAGCTCTTCAATTCTATCAATTCGCAGCTTAGCTGCCCTTTTAAATATTCCGCAGCTGCATTAAAAATAGTCGGCTGCCGAGCCCTGTGTATAACCATGTTTTACATAATTTTACCATTTTATGTAAAGAGAGCAGACACACAATTTTCCAGGGATCTAAAGGGATAAGACAATGGTCAATAAATTGATATACATCTTCAAAGATGATACACAAAATTACCCCTACTGTTGATTACAGTTTGTGGTTGAAATGTTTGGACACTACTTAATGAATCAACCAATTAAAATTAATTTAAAGTCCCAAAAGTTGCCTAACCAAGTAATAACAAAACGTCATTGTAAGAATATGGGGACTAGTGTAATAAACAGCCCACTGTCCCCTCACGCCCTGCAATTTACTGTGTTGCTTTGTTTTCATTTAGTAAAGCTTTTCTCTTATTAGTCTTTCTTTTAGAGGCTTTGCATGAGTTTTCGTCACCATTTTTGTATTAAACAAACTAACCTAACCAATTTTAATTTTGACAATTTTAAAGATGTTTTTTTTCCTACTAAAAGCACTATCTACAATTTCTAAAATGATATATGTTCAATTATGAGTTATTTTGATTATTTTTTAAAAATCTCGCCTCTCCCACAAAGATCCTAAAAGATCAACCAACTAACTTTTGCTTTAAATGCTTTATGATATAAATATTTTAAGTTTAAAATAGTTACAATATATTCAGGGATCTTAAGGGATAAGACAATGGACGATAAATTGATGGACATCCCCAAAGATGATACACAAAATTACCCCTTCTGTAGAATGTGATTTGTGGTTAAAACGTTTGAACACTCAACTTAATGAACAAACCAATTAAAGCCCCCAATGTTGTTAAGTCAACGAATAATAAAACTTGATTATAAAACATTGGGGACTAGTGTAATAAACAGCCCAATGTCCCCTCCCTCCCTAATATAAAATATATGTTGTATATCTTTTTACATACATATATTGTATTAGGAGAATAAAAGTCAAGAAAAATTAGTGCTAAAACTATTTTGTATGAGGACTGGCAGACTGACGTTCAAAGTATTAAATTAAATATAATAAAGAAAAAGAAGAAGAAAAGCTATGTTTTGCCATAAAATAACCAATACAGCTGGATTCTGCCCTTTCCGTATTGTAAAAATATTATGCAATAATCAACAATTTTTGCATAGTTCAATGAATATTTAATTTCATAGATTTACAATGTTTAGGTTATGTATTTTGAGTTAAAATAATCTATTCAAATAAAAAATAAAATGGCCTAAAACCATCCTGGGCGTAAGATTGTTTTGCCTCTTCGGGAGGGGAAATTTGACTGTTTATTTCACTAGTCCCCAAAGTCTTACAATAACGTTTTCTTATTCGTTGGCTTTACAACTTTGGGGACTTTAGTGAATTTTGAATGGTTGCCTTAATAAGTTAAGTTTCCAAACGTTTCAACCTCTAATTGAAATCTACAGAATGGGTATTTTGTGTATCATTATTGGGGATGTATATCAATGTATCGGCCATTGTCCTATCCCTTTAGATCCCTGTAAATCTATACATTGACAAGTCTTTGAAGTTCTAATGCAAATTTGTAGGAGGAAAAGCTACTCACTGCGGAAAAGTTTTAAGAGGGTTATTCTTGATTATTTTTATATAGTAAAAATATTTGAAAAATTACAATGAGAATATCAATATTAAAGCCCGAATATGACTATAAGTTATTGTTTTTTTTGTAATTTTAGAAATGCTTAAAACTACACCGTTTTCATATAATTTTTCTATGCAAAAATAACAGGAAGCGCAGATATAAAATCAAACTTAAAAAAAAAATTTTAACATCTGTCAAAAAAATAAGGAAAATTTATTATTAAACTGATTTTACTTATTGGGATGGATTATTATTGAAAGTTTTATAATAACGTTTTCTTATTCGTAGGCTTAACAACTTTGGGGACTTTTATTGATTTTGATTGGATGGCTCATTAAGTTGAGTATTCAAACGTTTCAACCACTAAATGTAAGAAAAAGAAGTTTTTTTATGTACATCAATTTATCAGTCACTGTCTTATCCCTTTAGATCCCTGGAGTGATGTACTTTCTAATCCTTGTTATCTAGTAGCTGCGCTATTTACACTGTTATTGATTTTTGTGGGTCGTGATTTGTGAATTCAGAAAGTGCAATATTTTTCCTAGAATGGTCGATGACAAATTAATGCCATGCTGTATCACGGGATGGGGGCGTGATTTAAATGTGTAGTATACTCCTTTGATTAAACTCAATTTACGGGTTTTTATATAATTGCAACGTAGTTATAAGACTTTTGGTAGCAATAAATTGAGACGTTGGGTATCCCTCTAACTGAACCGATTTTTGATTAGTCAATGGTCTAAATTTGTCTCGGCCAGGATATGATTAAAAGCCTAAATCGGCCAAGGAATAGCCGAGTACAATATTTTTAAACTTAAAAAATTAAAAATAAAGAGCTAAATGATTTATTGCGTCTTTCTCTTTTTATCGACAGACGCACTTGGATATATTATTTTCATAATTAATTATATGTATTTCCCATGTTAACGTCACCTTATGTGTAAATTTGGTGAGCTACATTATTGAGCAGCGTTGTTAAGTTAGGATGGAAGAATTTTGTAATGAAAGCAAAAGTGGGGTAGAGGATAAGGGATGGGGTAAAACGAGTTATCAAAAGACCAAAAAATCTTGCCAGTGGAACAAATTCAACCCCTAGAATACCACTCCCCTCCTTTGTCTCTCACTTTCTCTCTCTCTCTCTCTCTCCCTCAATCTTTCTCTACCACCTTTCTTCTTCCTTTTTTACCAGGGAGGGAAGGGACATTGGACTGTTAATTACATTAGTCCCCAAAGTTCATAATATCGTTTTCTTATTCGTTAGTTTAAAAACTTTGGGGACTTTTGATTTGTTGGTTTATTAAGTTGAGTTTCCAAACATTTCAACCACTAATTGTTATCTACAGAAGAGGTAACTTAATGTTTCATCATTGGAGATGTTCATCAATTTATCGGCCACTGTCTTATCCCTTTAAATCCCTGCTTTCTTTTCACTCTTCCTTTCTTTTACTCTGTCGAATTGCATTCGATAATTTTGTCCTATAATGTTGCAAATATTTCATACCAGGAATCTAAAGGGATAAGACAAAGCCCGATATATTTTAGTACATTCCTAATAGTGTTACATAAAATTACTCCTTCTGTAGTTCACAATTATTGGTTGAAACGTTTGGACACAAACGAATTTTAATTTAATAAAAGTCCACAAGGTTTTCAATCCTACGAATAATACTTTGGGGACTGGTGTAATAATCAGCCCAATGTCACCTCCCTCCCTGTATAATTTACATATTTTAAATATTTTGTTAAAAAATTTTGTGCAGTTTTGTAGCTGCATAAATGCATGTATATGGCCGTAGTATTAGAAGTTTCAAAGTACGTTGCTCTTACAATATTGCAAAAATATAAAGAATAGTGCAAACCTAAAAATAGCAAAAATCTCTTGGATTTTTAGATTTATTTGTTTCTGTTATTCTGTAAGAGTATTTTTTTGTTAAGTTTGTTTCTTTAGTTTTACATCTTAAATTTATTCATGTTTTTCATATGATCTCGAAAACCGTAAATTTAATTGTTTTATTCTTTTCAGGTATGTACTGTTTGGGTCTTTGATATGGTGTACTATTAGTTGAAAATGCTTTAAAAGTTACTCTTGGCTATGCTCCCCCCCCCCCCCCCTATAGGGGCACTTGAGATTAAGGGGGCTTGATTTCAACCTCCCCCGACTTTTTAGTATCAAAAAGAAAAGGTAAAAATTTATTTTGGAGAAAACTACTTTTTTTGGCGGAGGAGGTGGTACATTCGCAGGACCTATGATAAGCTAACCTGTAAAGGAAAACCATATCGGTTTAGTGGTTAGAAAGATTCTTTGCTATAGACAAAAAAATACACCTTACTACTTTATATTCTCATTTTTACAGAAACATAGATAGGAAAGTACATAGTTTCCCTCTATTCTCATTTTCCTTCAGTTTTTCCTCAAATAACCAAACTGCGTTGGTTCATATGATTATAGAAACATAGTATGTAAGGGATCTAAAGTGATAAGACAATGGCTGATAAATCTATGTACATCCCCAATGATGATACACAAAATTTCTCCTTTATAGATTACCACTTGTACATAGTTTTCTCATTTTCCTTCACATTTTCCTCTTTAGATAACCAAACTGCGTTGAATCATGTTATTATCGAACCATGGTATGTATGTATAACTAAGTAATAGGGAATATTAGCATGCAATTTTTTAAAGAAATATAAATTAGACAGTATGAACTAAGCAAAGCAGTTGATTTATAAAATTTAAAACCTTAAAGTAGTGGGACGAAAAATTCAATCTTAAACTTGAAAAGAGGTAAAAGAAGGGGTGGAGGGAGGAAGGGCAGTAGATTGCCTAAAACCAAAAAACCAAAATACTGGTTTTAATCTCATGATTGTACATTTTTATATTCGTTGAAAATTGTCTGCAATACGTTGCTATACATAATTTTTTAGTATGGCTGAGAACCGGTTCTAATCCACTGGATATTAATCGGTTTCGAAGCGATACTGGAAATGTTACATAGCAACACGTGAACTTTTTTTTGCAGTAATGTTTCTTTTCAATTTTCCTCCTCCCAAGTTTTTATGGATTTTTACAGTACAAAGAAAATCAAATAATATATGCTTAAACATTAAAACAAGGATGTCAACATTCTTTAGTGGTAAATTTTTAAAATCATTCTATTTTTAAAAGTGAAGCTTTTCTATAATTAGGGTCGCATCGACCCGTCCGTCCGGGACAGCTCTTTTCATTAATTCAAACAGGTTAGAATTTTCCTAGCGATTTGAAATTTTTCATGAAAATTCCTATAATAATTAGATACGATTAAGGAAGCGTAGCAACTCTATAATCATTATCAGAAAGATCGTAAGTTAATTAAAAATTAAAACTTGCTGATTTTTTACTTTTTTGTTAACAAATTTTCATCTAATAATTATCCGATTGATTTCATTTTTGGAATATTGATTCCAAGGACAACAAAGAAAAATGTTATAAGCGAAGCATGTATGTAATTAAGTCCAAAAAATATAAGCTTGTCCTTTAACTGTATCCTTTATTTAAACAGTTTTTCAACAAATCTACTTACAATAAAACCATTACTATAAAGAATGAGCCATTTTGGTCCAGTGGTTACACTCTTAATATACACAAACACACATCCCGCCTCCTTTTTGTAAGAACATTATGATAATTAATATTATGTTGTTCAATTTTAATTTAATTATTGAATAATTTAATTAAAATATTTTATAAGTTTATTTTAATTCTGACTAGAATATATTAATTATCATGGAGGAAGAGATATACAATGCAGGGAACTAAAGGGATAAGACAATGACTGATAAATTAAGATCAACCCCAATGTTGATACACAAAGATACCCATTCTGAAGATTACAATTATTGGTTTAAACGTTTGAACGCCCAACTTACTGAACAAACCAATCAAAATCAATTAATGTCCCCAAAGTGGCTCATCTAACAAATAAGGAAACGTTATTTAAAATCTTTGGGACAAGTGTAATAAACCCTCTCCCCACCTGTATACTATGTCTCTACACCTATTTTACCTATCAACAAGGATGACAACATCCATAAAAGCAAAGCTCAAAAACGGTATGGCAGATGAACAATAACTCTTGTTGAGTGTCAGAACTGAATATAAAAAATATGAATATATAAGTTTTGACAAAAATATACGGAAATTTGTTGCAAAACTTCTTAAATACAGAATTCTGTTTAAGGACTTACTGACATTTTTAGGACTTGATTATAGAGATGCTTCGCTTAAATATTGTACCTTATTGTAATAGGAATCAGTAATCCAATAATCATAACAATTGGATGATTTTATCAGATAAAAAAATGTTGTTAAAAAAGTTTTTAAAAAAAGAACATAGACAAACGGACATTCTGGTAATGATTATAGAGTTGCTACGCTTTCTAAATCGTAGCTAACTACTACAGAAACCACCATGCAAAGTTTGAACCCGATAGGACAATTCTAACAGGCCTAAATTAACGAAAAAAAGCTATCCGTTACGGACGGACGGACTGACCGACCCTAATTACAGAAAAGCTTCGCTTTAAAAAAATAAAAGCTATCAAAGTCTATAATTGACTAATATTTTCTATAAATAACGACATCTATCTTAATAAAAAGAAGCCTTTTGAATCTTATATGCAACAAAACAGGCAGACATGGAGCAATAAATATTTATATTTATATAAAAGCTTCGCTACTCCAACTTAATATTTATGTGAAAAAAATAATTTAATGTTGTTTTGCTGTTCTCTATAAAAAAAGTAGCATGTCTTGTGTCGCCATAATAGTTGCAAAACTAAAGTTAAATCAGAGATCTAAAGGGATAAGACAATGGCCGATTAATTGATATACATCCCTATTGATACAAAAAAATTACTTCTTCTGTATATTACAATTAGTTTGGACACTCATCTTAATAATCATAATTCAATAAAAGTTCCAAAGTTGTTAAGCCAATGAATAAGAAAACGTTATTATAAAACTTTTGGGACTAGTATAACAAACAGCCCATTGTCCCCTTTCTCCCTGAATAAAATGCAACTTTACATATTTTTGCGCAACATCATCAATTCAATTTTGAGTACACATAAAGTTCAGGAAAGGAGGGGACATTGGGCTTTTTATTACACTAGTCTCCAAAAACTATAATAACTTTTTCTTATTTGTTGGATTAATACCATTGCGGACATTCATTGAATTTTAATTGGTCGGTTTATTAAGGGTAAATTTGTTTCATCATGTATGTATGTTCATCAATTTTTCGGCCATTGTCTTCCTTTTAGATCCCTGCATGAAATTGTTTGATTTACTTTTTGTTTTTTTTATTAAATTATTAAAATTGTTAATAAAAATTTTTTTAATTTCAAATGTTCATTTGGCTTTTCGTCACCTACGTTTTAAAGGGAAACTTATTTTTTTTCGGGTGGAATATTTAAGCGGAGAAATGTAATTTTCTCGGTTGCCATAACAGATAAATGTCTTGATCTACTTTGTCAGTGCATAAGTTTTTCCTAATTTTTTAACAATACTTGTTGACGTTTGTCAGGAAGGAAGGGAACATTATATACTAGTCCACAAAGTTTTATAATAACGATTCATTATTCGTTGGTTTTGATTAGTTGGTTTATTAAGTTGATTTTTCCAATGTTTCAACCACTAATTGTAATCAAGAATGGATAATTGTATTATCATCATTGGGAATGTTCATAAATTTATCGGCCATTGTCATAATTCTTTAGATACCTGGAAGTTTGTAATAGCCTTTTTAGAGATCTTATTAAACAGACAGAATCACGTTTGATAACTTTAAAAACAATTATGCAAATAATAAAGAATAATTTTTGAGTGAAAGTTGTTTTACAAGTTTTTAAAACTGTAATTTACATATAATTTAAATCTAAACCCTTTTTATATTCTGTGATTTCCAGTTAAAAATTTGGGTTTTACTCAAGAATAGAGGTACTCAAAGTTTTAAACCATATTATCTTTATATAAAAACTTTGGGTACTTGATTTAATCGTTATTAGTTAGTTAGTTAGTTCATACATTTTAATTAATAATCTAAAGAAGTGGAGTTTTTATAAATTAATTTATCAGCCATTGTCTTTTACATTTAGAACCCCTAATTTATTGATAGTTTTTTTATCACTAAAATTGTTTAAATTGCAATTTTTCATTTGACCTTCGATTTCATTTTTTACCACACATGTATTTCATGTTTTATTTTTATAGTTTTTTTTATGAAATAATCACCCAACCTCTACACATAATTTTATCCTTATACTAAAGTAACAGGATCTCTGAATGTATGTATGTTTGTATGTGTACCAAAGGATCTCGCTAACCGCTGAATCGATCGGGTTCTCCTTTACAATGTAGCTTCTTATAGGTACTTGGAAGGTTTATACCTAGTTGGGGGGACGGTACCAACACCCTCCCAAATGAAATCGCCCCTAGAAACCCCCCCCCTATTTTTTTTTTCTTTCTAAAACCAACTTTTTCTTTTGAAACCTTTGGGTTGTCGATTAAAACCCCCACCCTCCAAGTGCATCTAGAGGCCTCTATGGGCGTAGCCGCTAATATATTTAAAAGTATCTGAATTAATGTGTTTATATTTTTTGTATGACCTTTTGTGACTGTCCTTTCTACTACGCCAAAAAATCAAAATAGCCTAAAATCTGACATGAGCCAATAAAAATATAAATCCAGTTTTAGAGATCTTTGAACGCAATCTAACATACACACACAGCAATTGATATTTTAATACTTGGATCTTAAACCAGATTTTCATATTTTCCAATAAAGTGAAACATGCAGTGAGCTAAAATATATAATGAATCCTCTTTACCACTTTCTTTACCCAATCAACTCTACTCCTACTGAATGAACAAACTGACCAATAATTGAATATGAAAATAGCAACCTAAATTGACGACATTTTTCCCCTGTCAAATTACCCATGTATATTCTAAATACTGGCAGAAAGAATGTGTTGTAAATTGATTTTAAAAGAATAACCTTGAATTTAATTTTTTAATAGACTTAAAATTTTGACTTTAATTGTGTACAGTTAGGGCAGTAATAATTAAATTAATCAGCTAAGCATAAAATTTTTTTTTCAAAAATTTAAAATTTGCCATATGGTACAATATTGCTTGTATATAAGGAACACGGCTTCTATGTAACTTATTATAGTGAGCTTTCCGCGGATATTAAAATAAAAAAATATTAGATTAAAATCTGTCTTGTTAGAACCGAGGGACTGAAGGCCCGAGCTATATAAACTGGTATTACTTTTATGTTTTTTTTTATTTGGATATTCGTTGAAAATTGTCTGTGATACGATGCTATACATGATTTCTTTAGTTTGGTTAAGAAATGGTTTTAATCCAGCGGATATTGATCGGTTTCAAAGCCTTACTGGAAAGAAATGTTATTTTCTATAAAAAGCTTTTTGTCTGTAGCGAAGGATCTCGCTAACCGCTGAACCAATATGGTTTTCTTTTACAATGAAGCTTCTTATAGGTAATGATGTGATTTTAGTCTACTTTATTTTTATAGACAAAGTTGTGGTATGGTTTTAGGCTAATTTTCTGTCCTTCCATGTCTTTTCGAAAAGAGCCCGTGGATGCTAAGGGTGCAGCTGCTAGCATTACCAATATCTGCATTAATTAGATTAAATTAAGTTGTAGCAAACTTATTATTGCTGCACTTCTAATATATAAACTTATTTGTCCTTGTTACTTAGTTGATTTATATACTAAGTAGTATACTCTGTATGTAGTATGAAATAAATTATAAAACAAGGATGACAACATTCATAAAAGCGAAGAGTTAAATTATACATAATTGTTATAGGAATTCATGCAAAGTTTAAAATCGATAGGACAATTCTAACCTGTTTAAATTAACGAATTGAGCTAACTGTCTGTGACAGACGTAAGGACCTTTTTAAACTTTTTATGAAGTAGTAAGGTATTTTTTTGTAGCTTAAGATTTTAAGAACTACTGAACTCATTGAGTTCTCCATTTTAGGAAAGCTTCAGATAATCACAGGATATTTTTTTAGATTTAAGTCTTGAGATGGTTTTAAGCTATTTTTCTGCCCTTCCTCACCTTTTTGTATAAAGATTCTAGGGGCGCAGCTGCTAGTGTTATATTAAATTTATTATCGTGAATTTCACAAAAAAAAATACTTTAAATTAAAATTTTTCATCTTTTACACAACAATTAAGGATATTAATTTTACTAAAAATGCCTCATTTTTTTTGTTATAAATTTGTGCCATATGCTATTTTGGTATGAGGTTTATTAAAGTTTTATTTTAATAAAATGATACTTTTTTATTAGTGAAGATTCCTAGGGATCTAAAGGGAAAAGACAATTGCCGATAGATTGATGTACATCCCCAATAATGATACAAAAAATTACCCCTTCTGTAGATTAAGAGAAGTGGTTGAAACGTTTGAACATTCAACTAAACAAACCAAAAAGCCCTAAAGTTGTTAATCCAACGAATAAGAAATGTTATTATAAAACTTTGGGGACTAGTGTAATAAACAGCCCATTGTCCCTCTCTCACTGGAAGCCTTCATATAGGTTTCATTAGATTTGGAATTAGGAACTTTTTGTTCAGGGTTTTGGGTTGGTTATAACACTACTCCAAAAAGTTTTATAATAACATTTTCTTATTCGTTGGCCCAACAACTTTGGGGACTTTTGATTGGTTGGTTCATAAAGTTAAGTGTCCATTAACCAATAATTTTAATCTTTAGATAACTTTAAAAAAAAGAAATACTAACTTTTCTGCCAATTAAAAAAAAACCTCCCGAATTATAATTTAAAAAGTACACTTTGTTATAAAGATGCCTTCTAAGTACATTTTATGTTTAAAAAAAGTAAAAATTTCCTTTCTTTGTAATTTATAGTTTGATATATGAATCTTTTTTGCCATTTGATAATTCTTTGTAATATTCATGTTGCTCTTTTACTCCCCCCCCCTTATTTCCCCCTTAACTCTGTTCTAGCGGGGGTTGGGGAGACCCTCTTAACTCTTTACTAGCGGGGATAGGTGGGGAGTCAATGAAAAAGAGAGTAATCTTCTCTTTACTGACCTAATTCCAGGCAAATATAAGCCGTGTATACAACACGATTCACTGCCCTACCTTTCTCACTCTCACTATCTCTCTCTCTCTCTGTCTCTTTCTCACTCTCTCTCTCTCTCTCTCCCTCTCTCTCTCTCTCTATCTCTCTGTTTTTCCTTTCTCTTGGATATTTTTGCCTTACTTTACTATGCAATGCATTCTTGCAGGGATCTAAAGGGACAAGACAATTGTTGATACACAAAATTACCCCTTTTGTAGATTGCAATTAGTGGTTGAAATATTCAAATACTCAACTCAATGAACCAACCAATCAAAATTCTAAAAGTCCCCAAAGTTGTTAAGCGAATAAGAAGGTAATTATAAAACTTTAGGGACTAGTGTAATAAACAGCTCAATGTCCCCTTCCTCCCTGGCATTCTTGCCTTTCATGCATGCAGCTTGTTGCAACACTTTCCCTTACACTATCTATCTATCAACCCATACTATCTATCTATCTATATAGCTGGCTACCTTTCTATCTATCTAGCTATCTTGTGTGCTGTATAGTTTGTTCACTCTTTGAATTATTGTCTCTACTTTCATTCACACACAGGGAGGGAAAGGGCAATTGTGGTAAGATAAATCCTCCAGGGATGGAGGGGACATTGGGCTGTTTATTACACTTATTGGGCTATTTATTACACTTGTCCCCAAAGTTTTATCATAGCGGTTATTTATTTGTTGGCTTCACAACTTTGGGGACTCTCAATAAATTTTAATTGGTTGGTTTAATTAGTTAGGTGTCCTAATGTTTTACCACTAATTGTAATCTGAAGAAGGGTAATTTTGTGTATTATTATTGGGGAATACATCAATTTATCGACTATTGTCTTTAGATCCCTTTAGATCTCTGTAAATCCTCAACCCTTTCATCTCCCAAATGTTGATTGGCTGTCAATGGGATTGTTTTACAAGAAATTAAGAGTAATACGAATTTATCATTTAACAAATAAGATTTTAAAGAGTATATGATAATATTTTTTAATAGCTGATATATCTATAAAAAATAATGTCATTGTTTTTCTGCATTCAAAATTAGTAAAAATTTCTTTAATTCAAATTTTATCTTTAACATTTAAAAAATTAATACTAGTTTAAAATCTTAATGATTTACTTTCGAGTATGGATTTGAACCCGATTAATATCCGCTGGATTAGAACTTGTTCTCAGCCATACTGAAAAATCATGTATAGCATCATATTACAGACAATTTTCACGTGTATTAAAATAAAAAAATCATTAAATCAAAACCAGTTCTGTTATATCTGTAATAAGATTCGAATAAGAATTTTTTTAATAATCCAAATTATTTTTGTAAAAAAGTGTAATAAGGTTAAAAAGTTGAATGTCATCCTACATTACCTTATAAGGCAGGTAGATTATGTAGAAGTTTTTGTGTAACTTTATTTGTGTGTGTGTGTGTGAGTGTGTGTGTGTGAGTGTGTGTGTGGAGGGGAAAGTAATTCCGAAAATTTACTTCTTTGAATTACAGATTATTTACATATCAACCACTAATTGTAATCTACAGAAAAGGTAATTTTGTGAATCATCATTGATAATGTACATCAATTTATCGGCCATTGTCTTATCCCTTGATTATATTAAAGGAAGGAAACGTCCTATAGATTTACAACCCTCTGCCTTATGGTGGCAATAGGGTAAAAATAATGAAAGTTGATCATGGTCAAAAGCCCAGAAGGAAATTTTCCCACTTTTGCACGTATTTTTTTAGTTTTTTTTTATGCACTTTCTCTTGGGAGGGTGGTGGTACCCCAAAATAGCTATAGACTTTCTCAGGACCTATGAGAAGCTATTTCATACATAACTCTGATGAATTAAGCCATACTGATGAGCCCTAAAAGGGCGAAACATTGTGTCTATGGATATTGTTCATAATTATGTATGAAATAGCTTCTCATAAGTCCTGGGAAAGTTTATAGCTATTTTGGGGGAGGGTACCACCACCCTCTTAAGAAAAACTGCAAAAAAAAACTAAAAAAATACGTGCAACCAGAGGTCTCTAGGGACGTATCCGCTGGTTCAAGATATACTATTGAAATTATTTAAAGAAAAAAAAATAATTTAATCTTGTCAAAACCAGAAGGAAAATTACAGGAAAAATCCAGAGAAAAAAATCATTCATTGATAAACTATCAAAACACAGGGATTTAAAGGTATAAGACAATAACTGATAAATTGATGTAAATTCCCAATGATTTTACGGAAAATTACCCTTTCTTTAGATCACAATTAGTGGTTGAAATGTTTAGACATTTGACTAAATGAACAAAATTCAATAAAAGCCCCCAAAGTTGTTAAGCTAACAAATAAGAAAACATTATTATAAATTTTTAGGGACTAGTGTAATTAACAGCTCAATGTCCCCTCCCTCTCTGAGCAAAACCTAATCTAGCAACTTTATATCTGTCTTTATTTTACATAAGGATTCTTATTCATACAAGATGTTTGAAAGGTTTCTTAGGTTAGAAAACTCTTGTCTTCTTTTCACTTTTAGTAGCACAGCTACTCTTTATTTCCGACTTTTTTGTCATACTTTTAAGAAAATGTAGATTATAACAATACTCTAGTAATGACATTCATAATAAGGTTTTCATATTTGTATCGCTGTCAAGGCTCTCCTTAAGTTTTTTTTGTTGTGCTCTGTGTAAAATCCCATAGGACGTCTGTTCCTCATCCCAATGCAATAAAGACAACAATTTTTCTTCCCTCCGGTGATTGATCAGCGCGGCATGTGCGCATTGTTTTCGGCTAAACAACTTTGGGGACTTTAATTAAATTTTAATTGGTTCCTTAACTAAGTTGAGTGTCCAAACGTGTCAACCACTAATTGTAATCTGCAAAGGGGATAATTTTGTGTATTATCATAGGGGATGTACATCATTTTATCGGCCATTGTCTTATCCCTTTAGATCCCTGGTTAATTTTCACAGGGGACATTTGTCCGTTTTCTTCCCAGATGAAAGTTGGTTTTGCCGTCAGATTTCCACAGGCCGAAGATTATACTCCAAAGTTAGAAAAAAATGAGTTTTTAATACGGCTTCAAAATCAATTATTAGCCATACTGAAAAATCATGTATTGCATTGCTTTATATACAATTTTCTACGAATATTGAAAAAAATAATAAAATTTATACTAGTTTTGTTAGCCCGTGACTACAACCCCTCGGGTCTAATAAAACTGGATTCAATCATTTAATTTTTCATTTCAATATCCGCGGAATGCTATCTAAAAAATGTATAAAAAACTCCCTTGTTTATTGACCGATTTGTATAAACTCCTTGTTATGGCTCGGCCTAGTGTAGCTAGCGAGTGAAAGTAGGAATTTAATGTGTACCATGCCTGTACACATCAGGGAGGAAGGGGACATTGGGCTGTTTATTACACTAGTCCCCAAAGTTTTATAATTATGTTTACTTATTGGTTGGCTAAACAACGTTCGAGATTTTGATTGATTGGTTAATTGAGTGTTGAGTGTCCTAACGTTTCAACCACTGATTGTAATCTAAACAAAGGGTAATTTTGTGTATTTATCGGCCTTTGTCTTATCCCTTTAGATCCCTGCAGTAACATATATCTGTGGCCAAGCAAGCCATAAGGGAAAATTTCCCTTCTTCCTTAATGTTATCACCGGACCAAGTGGTTGTTTGACCAATCAGAATTAAAAATAAGGGATTTCAAGAAAAAGGTCCTATTTTTAACTTTTTAACAAAAATTCGCCAGTAATAAATTTAAACTGCTCTAGTTTCCAAAGTTTTATAACAACATTTTCTTATTCGTTGACTTTGGGGACTTTTGAATTTTGATTGGTTGATACATTAAGTTGAGTGTCCAAACGTTTTAAACAATATGTGTAACATCTTTGGGTGTGTAAATCCATTTATCTGCCATTGTATTATTCCTTTAGATCCCTAGTAAAATGATCTAAGTTAATTCTAATTTTCTACCCTTCTACCTCTTTTACTTTTAAAATTACCTTACAAAGGGATCTTAAGGGGTAAGACAATGGCCGATAAATTTATGTTTATCCCCAATAATAATACACAAAATTACCCCTTCTATAGATTATACATTACAATTAGTGTTGAAACGTTTGGACACTTAACTTAATTAACCAACCAATCAAAATACATTAATAATGGATGATAAATTGTTATACAACTTTAGGGACTAGTGTAATATACAGCCCAATGTCCCCTCCCTCCCTGCGAAAAGGTAATATAAGGGGGTCACAGTAAAAGAAGGGGAGAGGAACCATCTGGGAAAATATGTGAAACATGATAAAAACAAGGATGACAACATCCATAAGTAGCGAAGCATAAACAATTAAATAGGAATTTAGATATTAGTTGACAAAAGAATGTATATTAGGAAAAAATCATGAAACCTTTTCAACATTTGTTTTCTTAATATTTATTTATATTTCAGTACTATGACTAAGAGACTGATGGTCAAAGTAAATTACATACTGGATACAAACGGGGAATTTAATTTTGATATTTTTAACTACAAAAATTTTAAAAAACGGGCCATAAACACCAAAGACATGAGGAAAAATGTGAAAAATATAAAAATAGCCAAAAACCTGCAAAAAGGCAGTCTGACCTCCATTGACGTGTTCTTGAAACGACAGGAAATTTAATTTTGATATCTATAACTGAAAAACTTTGGAAATTGGGCCATAAACACCAAAGGTATGGAGAAAAATGTGAAAAATACAAAAATAGCCTAAAACCTGCTTAAAGGCAGTCTGACCGTCATAGTTGTTTTCTTGAAACGATAGGAAATTTAATTTTGATTCTATAACTGAAAAAAATTTGGAAATCGGACCATAAACACCAAAGATATGGAGAAAAATGTGAAAAATACAAAAATAGCCTAAAACCTGCTAAAAAGCGGTCCTATCGCCAATGATGTTTTATAGTTAATTGTGCTCCTTGATAATGGGAATGTTGTCAAAAAATTTCAGCCTTTTATCTTTTATAGGAGCCGAGAAAATCACGTTTCCCCCAAACTAAGACAGACATACGGACATACGGACATACGGACATACAGACAGACGGACAGACGGACATTTCAAATTATAGAGTAGCTTCGCTACTAAAAAAGATAAATAGATAGATAAATGGATAGATACTAGAAACAATAAGATAGGTAGATAGTCATGCTTGAATTGAAATTTAATATATGTATGTTTGCTTAAATGACATTTTAAATAATTATCATTTCCTTAAATCTATATTTTTTCAAAATAAATGTAAATAGGAAAATTTCTGTAGATTTTATTACTTTAAAAGAATTGTATAATTTTTCTACCTTCCCATTTACATTAGTTTTAAGTAGACTTTGATGCTGTAGAGTGTTCAAAAACATAAATATTAAAACTGGTTTTAATCTTATAATTGTACATTTTTATATCCACAGAAAGCTGTTTATAATACGATGCGATAAAAATCTTTTTCAAGATTTTTTGCAAATTTTATTCGAGGATTTTTCTGAAGTATTTAGTCGTATTTTACTTTGATGATTCTATTGTAAAAATCTACTACCTCACGTGAGCTAACTCGCTCGCGCAATTTCATGGAGTATTTTTCTTTTAAGTAGCGCATCTTCTATTCAATATACATACATTCTGTATGCTGAGAAAGAGAGGGGACAATGGGCGGTTTATTACACTAGTCCCCAAATTATTATAATAACGTTTTCTTAATCGTTGGCTAAATAACGTTGGGGACTTTAGTGAATTTTAATTGGTTGGTTCATTAAATAAGCGTCCAATAATTGTAATCTACAGAAGGGTTAATATTGTATATCTTAAATTGGGATGTACATCAATTTATTGGCCATTGACTTATCCCTTTAGATCCCTGTATATTTAATTTGTACTTTGCCCCGTTGCTGGCGGATTACATCATTCTTGTTCACATGTAAGTTAGTTAGCTAAATCTTATTTCTAGGGTCTTAAGATGTTACTATTATAACAGCAAGTTATAAGCTTGTTTTGTTTATAAATTTTCCTGTGATTATTGGTTTTAATGGTTGTTGGAAACTGCACTTTGGTGCAAGCAGGCCGATGAAACAACATTGTACTTTCACCAAAACCAGCTTTATACATACACACACACACACACACACTAAACTAATAACCTTCAATTCTTACAGCCTTACTACAACTGATCATCTTTTTCTACTTTCACCAAGTAGAAAAATTGAACAGAATAACATCAAAAAAAAGAATAAATTAATTTATATCCCAAATTATGATACACAAAATTCACCTTCTGTAGATGTCAATTAGTGGTTGAAGCGCTTTGACACTTAACTTAATGAACCAACCAATCAAAATTCAATAAAAGTCAGAAAAGTTCTTAAGCCAACTAATAAGAAAACAATATTATAAAACCCAAATTCAACTCCCATGACATTACCTACTTTCACCAATAGAAAAAAGAACAGAATACCATAAAAAAAAAGATGAATAAACTGTCATACAATGCAGTGATCTAATGGGATAAGACAATGGTTGATAAATTGATGTAAATCCCAAATTATGATACACAAAATTACCTCTTCTGTACCTACATGACAATTATTGGTTGAAACGCTTTGGCACTTAACTTAATGAATCAACCAATCAAAATTCAATACAAGTCCGAAAAGTTCTTAAGCCAACTAATAAGAAAACATTATTATAAAACTTTGGAGACTCATGTATTAAACATTCCAAAGTCACCTCCCATGACATTACCTACTTTCACCAATAGAAAAATAGAACAAAAACAAATAAAAAAGATGAATAAACTGTCATACAACTCAGAGATCTAAAGGGATAAGACAATGGTCGATAAATAATGCATATCCTCAATGAGGATACACAAAATTATCCCTTCTGTAGATAACAATTAGTGGTTGAAACGCTTGGGCACTTAACTTAATGAACCAACCATCAAATTTTAATAAAAGTCCCAAAAGTTCTTAAGCCAACGAAAAAAAATTGTTATAAAACTTTTGGGACTAGTGTAATAACAGCCCAATGTCCCCTTCCTCCCAGACATTAGATACTTTAACCATGAACAAAAAAAGGACAGAATTATGCACCAATTAAAGAAAACTTAATTTATAAAGATCTTATAAAACCTAACATATTAACTCAATCTTTTCAATTAAAATTTTAATCATTAATTTTACATGATCTTTTAAGAAATTTGCTATTTTTCCAATCTTTTTTATTAATAAAGCTAATTAAAGGGCGTTTAAAAAAAACAATAGCTTTATTTTTTTTACTATAAACCTTAAAGTTTTGGTCCAAAACTAATAAAAAATATTCTATTTATGATCAAGCAATTACAATAAGATAACAATATTAAATTTTGAATCTACTCACCTCTCCAGAGTACTACAGCTCGAGATCTAGCCCTTTTAAGATTTCGCTCTTACCGGAAAGTGCGTACATTATTTCAAATTTAGACAAGTTTGTCTTCTTTTGAAAGGAACCAACTGTCTTAAGTATTTGAAATCTTTTATTTAGAGTTTTTGATGGGGTTTGTAGTTAGGTTTCTAGCATAATCCTAGCCAATTTGGCAAAAAAAAGAAAGACCTGGAAAACATATAGAAATGAAAATAGACCGTCATGTCTCAATGTTTGATGGGTCCAATAGTAAAGAAAAGCATTAAAGTAGGTTGCTATATCATACAGAAATGTTGAAAACTTAATAACCTTCAATTCTAACAACATTTGTTGGTATGTTTTCTAAAGTAATCATCATTTCTTTCCCAACATAAATTTCTACTTTCACCGTAAGAAAAAATAGGACAAATTGGTTAATTCATTATTTATGAAATAATAATGTTTTCATTACGTTTAGATATCTTTAAATATTTTAACCTGAAGGGGTTATTTTGTGTATTATCATTGGGGATGTACATCACTTTATCTGCCATTGTGTTATCCCTTTAGTTCCCTGCCTTTTTTTTCCCAAAACGATTTCTACTTTCACCAATAATTAGGACAAATAATATGTCAAGGATAAAATTGTAAAGAAATATTACACTAGCGGCTGCTTTACTAGCATCTAGGAACTCTGTATTAGAAGCAGTAAGGAAAGTAATAATACAATTTAATAGCCGAAAACCTTGCATGAACCTATAAGAAAAGTCCCTTAAATTTTAGAATCGGTTCAGTAGTTATGAAAATCTTAAGCTGCAGACAAAAAAAACATATTACTTTATATAATACTAGCGGCTACGCCCCCTAGAAGCCTCTAGGGGCACCTTAGGTAGGAGGGGAGAAAGTCAACCTCATCCTATTTTAAATTTGAGTTTCAAAAGAGTAAAAAAATATTTTTTGGGGAGTAGGGAGTGAAGACACCCTCCCGAAAAATAATTTAAAACCTTCCCAGGACCTATAAGAAGCTTCACTGTAAAGGATAACAATATCGGTTCAGCGATTAGCGAGATCCTTCGGGACAGACAAAAAACGCTTATTACTTTATATAATACTAGCGGCTTCGCCCCTAGCCTCTAGGGGCTTTGCCCCAAAGGTGATCAAAAAAAGTGTAAGGTGAAATTCGTAAAAAAAAAAAAATAAGGACCAAGGAAATCTTCTACAAAGGAAATCTTCCACAAAGGAAATCTTCTACAAAGGACTAAGGATATCTCCTACAAAAAAAAGGACCAAGGATATCTCCTAAAAAAAAAAAAAAAAAAAAAAATGGGGGGTTGATTTTTTTTTGTTTTTTGGGGGGGTGGGGGTGTCCCACCCCCCAAAAAATAGCTTAAAACCACCACAGGACCAAAAGGTATATACCCTGAAGAGTAGAATCCAATCGGTTCAGTGGTTACCGAGATCTTAAGGGACAGACGGACAGACATCGTTCTACTTTGTATTATAGATAGCGGCTTAGCCCCTAGAAGCCTCTAGGGGCACTTAAGGGGGAAAAGTCGACCTAATCCCATATTAAATTTGCGTTTCAAAAGAATAAAAAAAAATATTTTAAAAATAGTTTAAAACCTTCCCAGGACCTATAAGAAGCTTCACCGTAAAGGAGAACAATATCGGTTCGGCGGTTAGTGAGATCCTTCGGGACAGACAAAAAACGCTTACTACTTTATATAATAGGATAGCGGATGCGCCCCTAGCATCTAGAGGCTCTATGTAGATTCGAAGGTATATGGAAGGACAGGAAAATAGCCTGAAACCATACCCAGACATTTAGGGGGTGGAACCTCCTCTTTACCAAGAAAAATTGTACGTAGATCTTTTCTTATGTGCCCTTAGAGGCAAGGATTCAAATTAATAGGACAATTCTGAAATGCGCACGAAATCTAATTGAAGAAACACTCATTTTTAAAGAAATTACACATAATAATTATCAAACTGGATTATCACGAAAGTGTTAATTGAAAAATACAGTTTGTTACATTTTATTAGGGATCTAAAGGGATAAGACAATGGCTTTTAAATTGATATACATCCCAATGATGGTACACAAAATTACCCTTTCTGTATATTACAAATAATGGTTGAAACTTTTGTACAATCAACTTAATTAAGCAACCATTCAATGTTCATCAAAAGTCCTCAAAGTTTGTTTAGTCAACGAATAAGCAATCGTTGTTATAAAACTTTTGGGACTAGTGTAATTAACAACCCAATGTCCCCTCCCTCCCTGCATTTTATAATTATCAATTATTAAACCATGTTAACTATATATTTATTTGTAATTACCAGGGAGGGAGGGGACATTGGGACTTTTATTCCACTAGTCCCCAAAGTCTTAAGATAAAGTTTTATTGTTCGTTGGCTTAACAACCGTGGGGACTTTGATTGGTTGGTTCATTTAGTTGATTGTGTCCAATGTTTCATCCAATAATTGTTATCTGCTCAAAGGGTAATTTTATGTATAATTAATGGGGATGTACATCAATTTATCGGCTATTGTCTTATCCCTTTAGATCCCGGTTTAATTACTAAATTAAAAACTTGTTATTGTATTTTGTTATTATCTAACAGGGATAATCATAACCATATCAGTAACGTAATATTAATTATTATCCTTTTATTTGATTGTAAGGCATTTGTCTTTGAGTCTTAAGTTTGTATGGGAAATGATAGTGGTTTTACAGTGTATTTTATATGCATAGAGAAGGTGGACAATGGGTTGTTTATTACACTAGTCCCCAAAGTTTAAGATAATGTTTTCTTATTCGTTAGTCTAACAACTTTGGGGACTTCAGTTAATTTTGATATGTTGGTTCATTAAGTTGAGTGTTCAGACGTTTCAACCACTAATTTTAATCACTTTTATCATCATTGGGGATGTACATCAATTTATGGCCATTAAGTACCAGCGCTTCTTATTTGATTTAAAATAGATTACAAAGGATAATTATTTGGTTATATAATACTGTAAATCGATAAATTTGATTATTTTTATATTAATTTTGTGCTTTATTTTCAGAATGTGATGGTTTTAGTCTGTTTTTCCTCTAAAAAAGTAAGTAATTAAAAGCGTAGCTTCTTTTAAAATAGGGTATATACATATATATGTACGTACTTCTGACCGAATAATTTACCTTAAAAAGGCAGATTTTAAGATTTTAGAAATGTGATTTTTAATGATTTAGGTATTGTCAATACCGACCAAAATACTGTATTATGATCTACTGTTCATTTTCTATAGAAAAAATTAGTTTTTAAAATGGATAAATGTGAAAGTTTTTTTCAAGTAATGCTTGAAAACCGATTAATATCCGCTTGTTTAGAACCGGTTAGCAGTCATACAGAAAAATCGTGTATAGCATCGTATTATATCCAGTTTTCTACGAATATAAAAATGTAGAATCATAAGATTCAAACCATTTTTATAATTTATATTTTATATACGCGAAAAGATGTTTAATATACGATGCGATAAATAATTATTATCTAAAAATATATGTAACTTTAAATTATAATCAAACTTGAAATTACTTTTAAAAGTAACTTTATCTACATAGGGGTTAAATAAACATTACATTTCAAACAAACTTTTGTACAGAAAGGGTTGACATGGATTAGATGTAACTGATACAAATATATTCCTACTTTTGAGATGGTAGTTTTTTTTGTTTATAGTCTTTTTTCAACACTAGTGCCGTGTATTGTTCTACGACATATATGAGAAAGAAAAAAAAAGTCAATCCTATTTTGAAATTTACTAGTGGGGTGTTTCCCCGCTCCAGGATAATAGCTTAAAACCAGATCATTAGATTAGTGGGTATATTCCCTGAAAAGCAGCCATTAAATAAATAATTTTCTACTTATAAATTTGGGTGAAGATTTAAATGGCGAACTATTAAAAATGCAAAATACAGCTGCTTTCAAAAATAACAATGCTATAGTAATAATTAAGTCCCAGGGAGAGAATACACTAGTCCCCAAAGTTTTATAATAACGTTATCTTATTCGTGGGCTTAACAACTTTGGGGACTTTTTATAGAACTGTAATTTACAGAAGGGGTATTTTTGTGCATCATTATTGGGGATGTACATCAATTTATCGGCTAATGCCTTATCCCTTTAGATTTCTGATCAAGTCTTATCAACAATTTTTCCATTGTCATTGTTCTGAACTGTAAGGGATATACAGGGATAAGACAATAGCCTGAAAATTGATATACATCCAGAAATGATGATACACAAAATGACCCCTTCTCTGGATTACAATTAGTGGTTGAATCTTTAAAGAATCAATAAATCAAAGGACATGTGAGAAGCTACATTGTAATAGAGAACCATATCGGTTCAACGGTCATTTAAATCCTTCGGCAGAGACAGACAGACATCCTGCTACTTTATTTAATGATTTCATCTGCCATATATAACATATATATCACTGTATCCCATACAATTGCTAATCAGTCATTTAGAACATTTAGATATTTGTTTTGGCTTCACAAAACTTGATAAGAACACAGGGAGGAAGGGAAAGGACATTGGGTTGAATATTACACTAGTCCCCATAGTTTTATATTAACTTTTTCTTATTTGTTGGCTCAACAACTTTGGGGATATTTATTAAATTTAGATTGGTTGGCTTAATAAGTTAAGTATCCAAACGTTTCTACCAATTATTGTAATATGTGTATTGAGATTGGGGATGTACATCAATTTATCTGCCATTGTCTTATCCCTTTAGCTCCCTGATAAGAACCCAAGGGTGTGCATATACCACCGCATATCATCACATTTGCGTTTTGTTTGGCGGCTGCACTTCTAGTATCTAAGGGTTCTGTACCCGGAGAAAGAGGAAGGGTTTAGAAAAATAGCATAAATCATCCCAAAACTAATTGATATAAAATAGCCTGAAACCGTCCCATTTGTGAAGCATTCTTAAAATAAAGAACTCAATAGACTTTTTTTTAAAAAAATAGTAAGATTTTAATTTATGCGTTTTTTTTAAAAGCGAAGCTTTTTTATAATTAGAATCGGCCAGTCCGTCTGTACGTCCCGAACGGATAGCTCTTTTCGTTAATTTAGGCATGTTAGAGTTGTACTATCGATTTCAAAATTTGCATGACAATTCCTGTAGTAGTTGTTACAATTTAGTAAGCGTAGCATCTCTGTGATCAAGTCCTAAAAATGTAAGTATGTTCTTTAATACTATCCTGTATTTCGGCAGTTTTTAAAAGATTTACTTTAATTTTTTCGACTTTTATATACTGATTAATGAGTTCTGACACTCTATAAGTGTTAATGTTCGTTTGTCCTACCGTTTCAGAGCTTCGCTTTTATAGATGTTGTCATCCTTGTTTTTTCTTGCTTTGTAATTGAAGACTGATATATAATGATATACTCAAATTTGATATTATCTAATCTATGTATAATATTTCTTTATCTATTGTAAAGATAGATGTATATTAAATTTCTACTCTCAAAATTTAAATTAAATATTACATGAGTCAAAATACAACAGAGTTTCAAAAACAGTTTAATATTCATACGAAAAAAAGAGTCCTTAGCTACCAGAGGCGTAGCCGCTATTTTTAGTAATAAAGTAGATAAGCTACTAAAAATTAGGCCAATAAGTATCTTTTTAATCACCCAATTGTAATAAAAACGTCGTCAATGATTTCGAATTTAATTTTCTAATAGATGAATAGCTTAATTGCCTATTTATTTTTAATGTTGTCTTACTATTTATCAGGGATCTAAAGGGATAAGACAATGGCCGATAAATGGATGTAAATCCCCAATGATGATAACAAAATAACCCCTTCTGTAAATTGAAATTAGTGGTTGAAACGTTTGAACACTTACCTGTATGAACCAACCAATCTGAATTCACTAAAGTTTCCAAAGTTTTTAAGCTAAGGAACAAGAAGAAGTTATTATAAAACTTTGAGGACTAATGTATTAAATAGCCCATTGTCCCCTCTCTCTCTCTGCAATTAATATAGATTAATAGTTATTTCTTTCATCGTATTATAAACGGCTTTCCGCGGATATAAAATATACAATTATAAGATTAAAACCAGTTTTTTAGCCCCGAGGTGCCGAAGGCACCGGCTAAAAAAACTGGTTTTAATCTTATGATTGTACATTTTTATATTCGTAGAAAGCTTGATATAATACGATGATAGACATAGTTTTTTCGTATGGATGAGAACCGGTTCCTATCCACCGGATTCGAATAAATACGAGAAAATTACTTAAATTAATAAGCTAAAAACAAGATAAATAGCTAAATAAATCAGGGATCTTAAGGGATAAGACTATGTATGATAAATTGATGCACTTTGTACACCCTTCTTCTGTAGATTAGATTTAATGGTGAAAAAGTTTGAACACTGCAACCAAAAGTCCAACGATTGATTGAACGTTTTTATCAAATATTTTGGGACCAGTATAATTTTCTGTTCATTGTTCCCTCCCAAAAAAAATAAATTTAAAAGTAATGAAGATTTTAAATCAGAGAGACATTGGGCTGTTTATTACACTAGTTCCCAAAGTATTATAATAACGTTTTCTTCTTCGTTGGATTAACAACTTTGGGGACTCATTTGAATTTTAAATGGATGGTTCAAACTTTTGAACCACTAATTGTAATCTAAAAAAAGATGTAATTTTGTGCTTCTTCATCAATTTATCGGCTATTGACTTATCCCTTTAGATCCCTGTATTTAAATACTTGTTTAGGCTTTTCATTGACGTCATTAAAGCGATTCTTATAATCTCTGAAATTACGTCAATTTGTTATCATTTATATACAAATAATGTTATTTCTCGTATTAATTTGAATCCGGTGGATAGGAACCGGTTCTCATCCATACGAAAAAACTATGTCTAGCATTATCGTATTTTATCCAGCTTTCTACGAATATAAAAATGTACAATCATAAGATTAAAACCAGTTTTTTTAGACCCGAGGTGCCGAAGTTTTAATCTTATAATTGTACATTCTATATCCGCGGAAAGCCGTTTATAATACGATGCGAGAAATAACTATTCCAGTATGGCTTCGAAACCGATTATTATCCGCTGAATGAGAACCCGTTCTCAGTCATACTGAAAAGTTATGTATAGTATTGTATTAGGGACGTGAAAGTCATATTAGTTTAATCTTATAATTTTTCATTTTAATATCCGCGGAAGACTGACTATAACACAATGCGATAAATAACTCTTCTAAAGATAGGACAATTGCCGATTAATAATTTCTTCCTCCGTAGAGTTGTAAGTGAGAAATTCTGCCATTGATAACTGGCAAACAAGGGTTGTATATCAAACCTAGTGAATCCAAAAACCCTATATCTACTATAGTAACACACAATTTAGGTTTAATATTAAAACAATTGTTAGGGAGGGGGGTGAGCGTACATAAAGACACATAGACATCCTGTTGCTTTAATATAGATGGTATTTAAATAATTTCATATACTTTTATGTTTGTTAATCTCTGAAAAAAATACCGTTTTTATCCTCCTTATCTCTACAATGTTTTTGTTCAACCCTAAACTTTAATAATCCAGGGAGTTAAAGGGATAAGACAATGGCCCATAAATTCATGTAGCAGCACCAATGATGATACACAAAATTACCCCTTCTGTAGTTGACAATGAGCGGTTGAAACATTTGGACACTTAATAAATAAACCAACCTAAGCTAATAAAATAAGAAATGAGATTTTGGGGACTAGTGTAATAAACAGCCTAATGTCCCCTCCCTCCCTGATTTTAACAATCTTTATCAAAAAGTAAACATACAGGCTTTAAATTCTTCTTAAAACTATATCATTAAGCAGTGTACTAGTTCAGGGATCTAAAAGTATAAGACAATGACCGATAAATTGATGTTCATCCTAAACTATGATACACAAAATTATCCCTTCTAAAGATTACAATTATTAGTTGAAACTTTAATAAAAGTCCCCAAAGTTGTTGAGCTAACGAATAAGAAATATTTATCATAAAACTTTGGGGATTGTTTATTTTTGGTAATATTGTATTGACATAATTGTATGAGATTTTTTTATGTGCGTGATTGTGGTCATTCTTTATTTCTTTCTTTAGAGGGTGTTCCCGCATTTATGCTAAAACTAGAATTATTTGAATGGTTTATGACAAATAAGAGGGGTTTTCCAAGTTTATAAATTACCTACTAACTTTTTAAATCATGTAAAGCAACATATATGATACTAGCTACTAGCCCCTAGCCTCAGGGGTAGGGCAAAGGAGCTAGAAAAATAGCTTAAAACTATCTTAAACCTTTAATATGAAAATTAAATAGCCCAAAACCATCCCTGAACCCATTTTAAGCTTATCTAAAAAAAATAGAGAACCCTATCAGTTCAGTAGTTATTGCGATATTAAGCTTCAGAAAAAAACCTTACTACTTTATATTATAGGATATTACCGAAGTATCTGATTGTATGTATGTTTAGCAAGATCTCTTAAACGGCTAGGCCTATCATACAATAATTCAGCCACTAGTTTAAGACTTTTAAAACCAAGATAAATGTCAAAGGCTTCAAGAAAAACATTTTAGGATCGTATCTTTTAATTTTTGCTTCACGGTTGAGTACTTTTTTTACCCCACCACACGTTTTTTACTGACCCTTTCCCATTCTCTCTCTTTCTCTTTATTTCTGTCTATCTCTCTTTCTTTCTCTCTCTATATCTCTCTCTATATATATCTCTCTCTCTTTCTCTCTTTTTTCTGTCTTTCTTTCGTCCTGTGGTTTAAATCCTTGACCTTCAAAAAGATTTAATTTTTAAAAACCTCTGTACATCTATGTATAATACGTCGTCAGGGAGCTAAAGTGATAAGACAATGATAAATTGATGTTCATCCCTAATGATGATACACAAAATTAGCTCGTCTGTAGATTATAATAAGTGGTTAAAATGTTTGAACACTTGACTTAATGAAACAACCAATCAAAATTACTCAATCCCTCACAAATGTTAAGCCAAAATTAAACTACTAGATTGCTGGATTTTTTCTTAAATTACATAAAATTTATTACTATATTGAAGAAAACACATAAAATAAACATAAAAGTTTTCAATAAATATATTGTATAATTTAGAAATTGTTTTTACATAAATGTTTAAAAAAAGAAAAATATATATTTTATCTTATAGTTTTAGGTATATTTTTGCTCAAAAAAAAGCCCGATAAATTGATGTACATCCTCAATGATTATACACAAAATTACCCTTTCTGTAGATTACAACTAGTAGTTAAAACATTTGGACACTCAACTTATTGAACCAAAAAATAAATAAAAGTCCCTAAAGTTGTTAAGCCAACAAATAAGAAAAGTTATTATAAAACTTTGGGTACCAGTGTAATAAACAGCCAAATGTCCCCTCTCTCCCCCTGCATCAAATCACTACGAAAATTTCCATGGCAATTTTATACGGCAATTGTAACAAAGCAAAAGTAAAAATTTTCCATGATTTTGAATTTGTAACTTAGTAGCATCCACGAAATCAGGGATTAGTCAAAAGTAAATTAATTAATGCATATCCCCAATGATAATACACAAAATAACACCTTCTGTAGATTACAATTAGTGGTTGATACGTTTGAATTCTAAACTTAATGAAACAACCAACTAAATTCAATAAAAGTCCCTAAAGTTATTCAGCCAATAAAAGGAAACGTTGTTATAAAACTTTGGGGACTAATATAATAATACAGAGATAAGTCAATGGGTGACAAATTAAACTTCACCCAAAATTTTCCTTGGAAGATGTTACATATTAACGGAAGAGAGAGACATGTAGATTTACTGACTGCCATGGTCCTTTCCCTCGCTCCATGGTTGGTAGCCAATCCCTAATTAGGGGGGGGGGGACTTGTAATTTAACCTTACCTCCATTTGCATACAGAAAATAGATAGATGAAAATACCAGGGATCTAAAGGGATAAGACAATGGCTGATAAATTGATGTACATCCCTAATGATGACACACAAATTATACATTCTTGTAGATTACAATTAGTGGTTTAAACTTTTAGACGCTTTATTAATGAACCAACGAATCAAATTCGATGAAGGTCCCATAAGTTGTTAAGATAACGACTGAAAAAATGTTATAAACTATTGTAATTAACAGGCCAATATCCTCTTCCTCCCTAGATAATTAGTACTAGTAGTAAATAATAAAAAAATAGAAATATTAATTAACTTAAGTTTTAATTTTTTAAATTGAAATCAATTTGTGATGTCTTAATAAAATTTATATTTTGTTTGTGAGTTAACCTCTAATAGAGGTAAATCGAAGGATTTCACTAACCCTTAAACCGATATGGTTCTCCTTTACAGTAAAGCTTCTTATTCTTATAGATCCATGGATGCTTTTAAACTATTTTTGAGGAGGATACCTTTATACTCCCCAATTTTTAAAATTACATTCAACTTGTAAATGGGGGGGGGGTGACTTTTCCCCCTCCAACATTAAGTACTCCTAGGGCATAAAAAAGATTAAAAATGAAATTAGCAGATAGGCAGATAGGTGAATAACACTTACATAATCCTATAATATAAAGTAGTAAGGTGTTTTTGTTTGTAGCGAATGATCTCGCTAACCACTGAACCGATACGGTTCCCATTTACAGTGTAGCATCACATAGGTCATGGAAAGGTTTATAGCTATTTTTAGGAAGGGTACCACCACCCCAACCGCCCCTCTACTTTTTTTTAACTAAAAAAGGGAGGATGGATCGAATTCAAGACATCATAACCTCAAGTAACCCTAGAGGCCTCTAGGGGCGTAACCGCTAGTATGGAATAAACCAGAAATAACTTTAAACAAGGACAATTGTTATCATAACAAAATAAAATATAATAATAAAACTTTTAACTTGTCTCATAAGCTTACCTTCTTCGGGTATTAGATTCTAGGCGTTGAGTTTATAAGTGGCAAAAAACCATCTAATATTTGAAGCTTTCCTTTATAATTCTGTTTCGAAGATCTTTTTGCATCAGGACGTAATGCCACATACAATCATAGAGAAGTTGAGCTTATATAATAAACAAGATCCTTCGATGTTTAGATATAGTAGCTCCCCCCCCCCCCCCGCCCAATAAGAAAGGTTATTGGCCTATATATAATATATTCACTAATGTCAAATAATTAGCTATTATATATAATATACATAGACTCATGTGGGACTTTGGAAGCAGGGAGGGAGGGGACATTGGGCTGTTTATTACACTAGTCCTCAAAGGTTGGCTGATTACCTGCAGTGTCCAAATGTTTCAACAACTAATTTTTATCTACGGAAGAAGTTATTATGTTTGTCATCATTTGGAATGTACATCATTTTATCGGTCATTGTCTTATCCCTTTAGATCCCTGCTTTGGAAGGCCTATTTAATATTTCCTCATTCATACTACAAGTACAACATCATAGGGGCGCCAGCCCCCCCCCCCCCCCTCCCTCTCCTTAACTAAAATATTTAGACCCGTCCCTGTGACGTTTATTTCACGTAGAAACGTCATCCCCATTTTTTTCCCACCTAAATTCTCCAAAATTTTCACTATGAACATTGGCCCTCTCAGTTTATTTAGCGCCATTTCTCCTCCTATTTATTTTTTTTTTCTCCCACATCCTTTAGCCCCCCCACTAGCAGCAGCTCAGCTGCTATTTGAGGTAGGGAGATGGATGGGAAACAAGGAGTGTTGGATGATATGGGGGGAGAAAGGGATGAGGAGCACGTAATAGTTGAAGGCCTGGTGTTCAAGGTCAAACTCTTACTTGTGTGTGTGTGTGTGTGTCAGAAAGGCGCACAGGCCGCCTTCTGTGTTGTGCGCGTTCTGGGGTGCCGCATGTCATTCTAAATACACAAAAGGGGTTGTGTTGTTTATCTCAATTGGGGATGTTCATTAAATTTCCTTACATCATTGGCTTAACCCATAAGATCCCAAAATTTTTTCTTATTTGCATTTAAATCATGAATTAGTCCTATAATGACTTATCAGTAGGGATCAAAAGGGATAAGACAATGGCCTATATATTATTATTGATGTACATCTACAATGATGATACAAAATTACACCTTCTGTAGATTAGAATTAGTAATTTAAATGGTTGGACACTTAAGTTACTAAACCAACAATTCAAAATTTACTGAAGTTTCCAAAGTTGTTAAGCCAACAAATAGGAAAAAGTTATTATAAAATTTTGTGGACTAGTGTAATAAACAGCCCATTGTCCCCTCTCTTTCTGCGCAAGTCAGCTCAAATAAAGCTCAAGGATTTTTATTTTTACTTAACCTCTAATATATAGAATTTTTCAAATTATGTTCTATTTTGATTCTTTATAGCTTTGATATCATTATATTCTAATAACTAAGATTATAAATATGGTTACTTCTAGAACCTTATATCTACGTAATCAATATGGTATTATAGCTGTTTTATGTTGATATCATAACAGCAGAAAAATTATGAAATGTATCATTTTAAATTTTTCAAAATTTATCAAATATTTTTTATTCATTCAAATATTAAGAATTTAGATATTTTAAACTTTTTAGTTTTCAAATATTTAGTTTATTTTTAGTTTTCTGGTGTTTAGTTTTCAATTAAATTTTTGTAAATAAGTTTTTTTTAACCAATTTCTTAAATAATTTTCAAAATAAACGTAGCAAATTTGATGAAAATTTGTATATTACTTAGATTTTAACTGAATAGGACGTGAAATGCGCGCAGCTGGCGCCTCTGGCGCGCTCTATTTGCCCCCCTCCCCCTCCAACTCTCTCTCCCCGTTACGTGAATGTTACGCTCCGTGACTGTCTCTCTTGTACAGGTGTCCGCAAGAAATAGTAAAAAAAATATAATTTTAAACAGCAAATTAATTTATTTGATAATCCTAATATTTCATATATTCAAAATTGAAAAAAATTGGTATTTTAAAAGAAAAAAGATATATCTCAACAAAAAATAAATTTGGCTTAAAATTTTAGCAGGATTGTTAGAACGTGCCTCTGTGTCTGTATAGAGTTAGAATATATGTATACCAATCCTTAGGAGAATACAGTTAGACCTTAGACTCCTAGCTAATATTACTTAGCTGAAACTTTAAAACATTCCATTTTACTAACAATGAAAAATTCAAAAAGTGAAACATAAAAATTAAAATTTGTGATATAAAAATATTGAAATTAAGTGCTAAAATTATATAAAAATAAATGTGAAAAAGTATTATTTCAAGAATTAAATGACAATTAAAAGCAATTAAGAGTGTGGCTTAAATAGGCCTTAAACCCAACCCATTACAAACAAAAGATTGCTTTTTATACATATAAATATCAGGCCTTTAATAAAAGATGTAACGGAGAGTTTTTAAATTTATACAATTAAGTAAGTATTTTTTATTTAAAATTCCTGTTTTAAATAATGGTTTTGTCCATAATAAGCGAAGAAATTAAATTGTATTATTATATCTTTATTATTTAAAGTAGTAAGATTTTTTGACTGTAGCAAAGGATCTCACTAACCACTGAACCGATAAGGTCCTCCTTTATAATGATCCTACCAGGATGAGTTTAGGCTATTTTATTCTTATGACAGTTTTGGTATGGTTTTAGGCTATTTTCTGTCCTATCGTTATTCCTACAATTATAGAGCCTCTAGATGCTAGGGGCGCAGCCGATAGTATCAATTAAAATGATAGGGAGATTACATTAACTAAGACAGACAAGCAAACAAGATCTAATAATAGAGCAGCTTCGCTCCTAGTAACAATTTAATTCAGAGTTAATTTTTATGATGTCATTTATTTTGTTTTATAGCGTAGCATCTCGATATAATTAAGTCCTAAAATTGTAATACGTCATGTAATTAGCTTTTAAAGCCTCGCTTTTTATGGATGTTTTCATCCTTGTTTTAATGAAAAATTACAATGAAAATTTTTTGCCTTTTCAATGTATGGAAGTTTTTTGTTATTTGGGTAATCAAATTGTGATAATAAGGTAATTATTAATGTCATCCAGAACATAGAATAGTTATTTATCGCATTATTCTATAGACAGCTTCCCGCGGATATTAAAGTGAAAAATTTAAAAAGTAGGTTTAGTTTAGTTAGCCCCGAGTTAACAAAACTTAATTTTATGATTTTTATTTTAATCACCGTGGAAAATTGTCTAAAGGATGCTATACATGATTGTTCAGTATGGCTGATAACCGGTTATAATCAAGCAGATATTAATCTGTTTCGAAGCCATACTGGAAATTTAATTGTTAGGCAATTGGGCTATTTATTACTCTAGTCCCTAAAGGCTAATAATATCGTTTTCTAATTCTTTGGCTCAACAAATGTGGAGACTGTTTTTAAATTGGATTAAGTTTACTAAGTTGAGTGTCCAAGCGTTTTAACCACTAACTATTATCTACATAAGGGGAAATTTTGTGTGTTATCATTTGGGATGTACATCAATCTATCGGTCATTGTCTTATCCCTGTAGATCCCTAGTATTTTATATTGCACCATTGCTAGAAATATATGAAAATACACTTACTATGTTCATTTTATTGCAACATAAATTGCATATATTTCAATAAATTAGCGAAAATATATTACTCATACATTATAAATAACTAGCGGCTTCGCCCCTAGAAGCCTCTAGGGACACCTGAGAATTGAGGAATGCCAAAACATATTTCTTAATTTTTTGTATTTTTTTTTGGGGGGGGGGGGGATTTTTTCTAGGGGTGATTGCTCTTGGGAGGGTCATTGTACCCTCCCCCAAAACAGTTATAAAACTTCCCGGGACCTATGAGAAGCTACCCTGTTAAGGAGAACTCGATCGGTTCAGCAGTTAGCGAGAATCTTGTTTGAAGTTAAAGATCTCGGAAATTGCTTGTTAGAATGGATTGTTCTTTTCATGGAAGCTTATCAATGTCTTAGGGTGGTTTAAGGCTATTTTCCCTACCCTCTCACTCCTCTAGTGGGAAGAAAGAAGTCACCAGCTATAAAAATACTAAAATTTCTTCTATTTTCGTGCACCATTTATTACTGCTTAAATGGTAATTGGTTCCGATACATTAATACATTAAATTATACTTTCATTTTTATTAATCGAATAACATTAGATTTTTCAGGGATCTAAAGGGATAAGACAATGGCTGGTAAATTGATGAATCAACCAATCAAAATTTACCAAAGCTCCCAAAATTTTTAAGCCAATGAATAAGAAAGTGTTATTTTTACACTTTGGGGACTAGTGTAATAAACAGCCCATTGTCCCCCCTCTCACTCTGACTTTTGATAATTTTAAACTTGTTATTATAAGAAACTTAAGTTGTGTAAAAATAGTTTTAAAGGTCTATTTACTGTATAATCATTCTATTTTAAAGTCTAAAAATACGAAAATGTATAAAGTTAATTCTCAAATTAAATAGGTAGAAAACTATACTTAAATATACAATAAAAGTTATTTGTCGCATTGTATTATAGACAGCTTTCCGCGGATATCAAAATGAATAATCAAAAGATTAAAACTAGTTTTAATTTTATTTTAATATTTGTGGAAAATTGACTGTAATACAATGCTATATATGATTGTTCAGTTTTGCTGAGAACCGGTTCTAATCCACTTGATATTAATCGGTTTCGAAGCCATACTGGAAATATATTTCTTGTTTATTGACAGTTTTAAAAATTCCAAAACTGCCTTTTTTTGGTAAATTCCTGTAAAAGAAATGTCCTATTTACTTGAAACCTTACCTACACTTTTTAATAAAAATTACAAAACCTTGAAATAATGACCTAAATATTAAAATTCTTTGTTTTCAAAGTAAATTATAATTGCAAAAAATTTGTCGCCGCCTAGCCATTAAAACTTTTGAGAATCGGTGCTTCTCTATAATTCTACTTTTTATCTAGTCTGTATGTATTTTATATCAGGTATCTAGAGATCAATCTAAAGACAATGCCCTATCAATTAATATACATCACTAGTGCTGATACACAATTTCCTTCTTCTTTGGATTCTAATTAGTGGTTGAAACGTTTGGACACTAAACTTAAAAAATCAAACTAAAAGGCCCAAAAGTTGTTAACTTTATAACTTTGGGCCTAGTGTAATAAACAGCTCATTTTCTTTATATTTTAAAGATATGTTACTTTGGATTGTATTATCCTGTTTTCTTTTTGATTCTTTATGTAAAATATATTGAAAATGAAAGCATTAATACCAAGGAGGGAGGGGACAATGGGCTATTTATAACACTAGCCCCCAAAGTTTTATAATCTTCTTTTTCGTTAGCTTATTAGATTTGGGAACTTTAATTGAATTTTGATCGATTGGTTCATTAAGTTCAGTGCCTAACGTTTCAACCACGAATTGTAATCTACTTAAGGGGTAATTTTAAATATCATCATTGGGGTCGTACATCAATTTATCGGCCATTGTCTTATCCCTGGAAAGCCCTACTGTACAGTTGTGTAGTTAGCAAGACAAAGAGAAGTAGTAAAGAAAGGATTTTATTTAGGCCATTTAGGCAACCTTCACTTTATCTATCTATCTATCTTTTTATCTATCTATCTATTTGCTAACTTATTTTTCTATCTATCTATCCAACAAACTAAATACCCATCTATAAAGCTATATTTTCATCTATCTATTTAACAAATTTATTTCTAGATATATCTACATACAAGTTTCAAGTATGGCTTCCAAACTGATTAATATCCGCTGGATTAGAACCGGTTCTCAGCCATACTGAAAAATAATGCATAGCGTCAAATTACAGACAATTTTCCACGAATCTTAAAATATAAATCATACAATAAAACCAGTTTTATTAGCCAGGGCTTTCGGCCCATTGGAGGTTACAAAACTAGACTTAATTTTTAGAATTTTAAATTTTAATATCTACGAAAAGCTGTCTTTAATACTTTTAAAAGCTATTGATCCATCTCAACCCAAGACTACTTTATCAAACTAACATCTTTGTACAGGCCATATATATATTTCAATAACTAAGGTTATCATTCTCAATCGTCCTCTTGTAGAAGTGAATCAAGCAATATTAGCTTGGTCGTTTACGATGCGATAAATAACTATAATAGGTGAATGAATGTTTATTTGACAAAAAAAGTAGCAAAAAATGTTCCAAATTCTTATAATTCTTCACATTCTGTCAAAATAACTTGAAAAAGTAAATAAAACAAAAAAGGGTTAAGTTCAGATTTTTACAAGAGAAGCTTTACTATTTTTTTCTTCTATACTTTCTGGTAATAATCATAGAGTTGCTATGCTTGCTGGATTGTACCTAAATTTCACAGGAATGAGCAAGTCGATTTTGAAACTTATATGACAATTTTAACATCCCAAACTAACGACTAGAACTAATCAGGAATCTAAAGGGATAAGACAATGGCCGATAAATTGATGTATATCCCCAAAATGATACACAAACTTACAAATTCTGTAGATTGAAATTAATGGTTGAAACGTTTGAACACTTAACTTAGTGAACAAACCAATAAAAATTCTCCCTAATGTTGTGAATCCAACGAATAAGAAAACGATATTATAAAACTTTGGGGACTAGTGTAATAAACAGTCCATTGTGCTCTCTCTCTCTGTATAAATTTTTAAACACAACTACCAATTGAAATCCTATCAAGCATAAAATTTGAGTTGAAAATTAAAAGTTAAGCTGACATAAAATTATTATGTTAGATAAATAATTCTCCAATCCTATAGTAATTTAGTTATTCAAATTTTTATTATAAATTATTACTTTGTGTGTGTTAAAATTTGAAAATAGTTATTTCTCGCATTGTATTATAAACAGCTTTCCGCGGATATAGAATGTACAATTATAAGATTAAAACCAGTGTTTTTAGCCCCGAGGTGCCGAAGTGCCGAGGTGACATAATTTTTTTTCGTGTAGATGAGAACCGGTTCCTATCCACCGGATTCGAATGAATACGAGAAAATACTTTATCTCATTCATTAAAAAACTTAAAACCCTTAAGGGGTACTTTTATTAAATCTTCAGTGATTCGTCAAAACTAGCAGTGTCCAAACTTTTCAATGTACAGAAGGGGTTGTGTTGTTTATCACAATGTGGGATGTTCATCAATTTATCGTCCATTGTCTTATCCCATAAGATATCTAGAAGTTTTTTTTTCTCATTTGCAGTAAATGATGATTTAGCCCTAAAATGACTCATTACTCAAATACAATTTGGGAACTATACTTGAAACTGAAATTTTGTACATTTTATTTACATTAAAATTGTAGTTGATCATTAAATCACATTACCTATTAATGTAATTTTAAATAGCAGCTACATTTATTTGAACGTCCGTCTGTCACTCCGTCAGGGCTTGTTACATGTAAATATGATTCTTAATACATAATACCTATGTAATTATGCAAAATTAAGCTGATAAGAAATTATTATGAAATGAGGAAAAGAGTTTAAATTTGCAATTAAAACTTTTAATTTAGTCCTTACTGCTGTTACTAATTTGATTTTAAATAGCCTAAAAGCATAGTATAGCCAGTAGGCATATTCCTCAAAAAGTAGATAAATTTAAATTCAGCTGTTTGCAGGATCTTAAGCTTCATACGGACGGACTTACAGACGGACGAACAGACATCATTCTACATTGTATTTTAGGTCGTTTAAGTAATTAACTTAGGTTGCGTGATATATAATTCTATAAATATTAAATAAAACTAAACTTATTTTCAACAATAAAAGTTTTTATTCAAATTAATCTGTAGCAAAAAAGTATAATTATTTGATGAGGGGTATTAAAACTCAGGGATCTAAAGGGGTAAGAAAATGGCCGATAAAATGATATACATCCCCAATGATGATTAAAAATTTTACCCCTTTTGTAAATTAAAATGTTTGAACTGAACAATCAACTAAATGATCGAACCAATCATAATTCACTAAAGTCCCCAAAATATTAAACCAACGAATCAGAAAACTTTATTATAAAACTTAGGGGACTAGTGTAATAAACAGCCCATTTTCCACTCTCTCTCTGATAAAACTATAAACATTTTCAAACAAACAAAAAAATATTTAAGTTGGATCATTAAAAATTCTCAAAAGTTCTTTAGCGTTGACGTTGCTATTTTTCAGGGAGGAAGGGGACAATTGGCTGTATATTACACTAGTCCCCAAGGTCTCATAATAATGTTTTCTTATTCATTGGCTTAACAATTTTAGTAAACTTTGATTGTTAATTCATTTAGTTGAGTTTCCAAACGTCTCAACCACTTATTGTAATCTGCAGAAGGGTTTATTTTGTGTATATAATTGGGGAGTTTATCAATGTATAGGTCTTTGTCTTATCCCTTTAGATCCCTGCTATTTTTACGTATAATTTTGAGATATAATCTATTTTTAAATTTACATCATTCAATTTATTTCAAAGAAGTATAATTTAAAGTTATTTTAATTAGAGAATTTCTAGATGATCTTTAAGGTTTGGCCCATCACTTTTAATTTTCTAGGAATTAAATTTGCCTGTGTTTTTACATTTGGTTCATTTTTAATTAAAAATAGTTTGCATTGATTTATTTCAGGGATCTAAAGGGATAAGACAATGGCCCATAAATTGATGTACATCCCAAATGATACTACAAATTACCCCTGTAGATTACAATTAGTGGTTCAAACGTTTGGACACATAACATTAGGAACTAACTAATCAAAATTCAATAAAAGTCCTCAAAGTTGTTAAGCTAACGAATAAGAAAACGTTATTGTAAAACTTTTGGGACTAGTGTAATAAACAGCCCAATGTCCCCTCCCTCTCAATTTTAATTTCTTTGCTTTTCTGTAATTAAGTAGATTTTTTATCAGATTTGTATAAACATAGATTTTGCTAGCAAAAAATTTCAACGATTTTAGTTGTTACGTCATTTCTACACTCAAAGCAGCCAACAGTATTTTTATAATCTGGCAAAAATTTAGTGGAATTTTAGAGATAATAACTGCCGCCCTTTTCTATCATGTTACTAAAAATGACAACAATTCATAATTTATAAACTTTTGTGGAGCCTAAATTAAAAAGTTACTAAAAAGAGAAATTTTGTTGTTTTTAAGGAATACTATTAGCCACAAAATTTTAACAAAAAACTTTTTTGTTTTTCATTCTATATTTTGTTTAATTAACAGTTCGTAATTGCTTGAAAATTTCATTTTAATTTATTTAAATTTAAGATATTTGTTATATCAAGTAGTCCAAATAAATAACTTTTTGGCAGTTTTAGTCAAGAGAGAAAGGGGTCACTGGGCTTTTTATTACACTAGTCCCCAAAGTTTTATAATAAAGTTTGCTTATTCGTTGGCTTAAAACCTTTGGGGATTTTAGTGAATTTTTATAGGTTCATTCATTAAGTTGGGTGTCCAAAGTTTCAACCGCTGATTTTAATCTTTAGAAGGAGTGAATTGTGTATCATAATTGGGAATATACATCAATTTATTGACCATGGTCTTATCCCTTTAGATCCATTCAATGAATCCTTGAATTTTAATACAGTAGCCTCTTTACTAAAAGCATAGAATAATTTTTCCCTAATATCCAGAATATGTAAAAATTATTGAGAAAAAAAACGTATTAATCAATTGAATGTAAAAATTGTATGACGAAAAACTACGCAACTTTACATACAATTACAACACATGAATACTCAGGGATCTAAAGGGATAAGACAATTGCCAATAAATTGATGTACATCCCCAATGATGATACACAAAATTACCCGTTCTGTAGATTACAATTAAGGTATGAAAAGATTATACACTCAATGAAATAAACCAACCAATCAAAATTATTTTTTGCTTTAATGTTGTAATACTTGTTATTTGAAATTTTCTACAAAATTTTTAATATTTCTTAATTAATATCTGCATAATTTAATAAAATGATTACTACATAATTTTTATGTCAAAACTTTTGTTCCAAAGTTGAAAGGTTTTATATAATAATTATTCAATATCAACTTAATATTTGTTATATAATTAATCACAAAATACTGTCAAAAAGCAAACGCAATCAAAAAATTTACTTATTGTGTTTTTGGAAAAAAATGAAGCTCTATATAGTGCCAATAAAATGACGTAATACATTACAAAGGACCAATGATAGGCCAATACACAGACTAAATTACCCATGGCAGGCCAGTATACGTTTTAAATGACCAATGATAGGGCGATATGCCGCCATTTTTGTAGGCACCATAATAAACTTTTAAAGAATTTGAATAGAACCAATAATAAGCTTACCTTGAATTAACTTTAAGCTGTTTGTAAGATCTTAGAGGACATGAATGCATGAAATTCATAATATGGAATTAATGTTTTTTTTTCTTTTATTTCAGATTTGAACCCTGAAGAACTAATCCAAGAAGATCTAAAAACAAAAGCAGCCCTGAAGCTGCTATATAATCAATTCGGCTGACTAAAGTTAAAAAAAAAAAAGCAGCTATAAAGTTACAAATAAAACAGCTACATAGTTATACCCAACAGCTAAATAAAAACGGCTGTTGGGAAAATCTAAAAAAGTTCGCGGATTTTTAAATTTATTTTCGCGCGTAAATTTTTGGCTCGAAAATGGGCAAATCTGTGCTACACTCTGTGATGCGCCACCACAGCTGTCACCCAGCTGTGACAGCTGGCAAGAGCAGCGAGAGAAAGAAGCTGCTGAAGATGTGCGTCAGAAAGCTGCAGAGCATCGAGGACCCCGAGACTTTCTTGTGCAGGTAGTGTTAATGAATCATTTTAAAAATCAGGGATCTAAAGGGATAAGACAATGGCCGATAAATTGATATACATCCCCAATGATGATACACAAAATTACTTCTTCTGTAGATTGCATTTAGTGGTTGAAACGTTTGGACACTCAACTTAATATACCAACCAATTAAAATTCTTTCAAAGTCCCCAAAGTTATTAAGGCAACGAATAAGAAAACGTTATTGTAAAACTTTGGGGACTACTACTAGTGTAAAAAAAAACAGCCCATTGTTCCCTCTCTCTAGCTCTGAGAAAAGCTATGATTTTATCTTCAAAATTCAAGTATAAATTCTAATAAATAGAACATTTTATTTTTATGAAAAATTTAATTCAACCTTTTTTCAGATCTGTTCTGATAAACAACACGATGAAAACGCTGCGCACCCTGCAGAGAGAGGCCAAGCTGAGGAAGGAGGCACTGCGTAGGAGGGCTCTCATGCAGCACCAGCTTAACAGCAAGGATGAGGACAATGATTCAGGTGACCAGATAGATAGATAGATAGGAAGGAGGCACTGCGTAGGAGGGCTCTCATGCAGCACCAGCTTAACAGCAAGGATGAGGACAATGATTCAGGTGGCCAGATAGATAGATAGATAGCTATATTGATAGATAGGAAGGAGGCACTGCGTAGGAGGGCTCTAATACAGCACCAGCTCAATAACAAGGACGAGGATAATGATTCAGGTTGTGCAAAAAATGTATACATTTTTAAAATTCCAATTCCGCGGCTTGTATTTAAAGTAGAAAAATATTATGCATACCGTTAGAATAGTCATATGCTCTATTTTTTGAAGATATAAGCAACATTCCTGTGCTACTTATAGTTAAGGAGCTATGCGGTAAAATGTTACAACTTATTTAAAACTTTCCAACCTTTTTCTCACATTTTTCAATATAGCTCCTGAACTACAAATAGCACAAAAATAATACTTATATTTTCAAAAAAACGAGTTTAAGTAATTCTAACGGTATGCATAACATTTGTCTGCTATTAATACAAGCTTTGCAATTTGAATTTAAAAAGTGTGCGCATATTTTGTACAACGTTTAAATCCATAGATCTTCAAAAATAAGATCTTTGAAAACCCGGTTTTTAAGGAATGATTTGTTGAAATAATCTTTTTTGATAACTTGTATGTTCCAGAACATGAAATGCTTTATATAATTGATTTATTTTCTATTCATAAAGACAATTCTCTTGAAACACCCTGTAGATAGATAGATAAAGAATCAAATAATAATAAAAATAACATTTATTTAGACTCGGGCAACTATGAGGACCACCACAGTGACAATCATTATGAGAACAACTATGACAACTCGGAAGACGACATTATGACAGAGCCAGAACCAGTTAAACCATCTTCCCGCCATTTTTTTGAGGAGGGGGAAGAGGATCAGGAGGGAGAGGGAGACGCGCAAGAGGAGGACAGAGAGGCATTTTCTAACTCTGAAGAAGAGAATGATAATTCCTATGCTGATGAGGCAATGTGTCACGACATGGAGGAAAAGGTTGATCAAATAAACTCTACCGCCGACTCTCTGAAGGATGCTATTCACAGTGATTGTGATGACTTGCTTAGCAACATGAACATGCCTTCACTGCCTGGTATAACCCCCGAAGATCTTGCTCCTCTATCACCTTCAGTTGCTCAAAATGGTCCAGTGGTTGTTGTGGCAGCTTCAGCCGTGGCAGCCGCCTGCCAGGCAACAGCCGCGTACACCCTGCTGCCAGCAAAGCCGAGGAGTTACGGTAGCTGTTCAGCTGGAAGTCTGGAACAGTCTCCCCTATTATCTTCGAATTCGTCCTTGTCTTCAGGTAAATTATTGATATTATTTGGGATCTAAAGGGATAAGACAATCATTGCGAAATTAATGAACATCCCCAAAAATGATAAACAAAATTAACCCTTCAAAAACCTTGGGGACTAGTGTAATAAACAGCTTAATGTCTATATCCGAAATAAATGTCTTTTTTACTATTCATTAATCTAAGTTTTCATATATTAGTCTTTTAATCATTATCCATGCATCTGTTAATTGAAACACTGTAATTTCCTACATATAATTTTAATAATTTCAGGCTGGCTGGACTCAGATTCTCTGGAATGGGGCCACCAACTGCAACAGCCCTCTCCAAGTGCCTCAACCCCCACAACAACTCCCCCCAACAACCAATACTCATCTGACCACCGCCAACAACAACTACCTTACGCCAGCAAATCATCTGTACCGCCTGTACCTGTCCAAGAGATCAACAATAGCGCCGCAGCAACTAGAGCCGCAATTCTGTCCATAACTGAAGATGCTTCTACTGAGCAAGAATATGTTGATGAGTCGAGCACCTCAACAAGCAGCAGCAGTAGCAGTAGTGACAGTGAGGAGGATTGGGGGGGAGCTGCCGCTGGCGCAGAAGAATCTGAGAATGGTACCTGGATGAAAAATACACTTGCTGGTGGTGGGGGACAACAGACTCCTGTTGAAGGTAGTATTAAATGATAGATAGATAATAAGATTATTACACAAGTCCCCAAGTTTTATAATAATGTTTTCTTATTTGTTGGCTTAACAACTTTAGGGACTTTTTATGAAATTTTGATTGGATTGTACATCAATTTATCAGCCATTGTCTTATCCCTTTAGATCCCTGGGGATAGATAATAAAACAGACAGTTTTATAATTGACATTATAATGCAGCTAAGGATGAAAAGATATACTATTATATAAAGTCATACAAATTTTTTTTGTCTGAAGCTTAAGATCTCAATAACTACTGAACCTATTCGGTTCTTTATTTTTGATAAGCTTCACTCAAGTAGGTCTCGGGATGGTTTCAGGGGATTTTAAAATATTTTCTCGTATTCATTTGAATCCGGTGGATAGGAACCGGTTCTCATGAATACGAAAAAACTATGTCTAGCATCGTATTATATCCAGTTTTCTACGAATATAGAAATGTACAATCATAAGATTAAAACTAGTTTTTTTAGCCGGTGCCTTCGGCACCACGGGGCTAAAAAAACTAGTTTTAATCTTATAATTGTACATTCTATATCCGCGGAAAGCCGTTTATAATACGATACGAGAAATAACTATTAAAGTCTTAGGATGGTTTTAGGCTTTTTTTCTGTACCCTTCTTTCTCTACATTTTAGAGGCGCAGTCGTTAGTATTATTTAAAATACAAATAAGGAAGGTTTCTAAATTGTAATGTAAATTTTTATTTAGGTGAAGACGGCACAACAATATTATGGGAGCGTAGCAAAGAGGAGGTGATGACCGCCACTCTAGATCTGACCCTTATCCATCCACACGACGAACTACACCATCGCAACCATCATCACCATCAAGTTGTTGGGGGAGAGGAGGACTTTGAGGATCATTCAGAGAACAGCTCCGACTGTTCTGACTCAACCAGCAGCCAAGAAAGCTCGGATACACTAGCTGAGAAAGAATTGTATGGTCCTAGCTCAGCTGCCGAATCGGCCGCTTTAGCAGCTGCCACAAATAGTGCAGCCGCAGATGCGTCATGCAGCAAGGCAGCTGGCAGTAATATTTGTGTGATAAATTCATTGATTGCCAGTCTGGAAAGCTGATATGCAATGCTGTTCAATCAATCAATCAATGTATTGATATTAGAAAAAACTTTTTTTGTGTACAATATAAGTTGCTAGTAAGGTCTATACATTAAGCATATTTATATTGCCACAAAGGCAATAATATTGCCACTAAGTGAATAAAAATATAACATTATAACAAAAACTATTAAAAAAAAACAGTTTTAAACAGGTTTTTCAACATTATCATTAGTGAAAAAAATATGATATATTTTGCCAATTTGTGAAAGTTTTATTTGCCAATTGAAAATTAAACTTTAGTGAAATATAAATACAGCACAGCTTAGAAAGCTTAATTATACATAAAAATATACAAAAAAATATTCCATATTGCGTCCAGTCAAATAAGTGTATTTAGTTATTTAAATGTTTTTTTTTAATCGTGATATTTAACAAAAGTGGAATCTAGAATTTCTGCTCAAATCTTTTTTTTATAAAATTTTAAAATTTAGAATAGTGAAATTATGCTTTTTTTTGTGAATAATATAAGAGTGAGGAAAAATTCCACTAAATATGATATATTAAAAGTGCCTTATTAAATGATAAAAAATATAATAGCGTTGTCAGTAAATTTTTCTGCTTATAAAATTATCTTTTTTTTCTAAAACTGAAATCTCTAGAAGTAAAATGTTATATATTTGTGTATTCTTTTTAGTTTTTATATGTTTTAAATGTACAATTTTTAAATGTTCAATTTATGAAAAAAGTTCTGAATGACTCAAAGAGTAATACAAATTTCTTTGAAAATTAATTTTGATACTCTTAATTAATTTGAAATTATTAAGGTTTTTTTATTTACTTAAAAATCAAAATAAGACAATTATTTTTTGAGAATTTTTTACAATAGCTTTATGAATTACCAATGCAAATAGTCCAACAAATTCCAATAAAATCTCCAAAACAGCTATACCTAGTAAAAAAGTGGATCAGCAAATAGTGCCAAATAAAATTGACGTCATACAATACAAATGACTAATATAATGATAGGCCAAGATATTTTTCACCATTGGTCAATTTCAAGTTATTCTAGCCTATCATTGGTCAATATAAATGTATGCTGGCATATAATTGATCAATATAAATGTATACTGGCCTATCAATGGTCATTTGTATTTTATGACGTCAATTATTTCAGGCACTATTTCCTGCTTTAAAAAACTTAATTTTTCAATTCTTCTTACTCAATTATTAAACATTAACATTTTACAAAATTTGTTAAATTTTGCTAAATTATTCCAATTTATGAATTTTGTATTTTATTAGTTAAAATATTTTAATTTTGTCTAGTCAAGAAAATCATCATGAAGCTCTTTATAGTGCTTTAAAAAATGACGTCATATTAGAATAGTCTATTATTCTATGACGTTTTCGGCCAAAAGTTTATAAATTTAGTGCCTATAAAAAATGGATAAATTAAAAAAACTTTGGGCCATAAAATCCTAATTACTATTCAAATACTACGTCATTTTTATATATGCACTATTAAGAGCTTCAAATCATCATGTTCATTTAAATTTAAGCCTAAACAAGGCCTTTTAGGTATTTTAAAAGTTCGTGCACAAAATCTAAGAAATGTACCAAAATCCATAAAAAAATCATCCAAAATGCGCGAAAAATTTTAAAGATCTTATTTTCTGCCTTGTAACTTCATTATTACTCATTTTTCAAATTATTGTTTATTTAGTATAGTTTTGGTTTAAGAAGCTTAAAATTATGCTTCAAAAAGTTATTTATAATTTTTTCCAGTATGGCTTCGAAACCGATTAATATCCGCTGGATTAGAACCGGTTCTCAGCCACACTGAAAAATAATGTATAGCATCGTATTGCAAACAATATTCCACGAATATTAAAATAAATTTTTTAGATTTATACCAATAAAACTGGTTGTAATCTTATGATTTTAATATCCGCGGAAAGCTGTCTATAATACGATGCAATAAATAATCCAGCTACGCTGTTAGGACATTAATCTCTATGATTTTAAAAACTGTATTTTTATTGTATTATTATCGAAATTATTATTATGTTTTATTTCTGTTAGTTTTTACACAAGTCAAACAAGCATTTTTATTTACTTTTTTTATGCAGAGCTTTTTATAAATGTGATTATTACAGTTGAGAGGTTAGACTTATGCATCCTCTCTTAAAGGATAATTGAATTTTTCTTTCTTTTAAAGTTGTAAATTTGAGGATTAATTGATTTAGGAAAGGCTATCGTATCATATTGGCTGAACAACTTTGGGGACTTTTTGAATTTTAATTGGTGATTCATAAGTTGAGTGTTCAAACGTTTCTTAACCAATAATTTTAATAAATTGATAAATTATAACACTAGTCGTCAAAGCTTTCTTATTAGTTAGCTTAACAACTTTGGGGACTTTTGTTGAGTTTTGATTGGTTGGTTCATAAAGTTTCAACCACAATTTCTAATATACAGAAGGTGTAATTTTGTGTATCAACATTGGGGATGTATATCAATTTACCACCCAATTTCTTATCCCTTTAGGTCCTGAGGTCTAATATCTGATAATTTATTATAAAAAAAATCTTACATATTTTATTTTCTTTCTTTTTTTCCCCCATTTCTTTACATAAAAGCCAAAAAGTCATTTCCATAAATTCATTTCCATGAAAACCTTTCTTGAACAAGTAATCAATTCTAAATTACATTTTTAATTGAAGAGAAATATAATCAGCCGTCCAACTATTTTTGGTGGATTTATTTTTTTTTAGCTAAAAGAACATTTTTGTCAAATCAAGAATTCCATTAGATTATTAGGTCTTGTTTAAAATTATATATTATTTTTCCTTATTTTCCAGTATGGCTTCGAAACTGATTAATATCCGCTGGATTAGAACCGGTTCTCAGCCATACTGAATAATCATGTATAGCATCGTATTACAGACATTTTTCCACAAATATTAAAATAAATATAATAATATCAATACCAATTTTGTAAGACTTTGGGGTTTAACAAAACTGGTTGTAATCTTATAAGTTTTCATTTTAATATCCGCGGAAAGCTGTCTATAATACGATGCGATCAACAACTATTCCTTTTTTCCTATATACCTCAAAGTATTTTATCGTAAAAAACAAACAAAAGTTCCTAAAAAAATTTATGTAAAATTCGGCAAAATTTTAAATTCCCTTTTTTATATGTTATTTATGTAAATTGTATTTTTAAAAAAATTATGTATTTTTATGTTTAATATTTAGTTATGCCTATTTTTATGACAATTTATTTTAATAGGAGCCGAAGTATTAAATTTTTGTCAAATAATTACTTTCCGATTTTAAATAATTAAAAACGCGCTTCGCGCTCTTTAATTTGTTTATAAGGAATTAATTATTTTTTGTTAAATCTAAAAAATGATCATTATATTGTTCGTAGATTAATTATAAATGAGAAATTCATGCTGAAATTATCAAATTTAAAGATTTATTAATATATTAAGAAAATATATATAATTATAATATTGTCAAATATATATTTTCATGTTAAAAACGGTCTTATTTTATTGTATACTAGCGCGGAAACGCCCCTAGAGGCCTCTGATGGCACATTAAATGTTTGTTTTTTTTGGTCCAAGTCTCTAAGATACCTATCTATGTTGCGTTGAAGTATCTTGCGTCAAAATTTTTTTTTGTAATTTCTCTTGGGAGGGTGGTGGTACCCTCCCCCAAAATAGTTATAAACCTTCCCGGGACCTATTATAAGTTACTCTGTTAAGGAGAACACGATCGGTGCAGCGGATAGCGAGATCCTTTGGCACAAATAAACAAACAAACAGACATCCTGTTACTGTAGTATAAGGATACCTACTCTACAACTAAGATTGTTGTCAATTTAGTTTGCTAACATGGAACTCATTTATTGGTCAGTTCGTGCATCTAGTAGGAGCGGATGGTATGTGGTAAAGGGGGTGGAAGGGTTGAATCGTTATTTTATTTTAGCCCGCTGCGTGTTTCAGTTTATATACTAGAAAAGTTATTTAAAATTAGATAGCACAGGTTAGGCTAAATGTCTACTCCGACGTTTGTCACTCCTGCGTTTGTCCTAGGACCTCCTAAACAAATTTTCATTGATTTAGGTTGCTATTTACAATGTCGATTCTTGGACAAGCCATCCATCCATTATGAAGTGAGGGGATGGGGATGGTCGTTATTTTAGCCTGCTACACGGTTCACTTTACTAAAAAACATAAAAATCTGGTGTATCAATATAGAAATTAGCACGTAGATAAAAAGGTTCATTAAACCTAAAACATCTTCTAGATATTTCCAGTTAAATACTATCTACGCGTTTTTAAAATAGTCCTCATGAAACCTCTTACATTATTAATTTCAGTGAGAGGTTGCGTGATTTTTAGGAAAGATTTTCTGAATTTATTTTTGCACAAAATGAACAAGTGTAATTTAGAAACAATGATAAGATTTTTAAGTCACAGCAATCAAAATTCTATTCATTTTCCATAAGCTGTATTCAGGCACAGTTTACTAAGCCTCACTCAGTCTAAGCCACTCTCAAAGGTATTTATGAGGCTTTTAGAAGCCGCTGCCAGGTTAGATTTTTTAGCTAACATCTCAACAAAATATGTTTCTTCGTGGATAAATATGTTATATGAACCTCTGCCAACTTCAGCCACCCTCAGCAGAAAGCAACTTAAAGCTTAACTACAACCTTTGCCTAACAAAATGTTTCATTTAGTTGAGCCAGCATAAATTATCTGTAGTCACCTTGAATAGACACAGCACAGCGAATCTTTAAATTAAGCACAAAAGTTAGCTCGTCATTTTTTAAAATTTCACTAACAACTATTCACTTTCAACAAGTCTGTTATTTAACTCTTAGTAAAATCATCACTACCCATTGCATAATATAAAAATAAGAGGAATCATGTGATACCAACGAAGGTATAAATTCAAACTTTTTCTAATCCACAATACAAAATTCATATGGACAGGGCAAATCATTAATTATTATTTAACCTATAAGTATACCAGCAGGATGTCTATCTTAAGCTCTTGGACAAGGGTTTTTGTGACGCCTTTTTCAAGAAAAGCTCTTCAAAAAATTTCTCTTTTTAACCCTTAACGGTCGGGGGGGGGGGTGGGGCGTTGAACGCTTCCCCATCCAGTTTTTTCTTTCTCATTTTCTGTGTTTGAAAGATAAAGAGCCCAAACTGCGTGACTTTTTAAGTTTGGGTATGACACATAAATGAGAGTTGGAATTTTTTGAATATCTCCATCCTGGCGGGCACAGGATGCCAGCAAACCTGGCAGGGTCATCCAGATAAAGAGCAAAAATATTTTTTTTGACTAAAACAACACATTTTACCATACCAAAATATTTACTAAAATATCCTCTAGTAGTACATCCTTATATGAAATACAGGTGTTCAAGTCACTTTCAGGTTTCAGGTATGATCCTGCAGGTCCTGATCCTCCAGGTCTCCAGAAATCTTTAAAAGGCTCCTGTGGCCGCAATTTTTGACTTAGAGACTTCAAATTTTAAACTTAAGCTTTTCTTACATGTCTACATAACGTATTAAAAATTTAAACGTATTTAAAATTTTATAAAGATCCGCCGCCGTTTTCCCGCCGACCGCCGACTGCGGCGGCTGCAGCTGCCAAGTACTGCTGCGGCCGCTGAAATTCATATTTTGATATTTCTAATGTAAAATTTACATAAAGATAAACATTTTCTGGAAAAAAATTGTTCTTCTAGCTTCAAAAATAAGAAAATTACAGCCGTTTGAAATTTTTAAGTAAAAAAAGACCTTAAAACAAAGGTTGTTAAATAAAAGGGTGAAGGAAGCGAAAATTGAATTTGACTTATAAAAACTCGGAAATTCATTATCAAACAGGGGACTTGCACAAAAAAAATTTGCCCTCTAGCTCTAATAGGAACTGAGATAATAGGGGGGGGGGGGAGCGCAGTCATTATTTGATTAAATAAGACTTATTTATCCTTTTATTGTGAAATTAACAATCAACAATAACAACAGTAAATAAATGAACAATATTTTTAACAAATTGAATCAATAACAAATAGCAATTTTACAATAATAAACATAAGTAAAATTTTATTAAATGCACAAAAAACAAAACAAAGGAATAAATTAATAGTTGATTATAATGAAAAATTATAGAAGATTTACACCAGTTTTGTCAGCCCAAAGGGGCCGAAGATTCAGACTAACAAAATTTTGATATTTGTGGAAAATTATCTGTTATACTATGCTTTACATGATTTTTCACTATGGATAAGAACAGATTCCTATCCATAGGATTTTGTCATACTGGAAACTATATTATAAGAAATCAAATTAAATGCCATTCTTAATTATATAACTTAATTACAATACTAAAATTTTAATCTTACAAAACATGCATAAAATATCAAAAATATAAAATAATTGCACGGTGCAGGTACTTTTAAGAAACATAAAAAACAAGAATTTTTTTATTTGTATTATGTTGTACTTCTTGAGATACGTGGTTTAAAAACATTATTGAATTAGGGATCTAAGGGGAAAGTAATGGCCGATAGAGACAGCGCAAAATGGCACCAAAAGAATGACGTCATACAATAAAGTTGTCCCATGAAGGGCCAGTATACATTGTAATTTACCAATGGTAAAATATATACTCGCCTCTCATTGCTATTTTATAGTAGGACGTCATTTTTTGGTGCCATTATGCGCTGTCTCTGGCCGATAAATTAATGTACATCCCAAATGAGGATACACAAAATTACCACTTCTGTAGATTTTTTTAACATTTGTTTGATATATAAGGGGTTATATGCATGTACAGTACTTTGAAGTTTGAAGAAAACAAAAATCCATAATAGTGCTATACAATTTTATAATAAAAATGCTTAAGAATGGTGACTAGAATGATGATTAGAGTGATGACCCCCGCTATGATCAAACTGCATGTGTTCCATCATAAATAGAGGTACAGCCATACCTAAAATAATAGAGTATAGAGTTATAAATTAGAGTGACCACCACCGCTATGATCAAACTGCATGTGTTCCATCATAAATAGAGGTACAGTTATACCTAAAATAATAGAATAGGTGCTTATAAATTAGAGTGCTAGCCACCGCTATGATCAAACTGCATGTGTTCCATCATAAATAGAGGTACAGCCATACCTAAAATAATAGAGTATAGAGTTATAAATTAGAGTGACCACCACCGCTATGATCAAACTGCATGTGTTCCATCATAAATAGAGGTACAGCCATACCTAAAATAATAGAGTATAGAGTTATAAATTAGAGTGACCACCACTGCTATGATCAAACTGCATGTGTTCCATCATAAATAGAGGGACAGTCATACCTAAAATAACAAGGATAACAACACCCACAAAAATGGCACTCTGAAACGGCAGGACAAACGAACATTAACAGTTGTAGAGTGTCAGAACTGAATAAGCAGAATATAATGCATAACTCTAAACAAAATTAAAGGTAAATTTGTTGCATAACTGCTTGATTACAGTATACTTGATAGGGACATACAATTTTAGGAGATGCTTCGCTTATAAATCGTACCTTGTTTTAATAAATCAGATGAATAGTTATTTCTCGCATTGTATTATAAACAGCTTTCCGCGGATATAAAAATGTACAACTATAAGATTAAAACCAGTTTTTAGTCCCGAAATGCCGAAGGCACGCGCCACAAAAACAGGTTTTAATCTTATAATTGTACCTTTTTATACTCATAGAAAACTGGACATAATACGACGCTAGACACAATTTTTCCGTATGGCATAGAATTTGTTCTTATCCACCGGATATTAATCAGTTTCGAATGAATGCTGGAAAATAATTTACCAACCTAAAGCAGCAGTTAGCCCGGCGGGAAGACCAAAGAATGTTAGGGCAGTCCCAATCAATGGCATTATCAGAACCATTTCAGTAAACTGGCGCATTTCAGGGTTCTCCATGGTGTGACTTAACACCCCCATAATCTAAATGTTAACTAATTAATTAAAGTAAAACAATAGAGGGAAAAGGGGTTCAGTAATAACTTAATATCCTCACCCCGTTGACCCTGTGCCGACTTTCAATTAGGTATTTGAATATCAGCCAATAGCATCGAGATACTAAAACAGCCAAAGTTCTGCAAGGAGCAATTTGCCAGGAGAAGAAATGTCCCCAAAACTGGATCAACACTGATTTTATTTGTTCATTTAGTTGAGTCTCCAAACTATTCAACCACTAATTGTGATCTACAGAAGGGGTAATTTTGTGCATATTATTTGGGATATACACCAATTTATCGGTCATTATCCTATCCCTTTAGATCCCTGGGTTAATTCATACCTGATCAACTTTATGATTCAGATGAGCAATCATACTATCATCCACACTCTCTGTCTGTCTGTTTGTCTGTCTGTCTTTCTGTTTGTCTGTCTATCTATCTATCTTTCTATTTGTCACCTAGTCTACTTTATGATTAAGATAAGCAATCATTCCATCATCCACACTTTCTGTTTGTCTGTTTGTCTGTCTGTCTGTCTATCTATATATTATCACCTAGTCAACTTTATGGTTAAGATGAGCAATCATACCATCATCAACACTCTCTGTCTGTCTGTCTGTCTGTATGTGTGTATGTCTGTCTATCTATCTATCTAAATATCTATCTATCTACCTATCTATCTATCTGTGTATTCATACCAGGTCAACTTTATGATTAAGATGAACAATTATACCATCATCAACACTTTCTGACTGTCTGTCTGTCTGTTTGTCTGTCTATCTATATATTATCACCTGGTCAACTTTATGATTAAGATGAGCAATCATACCATCATCCACACTTTCTGTCTGTCTGTCTGTCTATCTGTCTGTCTATCTATCTATTATCACCTGATCAACATTATGGTTAAGATAAGCAATCATAACATCATCAACACTTTCTGACTGTCTGTATGTCTGTCTTTCTGTCTATCTGTTTGTTTGTCTGTAAATCTATCTATCTTTTTGTTTATCTATCTATCTATCACCTGGTCAACTTTATTATTAAGATGAGCAATCATACCATCATCAACACTCTCTGTCTGTCTGTTTGTCTTATTGTCTTATTGTCTTTTTGTCTTTCTGTCTTTCTGTCTGTCTGTCTGTCTGTTTGTCTATCTATCTATCACCTGGTCAACTTTATGATTAAAATGAGCAATCATACCATCATCCACATTGTATGTCTGTCTGTTTGTCTATATGTCTGTCTGTCTATCTGTCTGTCTGATTATCTGTCTATATGTCTGTCTGTCTGTCTATCTATCTATCTATCTATCTATCTATTATCACCTGGTCAACTTTATTATTAAGATGAACAATTATACCATCATCCACACTTTCTGACTGTCTGTTTGTCTGTCTATCTATATATTATCACCTGATCAACTTTATGATTCAGATGAGCAATCATACCATCATCAACACTTTCTGCTCAATAAACAACAACACTTCGTAATTATTTTTGGTAAAATCATTGATTCCAGAGAGAGAGAGAGAGAGGTGACAATGGGCTGTTTATCATACAAGTCCTCAAAGTTTTGTAATAAAGTTTGCTGGCTTCAAAACTCTGGGGAATTTTGATTGGTTCGTTCTTTAAGTTGAATGTTCAAACGCATGAACAACTAATTTTAATCTACAAGATGGCTAATTTTTTGTATCATGGGGATGTTCATCAATTTATCGGCCATTGTCTCATCCCTTTAGATCCCTGCATAAATTCAGGATAAAAAACAGTATCAGTTTTGATATTTAGGTAGTTTTATACAAAGTTCGCCCAAATGTATGGTTAATGATTATAATTAAAAGTGTTGTTAATTTTCCTAGATAGTCCATAAATCTTTCTAGTTCTTGATTCATTTCTAAAATAGAATTTTTTTTAGTTTTTTACTGTTTGCCTGTCGTCCAATCACATTGATTTTTAGTCTGTCTATTTATATGTCCGTATATCTATCTATCTATCTATCTATCTATCTATCTATCTATCTATCTATCTATCTATCTATCTATCTATCTATCTATCTATCTATCTATCTGTCTATCTACCTATCTATCTCAGAACTCACCATACATGATCTATCTATCTATCTTATCTTTGTATCTATCTATCTATTTATCTATCTATCTGTCTATCTACCTATCTATCTCAGAACTCATCATACATGATAACATCCATTACAAATCTATGATCAGGCTCCTCAGTAGTTGTAGTTGTGATAGAATTATCATTAACATCTTTGATAGTAGTTTCTGTATGTCTGTCTGTCTATCTATATATCTGTCTATCTATCTATCTCAGAACTCACCATACATGATAACATCCATGACAAATCTATGATCAGGTGCCTGGGTAGTTGTAGTTGTGATAGAATTATCATCAACATCTTTGATAGCAGTTTCTGTATGTCTGTCTGTCTATCTATCTATATATCTATGTATCTATCTATCTATCTATGATAACACCATACATTATAACATCCATTACAAATCTATGATCAGGCGCCTGGGTAGTTGTAGTTGTGATAGAATTATCTTCAACATCTTTGATAGTAGTTTCTGTCTGTCTGTCTGTCTATCTATCTATATATCTATGTATCTATCTATCTATCTATGATAACACCATACATTATAACATCCATTACAAATCTATGATCGGGCGCCTCAGTAGTTGTAGTTGTGATAGAATTCTTTTCAACATCTTTGATAGTAGTTTCTGTCTGTCTGTCTGTCTATCTATCTATCTATCTCAGAACTCACCATACATGATAACATCCATTACAAATCTATGATCGGGCGCCTCAGTAGTTGTAGTTGTGATAGAATTCTCTTCAACATCTTTGATAGCAGTTTCTGTAGTAGCCAGAGCCGTTTCATCTTTTTAATAAGACAAACATGATTATAAGAGAGGGAGGAAAGGGACATTGTGCTGTTTATTACACTAGTCCTATAAGTTTTATAATAATAGTTGTTATTCGTTGGCTTATTTTTGGGCACTTTTTTATTTGGTTGGTTCATTAAGTTGGTTGTCTTTTCTACCACTAGTTGTACAATTAAAAAGGAGAAACTTTGTATAAATTAATTGGGGATGTACATAAATTGATCGGCCATTGCCTTATCCTTTCAGATCCCTGATTGTATGATCATTCTTAGTAGCGAAGCTAACTAGATTATATTTGTTGGTCTGTGTTACTGAATTTTATGAATTAAGCCTAAAAATACTTATTTCTTATTACAATTTACTGTATATTTTAACTTTAATGAATGTTTGTCTTCACCTGAATTTTGATTAATATCAAATATGATGTCTCTTATTTTAAAAAGAGTAGAATTTGGATTTCTATTTCCATACAGGTCGGTGGCATTGGTGCTGTTTCTTAGCCAAGGTATTTCTATATTGATATTTCTTACAGGCCCATTTCTCTCTTCAACTAAAATAGTTAGATAAATAAATCTATAAATATAGATGTATAACCAGAAAACTACCTGGATCCAGTGTTTGGGACCTTTTTCATCTGCTAACAAATTACTTTCTGCTCTTTTGTACCGACTTAGCTGTGTTAATTTTTCCGACGCTATTGGACAATTTTCAAAGACCTAATTGAGAGTCGGCACTGGATCCTTGAATTGGGAACATACAGTTTTTTAACCCTTTCCTCCTCTATTTTTAACTTTAATGATATATTTATAGATAGATAATGATTGAATAGATGAATATATAGTCAGATAGATTGATAAATAAATAGATATTTCAATAAAACTGTATAATAAAATAAGGAAGGGACATTGGACTGTAAATTATGCCGGTATTGGAAGTTTTTAGATATAAAATGACGTCATACTGGCCTACCTTTCGTCAGATTGATTGAATAAATTGATGAAATTTGAAATATCTTACGTGGAATAAAGAATCATTTAGATCTATCAGGCCTTGGTCCATAAGTATCTGGTTACCTATCTATCTATATATCTATCTATCTATCTTACGTGGAATAAAGAATTATTCAGATCTATCTGGTCTTGGTCCATAAATATCTGGTTACCTATCTATCTATATATCTATTTATCTATCTATCTATCTATCTATCTTACGTGGAATAAAGAATGATTCAGATCTATCTTGTCTTGGACCATAAATATCTGGTTACCTATCTATCTATCTATCTATCTATCTATCTATCTTACGTGGAATAAAGAATTATTCAGATCTATCTGGTCTTGGTCCATAAATATCTGGTTACCTATCTATCTATATATCTATCTATCTATCTTACGTGGAATAAAGAATTATTCAGATCTATCTGGTCTTGGTCCATAAATATCTGGTTACCTATCTATCTATATATCTATTTATCTATCTATCTATCTATCTATCTATCTATCTTACGTGGAATAAAGAATTATTCAGATCTATCAGGCCTTGGACCATAAATATCTGGTTACCTATCTATCTATATGCTATCTATCTATATACTATCTATTTATCCATCTATCTATCTATCTATCTTACGCGGAATAAAGAATGATTCAGATCTATCAAGCCTTGGTCCATAAATATCTGGTTTTCTCCCTTATACCTGTCTACTTATCTATCTATCTATCTATATATCTATCTATCTATTTACCTATCTCTCCATATATCTATCTATCTTACGTGGAATAAAGAATGATTCAGATCTGTCAGGCCTTGGTCCATAAATATCTGGTTTTCTCCCTTATACCTGTCTACTTATCTGTCTATCTATCTATCTATATATCTATCTATCTATTTACCTATCTCTCCATATATCTATCTATCTTACGTGGAATAAAGAATGATTCAGATCTGTCAGGCCTGGGTCCATAAATATCTGGTTTTCTCCCTTATACCTGTCTATCTATCTATCTATCTATCTATCTATCTATCTATCTATCTATATATCTATCTATATATTTATCTATCTCTCCATCTATCTATCTACCTATCTTACGTGGAATAAAGAATGACTCAGATCTATCAGGCCTGGGTCCATAAATATCTGGTTATCTATCTATCTATCTATCTATCTATCTATCTATCTATCTATCTATCTATCTATCTATCTATCTATCTTACGTGGAATAAAGAATGACCCAGATCTATCAGGCCTGGGTCCATAAATATCTGGTTACCTATCTATCTATCTATTTATCTATCTATCTTACGTGGAATAAAGAATGACTCAGATCTATCAGGCCTGGGTCCATAAATATCTGGTTTTCTCAAATACGACAACCACTGAAAAATTAAACAATCATTTACAGTTTGTTGCGTGCAAAGGGTTTATCCAAGAATTTTGGACACTCCCCTTAAACCAACATTAATTGAGGTGTAGGGGGTTAGGGGTTTATTTTATGTGGTTGAATTCACCTTGATGCCCCCCCCCCCCTTGCAAAATCAACATATCCAAAAGTGTTATATTTTTCCCTTGGTTCCCTCCTTAGCTGTTTTAGAGGGTGTAGACACTTATCAAGGGGGGTGTAGAGGGGTGAACACCTAGGTGTATTGATTATTCCAACGGGTGAGTACTTCCCCTCCTGCCTGCCTCTGATTTATTGCTTTGTGTAGACCCTAGCAAAGCAGGGTGTATCCATCCCCCTTGATTTTGCCAAGGGGTGGATCCTCCCCCCCTCTGACAAGGGTCTACAACACCCTAAAGTCATGAATTCTTTAGATTTACAAGGTAAAAGATTATTTGGATTATGGAAACGAAACGAAGTAGTGGGTTTCGTCGTATATGCTCAGTAGCTTTTCTCCTATTACTAGTCTCTGCTAAGGGATCTAACCCTGCGGGGCCAAATTCATAACCAATCGGGACAATCATTTACATTTACCTAACCTAACCTAAAAAAACTATCAAAAGCTACAGTAAAAATACGACGACACCCGCTACTTCGTTTTCTTTCCTTGACCCGACGAAATATATAATTTCAATTTACAATTCTGAATCAACTGAAACAAAAAAGTTTTATTATTTGTAGGGTTGGCCCCGGATACTTTTTCATCCGGCCACATCGGATATCCGGCCCAACCCTAATTATTTGTTTGTTTTGTAATTTTCATCTAATAATGACAATTCAGCAAAACAGAAATTATTTTTTTTTGTAAATCTAATATTGGATTTATACTTTCTTATAAAAGTTCTAATATCAAACGTACATAAAATTATTCTCTTAAAATTTCATGAATTCATATTCCCACGCATTTTAAAAATTTAATATTTTAATTATTTTAATGTTGTAAAACTTTTATAATACAACAACTTTTCCAGTATGGTTTCGTAACTGGTTAATATCCGCTGGATTAGAACCGGTTCTCAGTTATAATGATAAATCATGTATTGTATAATACTATAGTAAATTTTCCATGAATTTTAAAATAATAATCATAAAATTAAAACCAATTTTGTGAGCCCGGGCATTCGGCCCCTCGGGGCTAACAAAATTGGTTTTTATCTTAATTTTTTTTTGTTTTATGACCGCTAAAAGCTGGGTATATTACGATGCGATAAATAACTATTATTAACTTATACTTAAGAAACCACCTACTATAAAGTGTAGGTTGAACTTTATTAAAAAGAAATACATTTATATTTTGTGAAACAATTAGTGTTTCTAGTAATTTTTAACTTGATAAATAAGAAGTTTTGAAATTATTAATAAAAAAATATTTAATTTTAGACTATAGGTACAGAAAGACATACATTTCTTAAACGAAGATTTTTAATAATTATGGTCGGTATGTGATGATTCCTGTAACTGTAACGCCAGGTACTATTTAGATAGCGTAGCAGCTCTGGAATCGTTACCACAAGATCCGTTTCCAACAAATTGATAAACAATTTTGTTAAACTTTTAAATTAGTGTCCTGCTTTTTAAGTTCTGATATTCTACAAGTGTTATTGTTAGTTTGCCCTTACATCTATTTTCGAGCTTCGCTTTTATGAATGTTATCATCCTTGTGTTTTCGTATTTCAGGGACAGAGGAAAGTGTCATGTGTGACGTCATAAAATTTCATCTCTTTTTTTACAAGTTTCCTTTCCCACTTCTCCTATCATCCTTCTTTTTGGACGTTTTTTTATGACGTCATACATGCCACTTTCCGCTGTCTCGGGTTTTCAATATTACCGACGGAGGTTTCAACATTCTTGATTCTTCTTGTGTAGATCTTTTCTTTCTTCCAAACAGATTAAATAATCCTCCATGGCCCCCTCCATGCCCGTGACCCTAGATTATAATAGCTATTTATAGCATCGTATTATAAACAGCTTTCCGCGGATATAAAAATGAAAAAGTAATAAGATTAAATCTCAAACCAATTTTTTCAGTCCCATGTGACCGAAATCCCGGCCCAAGAAAAATGGTTTTATTTTATAATTCTTATTTTCATATTTGTAGGAAAATGTCTTTAATACGATACGATATATGATTTTTCAGTATGGCTGAGAACCAGTTCTTAATACACCGGATATTAATTTGTTTGAAAGCCAAAATGGAAAATAGTTGGATCTAGTGCAGTTCACGGTAAAATGTTTCTAAAATTGAATATCTACAAAAATCGATAAACTTTAAAAGGTGCTAGCGGCCAGACGGCTGAACTTATTTAATATGTTAGTGAAAAATGTTGACAGTCATAAGAAGGCTAACACCTAATCGGAAATAAATATCATATAATCAATAAGAACGACATAAAAATAAGTCTAAAAAGAGGGATGAGAATAAAAGTGGGAAAGGAAATGCCAAAAATGAGATGTCACACATGACACTTTCTGCAGTCCCGATATAAACTCTCAAACTATTATAATTGAGAAGGCTTGAATAAAGCAAAATATATATTCTACTGGAGAAGTTTGTTCTTGTTCGTGTAGTATGCCACAACGTTTTTTAAAATTTCTGTTGATGATAAACTTACATGAGAATCAGCAGCTGCATCCCCGTGACCGTCGCCAGCTCCGTGACTATTTCCCTATCTATCTACCTGTCTGTCTGTTTTTGAGTCCTCTAATAAACTTACATGAGAGTCAGCAGCTGCATCCCCGTGACCGTCGCCAGCTCCGTGACTATTTCGCGGCCGGAAGCTGACTAAAATAAAATTATCAATCAGCGGATTAAATTAGATTGAATTTAATATTCTTGGATGTACTATACATATAAAAAAACAACATTAAATAATTTACATCAAGGTACAATGTTATGAGCGAAGCACCTCTATAAACAAGTCCTAAAAAACAGTACCCTATATATAGGGTAAGCTATGCAACAAATTTACTTAAATTTTATTTAGACTTATTCATTTCTATTCTGCTTATTCAGTTATGACACTTTGTTTGTGTGTGTTTTACCGTTACAGTTCTTCACTTTTATGGATTTTGTCATCCTTGTTGTACTATATTTTCAAGATCATAGATAAATACTTACTCAAGGATCTTAAGGGATAAGACAATAGACGGTAAATTAATGTAAATCCCCAATGATGATGAACAAAATTATTCCTTTGGATATAAACAATTATTGGTTGAAAAGTTTAAACACTACCATTTTGGAACTAACCCATCACAATGCAATAAAACCACCCAAAGTTTTAGAGACAACATACAAGATAACTGTCTTATAAAACTTTGGGTACTAGTGAAATTCAATTCTATGTCCACTCCCGCCCAGTACTTACTTCTAAAGGGACTACTTCTTCTAGGGGCCTCTGTCGTTGCATCGTTTGCAGCTGACCAATGATAGGCCAGTACACTTTTAAATTGACCAATGGTACTTACTTCTAAAGGGGCTACTTCTTCTAGCATCGTTTGCAGCTGACCAATGATAGGCCAGTACACATTTAAATTGACCAATTGTACTTACTTCTAAAAGGACTACTCCGTCTAGGGGCCTCTGTAGTAGCATCGTTTGCAGCTGTTCTTCCTGCATCTGAATCTTAATTAAACAGACAGATGAACAAAATAACTGAAGTTAGATAGATTAATTACATAGACAGATGTATAATTAATAGGTAATATGTAGATTTAATTTATTGACAGCAATAGTCAATTAGGTAGAAAACTAGAAGGACTGAATTATAGATGGATTAATTAAACAGATGAACAAAAAAAAATGAAAAATTTATAAATAGGTAATAATTACATTTAGTTTTATTAGCAACAATAGTTAGTTATATGGATAGAAACATGGAACTAGAAGGACAGATAGATAGATAGATTAATAAATGCATTATATATCATTAAAAAATGGTTTAATAGTTTGCATGATTAATTGATTTGTTATGGATAAACAGACAGTTGAATAAAGGAATATTAGGTAGATACTTGAATAAGAGAATGGTGAATTGTGAATACACAGCGATCCAAAGAGATAACACTATGGCCAATAAATTAATGTACATCCCCAAAGATGTTACACAAAATTAGCCCTTTTGGATATTACAATAAGTGGTTGAAACGTTTTGACATTTAACTTAATGAACATACCAATCAAAATACAATAAAAGTTGTTTAACGTTATTATAAAACTTTGTGGACAAATGTAGTAAACAGACTCTCTGATTAATACCTGAATCTAAACTGTCTCTTCCCCTAACATTATTTGTATTATTATTGTTCACATTAACTGTACTATTCTGAATATTTTCATCCTTGTTAGCACCTAACTTTGGAGTTGAGTCGACCAACCCCATTTTGAATTTTAGTTTTAAAAAGAGATCTAACAACTAGGGAATGACTTTAACATTACAGACAAAAGATCATAAGGTAAAGTAATACAATCAAAAGCTTTGGTTAAGTCAAATAGTTGCAGTAATACTATCAAATGCTTTGGTTCAGTCAAATTGTTTCAAATCAAGGATTTAAATTCCTGTCCAGTATTAGTATTAGTATTTGGTGTGTTGACATTTTGACTGTTGGCAGCTATATTGCTAGATTGTGGTTCAGGGTCAACACCTCCGGAAACTAGAGTGGGTGCTTCTGTACGTGTTCCTAAATATACAACAGATTTATACTAAATATACTTATCACAAACAATGGGTGAGGATACAGAAACTCCTGCTACAGATAACCTGTATCAAATAAGAATTAGTATTTGGTGTGTTCGCATTTTCACTGTTGCTAGCTGTGCTTCTTGATTGTGGTTCAGGATCAACACCTCTGGAAACTAAAGTGGGTGCTTCAGTAAGTGTACCTAAAAATACAACAGAATTATACAGAAACCCCAGCTACAGATAACCAGCAATAAATTAGAATTAGGATTTGGTGTGTTAACATTCTGACTGTTGGAGGCTTTACTATAAGCTTTTGGTTCTGGATCCACACATCTGGACACTAGTTTGGGGGCTTCTGTGCATTTACCTAGGAAAAAATTTGACATTGTGTGGACTAGCTCAGAGTCTAACATCTCCCCAAAAGCAAGCAGGCACATTACCATTTACGCTAATCCTGAGGTTTTCCTTGCTCCAAGCTTAGGAAATAAATTTTCCCGTATTGCTTATAAACAGATTCATATCCGGCGGATTAGAACTGGTTCTCAGCCATATAATAAGTACAATCCTTTTTGCCTTCAGCGTATTAGGGCTAAAAAAACTGGTTTTAATCTTATAATTGTACATTTTATATCCATGGCAAGATGTTAATAATACAATGCAATAAATGGCTATACCTTGATTATCAGGTTGATCAGATCTTCTTGTTGTTATGATAATTGGAGTATTTTCTCTGGGGGGAGGCTCCACTGAGGGGAAACATAAAATAAACAAATTCTTTAGGCATCATAGGGCCTAAGGGATGGTTTGAGCAGTGGGTTAGTAGAGATATGTACAGATGGAGATAGAACAGTCATTTTGTTTGTGTATTCACCGTTTAGTCAAATGCGCTTATCAAGTCAAACTGTTCTCTATACATTTGGTCATAACAGGTTGAGAAAAAGAAATAGAAAGTTGGTCATTTTTTCACATATTTTACCGTTTAGTCAAAATGTTATTAATTGCATATAATATACATTTGGTCAAAATTAAGAACAGTTTGACTTAATAAGCGCATTCAACCAAATGGTAACACTCAACTTTATGACCCCCTTAATCAAGTTAAACATAAAATAAACAAATTATTTAGGCTTCTAGGTGGATAGTTTGAGTTGTGGGTTAGTAGAGATATTTACAGTTGGATATAAAGAAAAGGTTAAGATAAAAAATATCTTACCAGTTAGTCAAATGCGCGCTTATTAAGTCAAACTGTTCTTAATTATATATATTTGGTCAAAATTAAGAATAGGGCCTAGGGGATGGTTTGAGCGGTGGGTTAGTAGAGATATATGTACAGATGGAGAGATAAAAATAGGTTTAGGCATCATAGGACCAAGGGGATGGTTTGAGCAGAGGGTTTGTAGATATATGTACAGATGGAGATAAAAATAGGTTTAGGCATCATAGGGCTAAGGGGATGGTTAGAGCGGTGGGTTAGTAGAGATATGTACAGATGGAGATATTGAAACAAGTGAAGAAAAATGAATAGAAAGTGGGTCATTTTACCGTTTAGTTGAATGCGCATATTAAGTCAAACTGTTCTTAATTAAGAGCATACATTTTTATACATTTGGTCATATGACTAAATGGTAACACACAACTTTATGACCCCCTTAATGAAGTTTATTATAAAATAAACAAATTATTTAGGCATCATAGTTGGAGCAAAGGGTTAGTAGAGATATTTACAGATGGAGATAAATAACAATTTAAAATTAAACAGTCATTTTGTTCGCGTATTTTTTGCGTAGAAAACTGACTGGCGCTAGGTGTAGAGTAGACTTTGACAAAAGATTTTTTGAATATCAAATCTTTGGCCTTATGTGATTAAGTTGAAATATGCAGAAGAGCTAAAAACCTGCACATTGGTGAGAAATTGTTAAAACCACCGTGCTACCGTTATCTGTTGATTTTTTAGAGGCCTGGCGCTAGGTAGCCATTAGATAGAGTAATGCAATTTTATACATTTTTATAGGCCCCTAAAGTGACTTTTTAGGACAGCAGAGAATTAAATTCGAAAAAGTGTTTTCTGAGTTACTGGTTTAGTATCTATCTGTGTTGTACCTCTTTGAGTTCCAGATGACGAAACCGAGGTGGATGTAGAACCGCCAGAAGCGGCAGCAGCAGCGGCTGCACATCCGGCATCACCACAGGTGGTTGATGTAGAAGCAGCTGGCGGTCCAGCTATTGGATACCTAGATATCAAAACAAATAGGCGAAGCAGCTTATAGTGTAAATAAAAGAAAGACGTTATACAATACAGATGAATTGAACAATGGCAGGCCAAGTAATACATTTTATCATTAGTGAAATAAAATGTATATTGTCCTATCATTGGTCATTTGTATTGTATGATTTCATTTTTTTTTATAAGCATAAAAGAAAATTACAGCTATTATGTACAAAAGAGAATAAAAAACATTATAAGATTGTTACAGGAAAACATGAAATTGTAAATAAAAAATTGTACTTTAAGTTACCTTGTTGTAAAGTCATCATCAGTATTTCTGAGCCCTAAAAAATAACATTTAGATTATAAAATTTTCTTTTAAGATATTTATTTTAAAAATCTATCAAGTTGTCTTGATTTATTTGTAAACTAGCGGCTACGCCCCTTGAGGCCACTATAGGGGACTATTTTCCACGGTGGTTTCTCTTAGGAGAGTTACAGTATCCTTCCCAAAAACAGTTAGAAACCTTCCTTGAACCTATGAAAAGCTTCACTGTAAAGGAGATCCATATCGGATCTGCTGTTAGCGGACAAACATCCTGTTACTTTAATATGTTGGCAAACAGTTGAACAACAACAGTTTTGTCCATAAATATTACATATGTTTATATTATTATGAATTAACATTCAGACACGCCTAAGATATAAAGCCACAAGAGTGGCGGGGGGGGGGGGGGAGTCAAGAAAAATGCCTAACCACCCTAAGACATTTATAAAGCTTCTCTGAAAAGTACAACTTTTTCTGAGTTCTTTAGCTTAGGACAAAAAAAACCTTACTACTTTGTATTATAGAATTGCTCTTGTACTAAACTCTTAATATAGGCATACATTATTAGAGTAAAGCTTCGAAACCAATTAACCAGCCGTAGTGAATAATCATGTGAAGCATATTACAGAAAATTTTCAACGAATATTAAAATAAAAATCATAAAATTAATACCAGTTTTGTTAGCCCTGGCTTTCGGCCCCTCGGGGCTAGACAAACTGTTTTTGATCTTATAATTATTGTATTTTGAAATCCGCTGAAAGCTGTCTATAATACGATGCGATACATAACTATTCCTTACCTAATAAGGAAGATTGAGTTTGTCTAAATCCTGAACTTCTAGTATTTTCTAGGTCTTGTCTACATTTATGGAAATAACATGTTTTGGTTTAGAACCAATGATGATTATGTAGATAGGGAGGGGATATAGAGCTGTTTATTACACTAGTCCCCAAAGTCATACAATAAAGTTTTCTTATTCTTTAGCCTAACATGTTTGGAGACTTTTATTTGATTTGATTAATTGGTTCATAAAGTTAAGTACCTAAACGTTTCAACCACAAATTGTAATCTACAGAGGGGGTAATTTTGATGAACATCATTGGGGATGTACATCAATTTATCAGCCATTGTCTTATCTCTTTAGATCTTTGACCAAAACAAGTATTTTTTTCCTTTGTAGGTAGAGTTGTTGTCTAAGATAGTCCCTGTAGGGGAGTTGATACAATAAATAGTAAAGAAATAAAAATTTTAAATTGAGATTGTTTTACACGAAGTACCTTGTTGATATCCATTTTAAAAATAATTTGAATATGAGGACTAAGCACTATAGTTTATTGAGAGCTATTTTGCTGTGATGTACCAACTCTCCTGTATGTTTGTAGCTTCTGCCTGCTGGCTGCCAGCTGTTGAGCTCTCAACAGGTTTTGCTGGCTTGCTGCAGGATTTACTGTAGATACTGGGTAGCCGTACAGGTAACTGTTCAAACCTTGGTAGATAGATAAATAGACAGATAGATAGATAAGAGATACTTGGTTGCCGTACAGGTAACTGTTCAAACCTTGGTAGATTGATAAATAGACAGATAGATAGATAGATAAGAGATAGTGGGTTGCCATACAGGTAGCTGTTCAAACCTACATGGACAAGCAAAGTTACAATTTAAAATATATCTTTATAGGGGTGAGAATACAGTAACCCTGTATACACATAACCAGTAATAAACTTCAAAATAAATACTTTTGCTGGCTGACAGCATAATTTACTGGAGATACTGGGTAGCCGTACAGGTAACTGTTCACACCTTGGTAGATAGATAGATAGATAGTACATGGACAAGCAAGGTTACAATTAAAGTATATCTTTCTAGGGGTGAGAATACAGTAACCCCTGCTACACATAACCAGTAATAAACTGGAGATACTTGGTAGCCCTACAGGTAGTTGTTCAGACCTGGGAAAGATAGATAGATAGATAGAACTTTAAAATCCAGCTGGATGTCTAAACCTGTTCCTAACCAGACACTAGACAGTCAATCTTTTCTAAATCTTTTATTTGTACACAAGTGGTTTTAAATTTGAGGCTTATGCGCGGCTGACGAGCCCTTGTTAAAGTTTATAAACTTGAACTAGCGTTCCTATATTTTATATTAATATTAATAGTTTTTTGTTGAAAAATTGTAAAAATATTACCTCCTGCTAGTGGATTTGAATACAAGTTCTGATATCTTTGATAATATTGTTCATATGCTTGTAACTTTTCAATATTCTGCTCATACGCCTTGACATTTTAAGAATTTAATTAAATAGGTGCTTAGTTCTATTGAAGAATAGTTTGAAAAAAAACAAGCATAAGATTTTTAAAATATGTTTTTCTGATATTTTGAAATAGCTGAATTTACGACTAGTTACTTTTCAGTTTAGTACACTAGTCCCCAAAGTTTTATAATAACGTTTTCTTACTCGTTGACTTAACAACTTTTGGGACCTAAATTAATATAAAAATGTTAAATTTCTTAAATTCCTGTAGTTTACTAAGATTTTGTTCATATTGTTGAAGTTTTATTAATCTTTGTTCGTATTCCTCTAGTTTTTGAGAGATTTCTTGGTACTGCTGGGCCTAAAGAATTATCACATAGGGTACCCAAAGTTATATAAACATTAAACAAGTTCTCTCGTATGTTGACTAGAAACTCTCATAGAAACTAGGTACAACTCTCCATGATAGGGTGAAAAAAATTGAAAAGGCGGCTTTGTCTTTTTGAGTTCTCAATGTTTGACGTTTCCGTCTTTTTTGTGCCAAATCGTTTAGGTTTGAGTTAGAAACGTGGCAAAGGTTTACTTTTCCCATCAAAAACTCGAGTTAACCCTTACAGATCGGGCCCCGATTCCCACCTTAATAGATCGAGGGGGGGGGGGGGCTTATTTGACCCCCCCTCTATCTCGGCTCCTGTTACAGTTAAAGACATAAAAAAAAAATTTCTGGTGGTTCATGTGCATATTTAGAGAAAATTACTTTTTCTAGTCATAGCGGTCAGACCGCTCCTTAGCCGTTTTTTAGCGGCCAGCCGCTAAATATTAAAACAGCTGTAGAGCGGCCAATTTTAAAGCTAGGATCACCAAATTTTAGGTGGAACTTTTATTTTTATAATTTTATCAATATGAACCCCCCCCCCCCCCCCGGATCTATAAGGGTTAATAGGAGGATGTATCTTCAAGATTTCAATTACTTAAGATGGTTTGATATTTTCATGGTAAAACAAACCTGTCTTAGTTAGTAATAAAATATGTACTCTCCTGATAGAGCAAAAGTCTCGACTCGGGCTAGGTCCGAGCTGTAGTGCTCTAGAAAGGTAAGTAGATTTACAATTCTATATTGTTTTCTCGTTGAGTATGAATTAGATTAAACAAAAACTAAAATTTGAACCAAAACTTTAGGGTTTATATTAAAAATTGTGAGAGATTATTTTTTTCTTTACATTTTTAAATTGCTACCTGTTGGGTATTTCTAATTTGGGAGTCTCTGTCGTTCTCCAAAACTTCTAGGGCTTGCTGAGTTTTCTGTAAAAATTATTTGTATATGTATGTGCCTCCTGAATCGAATATTTTCCTTAAAAAAATTACCACCCCGGCCCTACTGATAAACAGCATAGAACCCACCATAAAACAAACCACAAGCTTTTCTGAAAATTTTAATTGATTAGTCAAGCCATTCAGAAGATCTTATTGGTCATAAAAAATGTAATCATAATCAGGGAAGAAGGGTACATTTGGTCCCAAAGTTTTATAATGATGTCTTCTTATTCGTTGACTCGACAACTTTGGGGACATGTATTGAACTTTGATTTGTTAGTTGATTTAGTTTCAACCACTAATTGTTATCTACAGAAAGGGTAATTTTGTGTATCATCATTGAGAATGTACATCAATTTATCGGCCATTGTCTTATCCCTTAGATCCCTGTTTTTTTCATACCTGAATTTTTTCTAATCCCTCCAGTCTCTTGTTAATCATTTCTTGTTGGCGATTCAAATTTTTTTGATACTCAATAAGATCAAAAACATTGGAGTTTAAATTTGCAGGGGACATTACCGGTTGTCTGCAATATTTGAGTCAATACAAACTTTGATTGTACGACCTTTGTCTGTTTGTAGTTTCATGTATCGTTATTCGCTGGATTAGAACCGGTTCTATGCCAGAATAAAAATAATGTATCATATTTTACACAATTTTTCCCCAAAAAATAATATACAAACCATTAAATTAATATATTTTTTATTTTAAAATCTATTATTTTTTATGTTACATTCCGCGGCAAACTGACTATAATACTTTTTATTAACCTCTAAATTTTTAATCCTAATTCACATACAATTATTGCATAGTAGGATCGTTATTAATAGTTATTTCTTGCATCGTATTATAAACGGATTTCCGCGGATATAGAATGTACAATTAAAAGATTAAAACTGGTTTTAATCTTTTGATCAGGAAGGCCTACCGCAAGGCGGCCCTGGTACATCATCCGGACAGACACTCCAGCAAACATGAAATGTTGAAGGCCTACCATGAACGCAGGTTTAAGGATATTGGTGAAGCTTATGGTGTGCTGAGTGACGAGGCTAAACGTCTGCTGTACGACAAAGGACTATTGAACAAAAGTATCCCCACCCCATCACCTGCGCAACCAATGCCGCACTTCACTAACATCTCCAATGTTGCCATGCAGAACGCGGCATTCTGGGCATCTGTCGTACAACAACAGCGGCAGGGCCTTGCCGGAACAGGACTAGCCGGCGCCCGTCCAGGAACCGCCTCAGCCGCTGGACTAGCCGGTCTTGCAGGCGGTAGAGCAAGCGCGGCCGCAGGTTTGGCTGGCGCCTCGCCTTTTGCCTTCTTCATGTTGTTCTATTGTGAATATGTCATTCTTGGAAATATTGTTAAACTTTATACTTTCTGTATACTTAAAAATTTAAAAACCCAATAAATAATTAAACCTTAATCTTTTGATTGTACATTTTTATATTCGTAGAAAGCTGGATATAATACGATGCTAGACATAGTTTTTTCTATGGATGAGAACCGGTTCCTATCCATCGGATTCGAATGAATACGAGAAAATATATTATAATATTATGTTTATGGAAATAAAACGAAGTAGAAGGTTTTGTCGTATTTTCACAGTAGCTTTTCTAGCCTCTGTGGGGGGCTCTAACCCTGCGGGGCCATATTTCTAACCCGACACTCCATTGTTCTAATTTTCTTTATTTGCTGTATTTCTATTGACTAAAATTCCTTATTAATGAAGAAGGATTTTGTGCAAACAGATTGTTACTTCCATATTCTGGTGCTCGCTGGAAATTTAGGATTGGCGGATTTTGTTGGCCACCTGAACAATAAAATTGATAGTTTTAATTATAATTGTTTTTTTAAAATGATATGTAATCTTAGGAGTGTACCAACTCTATAAGCAGAAGCTCTTTATAATGCCTTAAAAAAATGACGTCATACAACACAAATGTCCAATGATTGGCCAGTATACATTGTAATTGACCAATGGTAGGCCAGTATGACGTCATTTTTTATACAAACTATAAAAAAACTAATACCAAAAAAGTTCATAAAGTTCAATATGTTGCTATTTGATCATAAAAATACTATATTTATTATGTTTGACTTTCAAATTATTTTTCCTTTGATTTTAAGGATGTTGTTATTCTTGTTTTTATTCTTCTTACCTGATAATTGCTGGTTTTGAAACAACATTTGAGGAACCGGGTTTCCAAACATCTAACATTATTTTTTTTTCTTTCATAAATGTAACAAAATCTTATTAGCAAAAAAATATACATACAGTTGAGTTTTATGTTTTTACATCAATAAAAAAACCCTAAACCTCTCCAAAGGATAAAAATAGATATTCCCAAGGACCTCCAATTCTTTTTATTTTGGAGGTAAAGTAAAATTGCTCACAAATTGCATCAAATTTCCCTCCGCAAACAATTTTTTTTATTGGGGGGGGGGGGGGGTGGGGGGGTTGTAGGCATTATTCTGTCAATATTTCTTCTCTGTGTTATTTTTGGAGGGGGAAATACACAAGTTTTGAGTGTGAAACGACCGACAATTTATTACAATATAGTTTTTTTATGAAATCGGGGGAAAATCTATTATAATTGAAAAATATGCCGAATTCATATACATATATCAACTATGAAATGACTTTTAGGATTCTTAGGTAAAGTCTTTTATATTATGGTTACAAATATAAAATTTAAAAAAAAAGAAATTCCTGGCTAGTTGGATTCTGGACAGGTACAATTGGCGGTCTTCCTGGATAGCTACTAGACCCTGCTCATGGACAGACATTTAAATTGATATACTTTTAAATTTAGTTGTCTCTAAGTGCTATTCTTCAGAGAGAGTGAGTACAATCGGATGTTTATTACACGAGTCCCCAAATTTCTTATTTGTTGTCTAAACGACTTTGGGGGCTTTAGGGAATTTTGAATGGTTCATTAGGTTGAATGTTTAAACGTTTCAACCACTAATTTCAATCTCTAGAAGGAGTAATTTTGTGTTTTATCATTGGGGATGAACATAAATCTATTGTCTTATCCCTCTAGATCCCAGGAACTGAATAGCCTGCATTAAACAATAACAAAAAAATGATTTTAGGGCAAAAAAGGTCTTTATAATAAAGTGTTCCTATAATAAAGCCAAACTAAATTAAATCAATATATACAAATTATCGATCTCTGTCCCTGGTCCAACAGACGGTGGGATCTGAAAACTTGGATTTCCATCAGGATAACTCTGGCTCTGTCCATGAAAGTTCTGAAACCTGTTGGGATAATTGTTTGATCCACTTGTTGTCGGGTATCTGCTGGGATTTGAAGGATATCTAGAGTGATAGATATATCGTTCGATAGACAGACAGAGTGACAGATAGATAGTTAGACATACAGAAAAATAGAAAGATAATAGATGGATTAATATTTTGTTAGATATACAGATAAATAGATAGTTAGACAGACTGACTGATAGATGGATGGTAAGCCAGACAGACAGATAGATACAAAAATTGTATTTTATACCTGTTTGTTGGTCTATAATTAGTTTGCTGTTGAATTCTTGGAGATTCATTTGTTAGACATTTAGATAGATAGATAGACATACAAAAAGACATACAGATAGAGGGGTAGATATATAGATAGACAAGTTTTGCTACCTGGATGGTGGTCTAATATTAGTTTGCTAGTGAATTCCTGGTGAAGGAAGTTCATTTGTTAGACATTTAGATAGATAGATAGACAAACAAAAAGACAGACATAAAGATCGATAGACAGATAGACAAGTTTTGCTACCTGGATGGTGGTCTAGAATTAGTTTGCTGTTGAATTCCTGGTGAAGGAAGTTCATTTGTTAGACATTTAGATAGATAGATAGACATACAAAAAGACAGACAGATAGAGGGATAGATAGATAGATAGACAAGTTTTGCTACCTAGATGGTGGTATATAATTAGTTTGCTGTTGAATTCCTGGTGAAGGAAATCCATTTGTTAGACATTTAGATAGATAGATAGACATACAAAAAGATAGACAGACACATAGATAGATAGATAGATAGATAGATAGACAAGTTTTGCTACCTGGATGGTGGTCTATAATTAGTTTGTTGTTGAATGCCTGGTGAAGGAAATCCATTTGTAGGTGATTTTTTACTAAAAAATAGAATAGTTAACATTATTAATTAATTAAGAATAAAATAAGCCGTGCTTGTACTCAAGGACGTCCCAGCTTTTTATTTTGGTGGGGTAAATTGAGGGTTTTTAATGTAATGTATTTCCAAAAATTCTTTACAAGATTCTGTGTAAAATTAAATTATAATTTAAAATAAGTGACTCATTCCGTGAATGTTAAAAATTAAGCTCTATATAGTGCTTACAAAAATTGAAATCATATTTGAATAGTTCATTATTTTATTAAGACGCAACTCGGGATTTTTTATTTTAAAGTATCTTCTTTTCTATAAGAACTTTTGGCCGAAAAATCCCTTATTACGTCATATTAGAATAATGAACTATTATGATATGACGTCATTTTTTATTGGCACTATAAAAAGCTTCTTAAAAATGGCTTACTTTGAATTGACTAAGTTCTGTAGAAAACGTTGATACTGATTATTCACAAGATTTTGTTGTTCACTTTTCTTATCTAAATTATATATATATATTGATAGATAGATACTGATCATGCATTCACAATAATTTGTTGTTCAGTTTTCTTATCTACATAAAAATAGATTGATAGATAGACAGATAGATAGATACATAGATACTGGTTATTCACAAGATTTTTTTGTTCACTTTTCTTAACTACATAAAATAAATAGATAGATGTATAGATATATAGACAGATAGATAGATAGATACTGATCATTCACAATAATTAGTTGTTCAGTTTTCTACATAAAAGTTACTGATTCACAAAATTACCCCTTCTGTATATTACAATTAGTGGTTAGAACGTTTGGACATTTAACTTAATGCACCAAATAATCACAATTTAATAAGATTTCCCAAAGTTTTTAAACCAACAAATAAGAATAAGCTTTTGTAAAACTTTGGGGACTAGTGTCCCCTCCCTTCCTGCATATTCGGTGAAGAAAAAAGACCTGTATTTTCTGATGGTTTGAAGGAGAAACTTTGTAGGTTCAGTGGTTTCTCATATTTCCCATTGAATGGATCAAAATAGTCTTTCTCGTCTAACACAAGAAAAGTATTTTATCGCATAGTATTATTGACAGTTTTCCGCGGTTATTAAAATGAAAAATTATAAGATCAAAATCAGTTTTATTAAACCCACAGTGGGATCCAGTGGGACATCCAAAAAATTTAAAATTGACTTTTATCTATCCTAGGAATTAATAATGGCTGTAAGTAGACAGCAAGAAAAGAAATTTTTAAAAAATATTCATTTTTGGCGGATTTATGCCATTTTTAAAAAAGGTAGTGAAAAATTTCTTTTCAGTTTTGATGATTTTCCAGATTTTTTTACACAATTTTTTCAAAGCAACAAAAAATACATTTATGTTCATCTTATGAAAATAATTTTTGATTGAGGTACTTTTCAGATACCTGTACCAATGTCTAATTAAAGAAAAATTAAAAAAAATATTTTTTTGGTGGTGTAAATTGACATTTTGTGAGAAAATTTCACCAAAAATATTAAGATTTTTAACCCCAAAAAATCAGTTTTCTCCATTTTACCCAAAAACGGCCAAGATGCCCCGGGTTTTGCAATAATAATATTAATATGCAACATGTATTGTGTTTAAAACAGTTTTCATAACCTGGGGCCTCCCGGCCGTTTTTGAGTAATTGAGCATTTTACATTGCATGGTTTGAACAATTTCGTTCTTATTAATTTGAAATTTTCCCTCGTTAGAGGGGGAAGGAGTCATTTTAGAGCCCAAAGTCATCTCTGCAATGTTTTCTAACTTTTTGAGGCGGAACTTTCTTTACTTATGCATTATTTGCCTCCGGCCAACCGTTTCGCCGTTATTTGCCGCCGTAGGTGTGATTTTTAACGATTTTTGCCGTTCTCGCGGTTTTAATGGACATTTAAGGGAACAAGGAGTCCTTAAAAAAAGATGACTTATAAATACTTTTATTTTAGCAATTAAATTTGCTAAATTTCATGTGTTATGAAAAAAATTGTATTTTTAACTGGTTTTGGTTCAGCAGAAATTCAAATTCGGGGATTAATTATAATATTGCAAAAACATTATATATGCGTCTGAGAGAGAGAGAGAAATATACGTTTGAGAGAGAATATAATATAAGCAATTATGTTTATATTCTTATACAAACTTTAAATGAAGATAGCTAGACTTAGAATAAAGGTATTAACACAAAATCAAAAGTGTTTTGAAAATTATGTTATTGTTGTTTATATCTGTAAAAAAAAACATTAGAAAACATGCCTTATTAGTGTCCTATTTTACTTATACTGGACCTACCTAAAAATGCCGGGACTCGAACTGGGTGCACCTGACGCTATATTCATGTTCACAAACATTGTTTGCATTGAAGAAATATTTACATAGACGTTTATTTTGTTAAAATATTCCTATCCTAACTAAAGTTATGAAGGTTTATAGATTTTTTAAAAATAGGGTAGCTTCGCTCCTCCAAAACCGCCAGACGTACTTACCAAATGCACATTAGAAGTTAACAGGAGCAAAATTTATGTTATTTTTGAGTTAAAGCAAAAGAAATTACATCATTTCGTCAAATACAAGCTATTTTATTGATGTTTACTTTTGTCTACCCTTAATGTCCCGTTTTTTGGCAAAAGATCCCACTGTGAAACCCAAGGGGCCGAAGGGCCGGGCTAACATCCCCAATAATTACAACCAAAACTACCACTTCTGTAGATTAAAATTAGTGGTTGAAACGTTTGGACACTGAACTTAATGTACCAACTCATCAAAATTTAATAAAAGTTCCCAAAGTTGTTATGCCAAGATTTTGGGAACTAGTGTAATAAACAGTTTAATGTCCCCTCCCTGCCTGAGTTTTACCTGAATTTTGTTGATTATAAGATGGTTGATCATAATCATTATAGGGATTAAATAGATTTTCTTCCTCACTGCTCCCTATATAATTAAACAATAGTTATTACATCGTATTATAGACAGTTTTCCACAGGTAATAAAATCCCCCCAAAAGTATTTCCAACAGGAAAACATCATAGAAATATAACAATAAACTGGTGGAGGTAACTTCTCCCCGACAAATATGTGATCAAATTATCGATAAAAGTTTCAACGTATTTATAGTTTCCCGCGAATAATAAAACGATAAATTATAAGATTATTTCTGGTTTTGCTAGCCCAGAGGTGCCTAAGACTCAGACTTATAAAACTGGTATTAATCTTATTATTTTTCATTTTAATATTCGTAGAAAACTGTTTATAATACGATAAAATACATGATTTTTTAATATGGCTGAGAACTGCAGTTCTAATTCAGCGGATATTAATCTGTTAATTTCTGTTGATTAAATAAAATTTTACCTGAAATATCAAAAGGCGGAGAAGTGAATGTTTGCGGATTTATTGGTCTTCCATTAGATGTAAAATATGGATTGAAATTTCCATTATCTTGAGATCCTAAAAAGTTATGTCCTAAGAATGTGAATTAAATATAATGGTGGTTACGCCCATACATGACTCTAGGGGCACTAGAGGGAGGGGAAAGTTGACCCTCCACTTTACATTTAAGTTTAAAAAAATCAATTTAAAGGGGCTATTGTTAATGTTACTTGTATATAAGGATTAAAAGCAATAAAAGATAAAAAAACATATTTTCAGGAACAGAAAAATAAATCCCCACAATAGTTTAGATATACAAATATAATAATACAAGGATGGCAGACTCCATAAAAGCGAAGCTCTGAAACGGCAGGACAAACGAACATTATTACTTGTAAAGTTTCAGAACTGAATAAGCAAAATATAAATGAATAAGAGAAACCAAAAAAATAAATAAGTTTGATGCAAAACTTCTTATAAACAGGATACTGTTTAGGGATATCCTAAATCGTACCTAATTGTTAAAGGAATCATCATGCAAAGTTTGAAATCGATAGGACAATTATAACCTGTTTAAGTTAATGTCTAGAGCTATATGTTACTGATGCACGGACAGGCCGACCTTAATTATAGAAAATCTTCGCTTAAAAATCAAATATGATATTTATACCTTGATTAATTTTCTCTTCTTTTTTCAATGATGATATCAGTTGAGGTAATTTCATCAATAGTTTATCTAAATTTTAAGAATATATTAATAAATACTGTCAGGGACATGCAAGCTTTTAATTTTTAGAGGGATTAAATGAGGAGTTTCAAAGGTTTATGGGGGATAATCTAATGTATTTTTAAAATTTTGAGGGGGACAAATGATGGATTTCAAAGTTTTTGGAGGGCAATTGACCCTTAAAACCAACTCTTGGACGTCCATAAATACTGTAATTGTTTAAATATATGAACTAAATACTGTAATAGTTATCTATCGCAACGTATTATCGACAAATTTCCGCAGATGTCAAAATTAAATAAAAATATAAGGCTAACAAGACTGGCATTAATTCTATAATTGTCTGTAATACTATGCTGTACATGATTGTTTAGAATTGCTTAGAACCAGTTCGAATACAGCAGATATTAATCGGTAAAAAATGTATTTTAAAAAATAATTTACCTAGATTTGGTGCATTGTCTAGGTTTGTCTTTTGCTAAAATAACAAACATAAATTATTAGATGTATATTTTTAAAAAAACTAGTGGCTTCATCAATAGCATTAAAGTGCTTCGTTTATTTTGAGAAAAAGGAAAGGGACGGCGGAAAATGTCATGTGTGACGTCATAAAAATACTTCTAAAAAGAAAGGATGAGATTAAACGTGGGAAAAGAGTCCCCTGAAAATGAGATGGATAATAGATGGGCTCGGCAGCCGCGACAAAGCCTAAAATTTAAACCAGTTTGAATGCTTTCAACTTTTTATTGAAAGGATGTATTGTCATATTTAAGTAAGGTTTATACTGCCATACGATTTTTAAAATTGTTAAAAGATAGATTGCCATATTTAGATTTTTAAAATTTTTGAATTTTTATTTTTCTTGGCTTACAGGCGACTGGTGCGTGGCTGCCGAGCCCTGATAAAAATATACATAAAGTGAATACAGGAAATATTAACTTACAGAATCGCTGTATATTTCTGTAGCAATGTCCTGAAAAAAAAATACAGTAAAATGGTTAGGTCAATTGGAGGAAGAAAAATTATCCTCCTCAATGTAAAAATTTTGACAACACTCACGTGTTTTTCAAAACAAAAAAGTTGTAGAGCAGATGTTAAGTTGTCACAAAATAATAAAGGGAAATCAAGAGAAAAAATCAAAGAAAAATTACAAATCCTCTAATAAAAATATGTGTTTTTGTCTCTTGAAGTACGAAAGCAGCCGAGTTAACACCATCTTCACAGTTTTGTGGACGGAAAGACATATATACATAGAAAATCATAGAGTAACTAAAAATCTCACATCAAGATTAGTTCTTGCTGTGACCTCCTATGAATCTGTCTATATCAAATAGCAGCCGAGAACATAACATTTTCCACATAATTTTACGAATTGACGGACAGATAGACAAACATATTGTATCATAGAGTAGCTTCGCTACTCAAAAATCTTACATCAAGATTAGTTCTGGCTGTGGCTTCTTCTGAATCAAATTCTGGCGATTCTGTTGTTGTTGTTGTGCCTAATTAAAATTTTAATGAATAAAATAAACCTTTAAAAAATCTTTACCTTCTTTATTAGTTACATTCATCCCTATCATTACAGACAAACAACTCTTTAATTGCAAGAACTTTGTCTGGAAATCTAATTATTGCATAGTTATTTAATGCAACTTTTTGTGAGCCAATGTTTAACGCTCACTACTTTTATAAAAAAAAAAGGTAGGATATAGTCCCTTTTGTGGCAACGCCCCTTAAGAGGCGATTCGTTGTATTTTTATAATGGCTTTTGATAGGTTATTTTAGTTTAGGTTAGGTTATATTGGGTATTGTGTCAAACGCCTTAGTACAAAATTTTAAGAAGCGCTGGAAAGTATCATGCATGACGGCAGAAAAATACGTCCAAATAAATCTTTTTAGGTTTTTCCTTTCCTACTTCTCCACTCATCCCTCCTTTTTAAACGTATTTTTATGACGTCACATATGACACTTTCCAGTGCTTCATTTAAAAACCTTACCATACAAAAAGTTATTGATAATCTCATCCTTATCCATTTTCACTTGTCTATCAGATCTCTTCTGCCTGTTCAACAACACATTTCTGGTCACAGGATATTTATTTCCAGGGATCTATAGTGATAAGACAATGGCCGATAATTTGATGTACATAAATTTACCCCGTCTGTGGATTACAATTAGTAGTTAAAACGTTTGGACATTCAACTTGATGAATCAATCAATCACAATTAAACGAATAAGATAAACGTTAATATAAAACTTTGGGGACTAATAACTAAATAGCCCATTGTCCACTCCCTCCCTGGATATTCGTGCCGGCCAGGTTTCTCTGGAGGACTGCGGGGGTGTCCAGGAATCTTGGAGGTTGTGGCATATCAGGTTGCTGGCGTCCAGGATTCAGAACCACATTTCTCATTTCAACGTTGGCTGCCTTGTTTTGTGGCCTAAGCAAAAGGAATAATATTTATTATTATGTCGCTCTTATATACTCCAGTAACAGGGTGTCTGTATGTCTATCTGTGTGTCTGTATCGAAATATCTAGCTAACCTTTCTGCTTTATGACTCTCCTTTGTAAACTTTTTATGGGTCCCGGGAAGGTTTTTAAACATCTATTTAAAAATGTTATAATCACAGCTAGTACCAAAATAATGTATTATAATTTTTTATTTAAATTTCTTTATTATTATTTTTTACTTAAACCATGTAAAATATTTAAAATTTCTTACCAAGAAAACAAAAAATGAAAATAAAAGCATACCCTTGTTTATTATTGATAATATTTATGACTAGAGTTCTTTTTGGTTTCTTTCCATCTACATCTTCGTGTAAGTGTTGTTTTTCATGCTCATACTTCACTAAAATAGTTCAAGTAACTAATGGTATTAAAGTTACAGAATATTTAAGCAACTTAAAGTACCTAATAAAAATGACGTCATGGTATACAAATGACCAATAAAAGGCAAAAATACATTTAAATTGACCTATGGTAACTGTATACTGGCCTCTCATTGGTCATTTTTATTGTATGACATCATTTTTTATTATGCACTATAAGCTGCTTCTAGAATATTGGATTAGCCCTTAGAGTATTTAAGTGTATTTTTTTGTCTTATAATCTTTTAAAACCTGCAATTAATCTTAAACCAGAGAGCAAGGGGACATTGGACTGTAAATTATATTAGTACCCAAAGTTTTATGAACACGATATCCCATTTGTTGGCTTTAAAAAAATGTCACTAAAGAATAGCAAAACTAGTTTTAACCTTATAATTCTTCATTTTAATATCCACGGAAAGCTGTCTATAATACGATGCGATAAATATTACTATTACCGAGGAATGGGCTGGCAACACTGTTTCCGGGATTCCTCCATCTTGGCGGGTTTCTTCCATGGTTGCCATAATGACCGGGTCGGAATGAAACCGGTTTTGCACCGGCTGAATGATGGGACGCTGGCCTGTAACGCCGATGTCCGGCCCCTCCGGCGGAAGGACGTCTTTTATGGTCGTCTTTGTATTGCTGGAGTAAGAAAATTACAAAAAAAAATATAATAAAAAATATTAATTTCTTTCTTTATTTCAGAGAAATAGCATAAGAAAGGAAAAGTACGTACAATATATAGAGAGACAGAGAAACCAGAGATCTAAAGGGAGAAGACAATGGCCTTTAAATTTATATGAATCCCCAATGATGATACATTTAATTATCCCTTTTGTAGATTACAATTAGAGGTTGAAACGTTTGGACACTCAACTTAATGAACCAATAAATCAAAATTCAATAAAAGTCCCCAATGTTGTTAAGTCAACGAATAAGAAAGCGGCATTGTAAGAATTTGGGGACTAGTGTAATAAACAGCCCAATGTACCCTTCCTCCCTGTATAAAAACAGATACACAGACCATTAAGATAGTTAAAGATATATGAAAACATATTTACAAATACATGCATAAAGATAGCAAAAAGATGGAAAAAATATAAACAGAAATCAAGATAGCCAGAAAGATATAATTATGAACTGACATCAAGATAGTAAGAGATAAATCAATTCAGGTAAATAGACAGAAAAGAAAGAAATATTTATAAACAATGATTTTGAATGATACATAGAAACATATAAAAAGCAAACCTGGTGTGGAATAAGACTAGGAAACAAGGGATCCTCAAATTCATAATCATAATCTGAAATTTTATTATACTAAGTGTGAATTTTCATTTTTAACTAAATTTTAAATATACATTGGTTAGTTCAGAAAGAAAGAAGATGTTATATAGCTGTTGATTGCATCGTATTATAGACAATTTTCCGCGGATGGTAAAGTTAAAAAAATATAGATTAATTCAGCTTTGTTATCTTCAAGGGACCGCTTATGATATTACAATCTTATTGCTCGTAAAAATTGTCTATAATACAATACAATACATGATATTTCAGTTTGGCTCCGAACCGGTAGTAAACCAGCGGAAATTAAACAAATTCAAAGCCAAACTAGAAAAATGAAATATTGAGATGATTCTGAAATATGCAACTGAATATAAAACTTTTACAAAACTACAGCTACTAAATGATAAATGAAGTTGATTTTAGTTTAGAAGTAACTAGCGGCTACGCCCCTAGAGGCTTCAAGGGACACCAATGTTTTCTAAGAACGATTTCTTTTCTAAGAGTTGTGGTACTCTACCCCCCAAAAAGCTACAAATATTCTATGGACTCATGCGAAACATTACTATAAAGGAGAACCATATCGGTTCGTAGGTTAGCGAGATCCTTTGCTAAAAGTATACACAGACGGATGGATACATTGACATCCTGTTACTATGATCAACTTGATTTTTATCATACAGATTTCAGATACATCTCATTTTTTGAATATTTTTGTATATTATTTACAATTTCAGTTTATCCATCACCTTTAAAAGACAGAATATGGAAGACAAAAACATGCTACAGTTAAATTACAAAAATCCTTAGAATTTTAAATGCTAATACATATTTTTAAAATGGTTAATGATTGAATTTAATGGTTAAAGTTACCTCATGAAGTATATCATTTAATTAAAGATAACACCCTTTAAATTTTTATTATGAGCTATCTAAAATAGAAGGCACTTTCAAAATGAACCTTAAAGGAAACCTGCAAAAAATTCACCAATCTAACTGCTGAAAAACTGCCACAAGTAGACCCAATACCCCAACTTAGAAGACTCCAGCAAAGATAGAATAGTTGTAGCCATTCAAAAATGACAAATTAGGTAGATTAAACTTTTCAAAGGTTTTCCAGCACTACCTCAGCTAGAAGCAAAATAATAAACTTATTTTATTTCTTGCAGGCTTCCTTTCATGAAATATTTTTAAAAAGCTATATCATACAGTGGAAGACAACAAATGATAGAAAAGAGAAGAAGAAAGTCATAGTCAAATAAATATTTGTATATACACACTACATTACATTACCAACAGCTAAGCCTTTTGGCCTCTAGGGGCACTTGAAGAGGAGGGTGTTGAATTTGATACCCAATTCTTTATTTTATATTTAAAAATAAAAAGTAAAAAAAATGTTAAACCTTCACAGGACCTATGAAAAGCTACCCTGTAAATGAGAACCATAACAGTTCAGAGGTTAGTGAGATCCTTAGGTACAGACAGACAGACTTACTTTATTATAACGATTTGATTTCAAGATTTGGTTCAATTTAACGTTTATGAGGAGTTTAACTTGAACATCAATTTAAACAAACAACATAATAAATAGAAATTAGTTCACTTTTTTATTATTAAATTCAATAAATGCTGTAAATTTTGTAAATAAGTATGTCAAGAGTTTACTCAATTCAAAATCTAAATATCTTTCACTTTTTGTAGAGTTTTTAAAATTTAAAGAATTGTTAGCATCTATTGACCTTTTAGTCCTAGGCCTTGTTCTAATGTGTAGGGTATCAGTATCCAATCCATTCTGGTAAAAATCTCTAACTCCAGCTATTAATCCAGAGATTCCATGCCTGGTGGGATGACCATCAGAATCAGTATCACCATCTTGTCCATGATGTCCATGGTGCCCGTGATGTCCATGACCGTTACGCGTTGCAGCCGTACCGTCTCCAGTTTCTGTAAACGCTGCAAAGAAAAATCCAGGAATGAGTAAGGCCAGTGGGGCTATGGCCAGTTGGGGGACACCAGCTGCTACCATGGATAGG